>NC_057934.1:58771713-59076713 GCF_018555375.3 Anguilla rostrata
TGTTTTCACAGATCTGAAGAAGCCTTTGGCATTTTATTCTGGTGCTACTGAGTAGGGTTATGAAGGAGAAGGTATAACACACACACACACGCGTGTGCACATACACACACACACAAATATATGCATCAACCCAGAGACACACGCATGTACTTGCAAACCCACGCACATTCACACACAAACACACATGCACACACACACACACACACACACACACATGCACGTGCAAACACACATGCACTCGCAAACACACACACACAAGCAACACACACACATGAAGTCACAAACACACACACGTTCACACGCAAACACATATGCACACACACGCACTCATAAACACACACATATGCACGCACACACACACACACACACCCACAGGCAAATACACATGTACACACACACCTTCATACACAAACACACACACACACTGACACAGACACACACACACACACACACACACTTGCATATGTCTTTTTATTTGTTTTGGTTTATTTTCTCCCACCCTCCCATACAGGTCAAACGTACGCTCAGCCTGTTGGCGTCTGCAGCCTTTCGAAGATTCCAAAAGTTTCATTAATTTATTTTGTTACTTAGCAAGAGAAAGAGCTCTGTAGATTGGTAAATTGATCCTTTGCTTGCCCAGCTAAATAAACCAGGTTACCAAAGTGTATGCTGCTCCTTTAATCAAGTTATTTAAGCCACGGCTCTTAACAGCTCGTATAATATCTGTGCCTTGCACATTCCCTAGACATTTGTACAGTCAGGTATTTATTAGGCACATTTCAGTGGAGCAACTTGCACCAAGGGTCCAACGGGTGGGTCCTCTCCAGGATTCAACTCCATTTCCCATAATTCATTGCTTAAGCCATTATTACTATATCTGTCAATGAAAATGTTTTTTATTTTTATTTTATTTTTACATATTCTGCTAATATGTTGTATATCAGGGCTGTCCAACTCTGTTCCTGGAGATCTACCAACGTGTAGATGTCTTCACTCCAACCCTAATAAAGCACACCTCATTTAGAGATATTGTTGAGCTGCTAATTAGTAGAATCAGGCGTGCCAAATTAGGTTAAAACCTACAGGACAGTCAATCTCCAGGAACACGGTTGGGCATCCGTGTTGTGTACCAATGAAATATGAGAAATCTAGCCTGATAATAAACTTCATTGTTTATAATCAGTCAACACCTGTGCATGAAAGCTTTATTCATACCTTTTTTTCTTGGAGATTTGTCACATGACCACTGGCTGAAATCACTGTATCAGAAGTAATTGATCTTATTTTAGGCGGTGATTTCTGCTTTCAACCTCATATGAGAAAGGCAACCGCAACAACATTATGCCATCTTAAAAATGTATCAAAGGCAAGGCTTTTCATTTCTTTAACAAACTGATGCAGAAAGGTTAATGCATGGTTCTGTCACGGTTGAGGAGGGTGGGACGCAATTGCGGACCGAGGGGATCTAAAAGTTAACCCTGAGGGATAACCACCAAATCGCAGAGCGATAGAAAGGGAAGGGGAAAAACCAAATAATAAAGAGCGAAGTAATCGCTCTCTCCACTCACTGAAACTTCTGTCAGCGGGCTCAGAAAACTAAAAGAAATGAAACACCGCCGCAGCGTAGCTGTCCAAAAAGAAAACCCCCACTAGAAAAACAGAGTGGGGTCACTTACAAAAGAAAAAGGATATTCGCAGCCTGGCGGGTAGAAAACAAAAAGAAAACTAAAGAGACAAGGGCAAAATGTCCTCCACAGCGCAGAGAAATAACCAGCTCGAGAAGGAACTAAACGGTGATCAAATCAGGTAGATAGGATCAACACGGTAACTTCTGCCGATTCTCACACCCCTATACACTAAGAGTCTGATAAACAATGAGTCTGCGCTGAACCCCAGAAATCAGGGGCTACATATAGGCCTCCTACACCTGACCCTCATCAGGGACAATTAGCTCAGACAAATACCTGTGAGGTGCTATCACCTCACCATAGTACTCACACACCTGCCCCTCGTCAGGGTCAATTAACCCGCAGAAATCAGAGAGAGAGGTGCCACCACCTCACAGGTTCACTACTTGTAGATTTGTACTTCTTTGTGGTATCCCAACAAAATCAGTGGAATCAATAGCAGCTGCTAAATTACTGACTAGGATTAGCAAGAGAGGCCATGCAACTCTCATCTCTGCATTGGACTTTTTTAGTGTCGGTTTTTCGTGTTCCTTTATTTGTTTTTTTAAAGCACAGATGGGCTGAACACAGGGAGATAGAACCAGGGAGAGAGAGAAAGAGAGAGAGAGACAGGGAGAGAGAGAAAGAGAAAGAGTGAGAGAGACACGGAGAGAGAGAAAGAGAGAGAGAGACAGGGAGAGAGAGAGAGAGAAAGAGAGAGAGAGAGAGAGAGAGAGAGAGAGAGAGAATGTTGCAGATCTGCTGCCTGGAAACAGGGCCAGCGGGCTCCTCAGACAGAAGCATCTATGCATAATGACTGCGCTCAGTATATATGATGTGATGCGAGATGGACATGCTTAATTTATGTGGACCGGTACGGCACATTAGCATAACGCCCCTCACAAGCATGTCACGACGCTCTTAGCTTGGCCACATCTGTGCGAATATGTAAAATGCAAGAGACGTCTTTTAGAATGGAGATGAGTAGGAGGAAGTGCGTTTGATATCCCTTGGTGATCAGTATTCTCAGGAGAGGGGAATTTTATATGGACACACAATTTACGTTCTTAAGGGCACGGGGGTAGTTTTCTCATCATCTCTGTCTTATGCTGGAGGTTTTATGTACTGGAAGCTTCTTCTCTCTCTCCATCAATTCAATTCAATTCAAGTTGCTTTATTGGCTTGAAATACAAATGTAATTATCACCAAAGCATAAATAGTATGTAAAATAATAATAATATTAAAATAATTATAATGATAAATGTAAGAATACATAGTAATAACAACAATAACAACAGCAACATAAGTAAATCAATAAATATGTACACATTTATATGGGGTGGTTGGTCACTCACCGTCCCTCAAGTTATGGCAGGCTGAAATGAACTGTGCCGCAATTTGCGCTGTTGATCTTTCTCCTAATAGAACTGCACATTTTTCTTCTTTTGATAAGGAACCGAAATTATTCATAATTTGGAACAATGTGTGGAAATACATTTTTCTAATTTGTAAATATTTTGTCCAAGTAAGGAGGAAGTGCATCTCTGTTTCCACTTCTCCTGTCTTACAGTGTCCACATATTCACTCTTCTTTTGGTACCCATGAGTTTTTGTATCTGCCTATTTAAATTGCAAGCGCGTGGTCACTGAGCCTATACTTGGTCAGGATCCATCTCTGCTTTGCATCTCTAACAGAGGAGAGATGCTCTGCCAGTGTATGTTTTCTGTTTAGGGCTCGATAACAGTTCAGTTTATTTTGGGATTGTGTTTTTGTTCCAATGGTCCAGATAGGAGTTTTTGAAAATAGGCTGGATGACACTGTCAGAGATTTTTGAACTGCTTCTAATGGGAATGTTTATTTAACGGAATCTCCTTTTAATCATATAAAAATCCCAGCAGGCCTTTTCTTTTAATGCATTCACGGCTAGGCCAAAGCTCCCTGATGCACTGATTTACAGTCCAAGGTAATCGGAGCTTAGTGTGCGTTCTCAGCGGCGTTTCCCAGAGTAAAGAGGAGGCTGCTTTCCTGCAATCTGACTTTTTTTGGAAGATCATAATCTTTGTCTTTTTCAAATCTCTCTCTCTCTCTCTCTCTCTCTCTAATCTGTCTGTCTCTATCTCTCAGAGTAAAATTCAAAATTACTTTTTTGTTGCACTGCGAGCTTACATTGTATCACACTTTCAGCAGTTGGCAGACCGCTCTCATTGAAAACAACTTGCACAGATCACATTTCTTCCACAGGACATTTTTCTTGCTGTGGGCAGTTCAGGTGACGTGGCTCACTCAAGGTTAAGACAGCAGGGCCCCAGTTTGGAATCAAAGCCACAACTTTTCAAATGCGAACCCAGTCCCATTATTTACACACACGAAGGTACTGGGATATTAAACGGCAGTACCGTAAAATGAAAATAGCACAATTAAGCATAAAACCAGGCATGGGTTCTCTTAACAACACATAAACATAAGTACGACCAATAGTCCATTCCATTACATAGCTTGCATAAGCTTACAGCTAAATAAAATGTTATTGCTGAGAGTTTTTCACTCTTTTCATTTAGCTATCATCATCATCATCATCATCGTAGGCATCATGATCGTCAACTTCATTGCTTCAGTGAAACTCTTGCTGCCAGGTAAGCAATCGTTCACACAGCATGCAAAGGACAGCATTCCATTAACCCGTTGAAGAGTAGGTTTCTTGGAATTATTATTATTATTTTTAAAAATAAATAAAAATCAAAGTCAATGTTCTACAATGCTATTGCTTTCAATCACCAGTAGTGATTGTTACATCAGCATTAGAATGTTCAGTCAGGAACATTCGAATCACATATTTTGTGATCTCACACCTTTAAAGGGTTAAAATCGAGCGCAGGGATGCAGGGGTGAAGGATGGAAGCATCGCTGAGCCTTTTTCATCATGGCTATTATCCTGTCATCTCCTCCTGGGGAACGCTGAGTGTGCGCAAACCTTACCGCCATCTGAGAAAAGAAAAAGCTCCTCAGTTTCTCTGCACGAGTTCCCTTCAGTGCTGGGGCGATGGGTCGACGTCAGTATTTGTCACGCAGACACTCACGAACGCTGCTCTGACACCTGATATTCAGGGATTTCATATAAACTATCAACCTGGCGGCTTCGCTAACAGCCTGAACATTCCAGGACTTCTCCCACGGGCACAGCTAACAAGAAGAACGATGACTCATCCACAACATTAATTCATTAATTAATTTATTATTTTTTTTTATTTGTTTGCTTGACAGAAACTCTTGTCTCACAAAACTGATAGGCAGGTACCTTTTCATTTTTAGATGTAACCACCTTTTTTGTAGCCTAGTGTCTCTACTAAGGTAGAATAAGTGCCCCACCTGGGACGCAAACCGGCAAAATTTGGGTTATAGTACTCCCACCTAAATTAATTTTTCTACTCACCCATGACCATTGTTTGCTCCCCTTCAGGTTTTGCTGTCCTGTCCTTACCTAACTTGCTCCTCCCAATACTGCGCTGGCGTTGTTTGATCTTCAGATTCTCTGAAATTGTCCAGGACAAGGTCGGTACTGTATGTTCGCTTTACCTGGAGAAAAACAGGTGACATGAAAGCACAGGTATGAGTTACAGCTCTTTTTCATGGGAGAACTTGCCATTATGTCACTGAATGCATTACTGAGGCCTGTTTCAGCGTGGAAGAGCAGATTACCACTTACGTGGGCAAGCATTGAGTGAAAACTAAATGCAGTTACACCTGTAAGTATAAACCTTGCCTGAAGAGAAGACTTACCGACTGCTAAATTATTTTCTGCTAGCACTGCGGTGTCCTCTGAACTGACTCAACTGGGTAATGCCACGAATGGATTGGAGCATTGAATGCAGGTTTTTGTTCTGTACCCTGTAATCAACGAGTCAGTTTTTTTATTTAAAATCCTATCCATCCACAGTCTGAATATTAAAAGATCTCGGCAGCATATCAATGTGATGAATGCTGCCTCGTTACAGGTTTGCAAAACTTTGTTTTTGGGGACATGGCATGACAGTGCAGTGCATAAATATTTGGATGTTGACATAATCTGTGCTCTTTTGCCTCCGGACTCCCGCACCCTGGATTTTAAATGAAAGTGAACATCAGGGTAAAGTGCAAACTGTCAACTTTAATCTGAGGTTATTTGCATCCATTTTTGGGTGATCAGGAATTGCAGCCCCGTTTATACATAATTCCCCCTCTAGCATTCGCCCCGTTGGAGAAGCGGATTGGTCTCAGCTTTGCCAGCTGGTGGAGAGAGCACATGCACCTGGGCTGCGTTAGCTAATCAGCCCAGGTCCCCTATAGGTGTGCTCTCTCCACCAGCAGGCGCAGCGGAGACCAATCCGCTTCTCCGGTGGACCGAATGCTACACCTCCATTTTAGGGGACCAAAGGGAATTGTACAATTGGCTGGTCAGCTGTTTATGGGCCAGCTGTGTCATTGCATCGTTAGTTTATCACTAGTTAAACATTGGTTATGTCAAAATGAACTATTCTAGACACTGTAAGGAAGTAGGAATACACTGGTAAACTCAGCAATAGCAAAGAACCTGGTAGACCAAGGAAGATAACTGCAATTGTGAAGAAAACCCTTTTTCAAGTTTCAAATAGATCAAGAACACTCTCCAGGATGTATCCATAGAATTGCCAAGTGCTGTCCTAAAGAGACTACACCAGCATAACCTCAGAGGGTTCACCGCAAGATGCAAATTACTGGTAACCTCAACAATAGAACAGCCAGGTTAGCATTTGCTAAAAAGTACCTTTATTAAAGAGTTTGAAGCATGACCAAATTATGTAACAAAACATTTTAAAAAGGAAACAAAACAACAGGACAAAAAAATAATATAAGGTGGGGTGTTTTGTTTCCTGTTTAAAATGTTTTTTGAAGGCAGCAATAGCTATTCTCTGTTTAACTTGGTCTTTCATATATTTTACGAGTCAGAGATTTTAAGAATATTAAAATAGACAAAGCAATGCAATAGCCCAATAAATTGTCTGTGGATGTGTGCTAAACTGGCACACCTGTATTGAACCTGTGTCTGCTGTTTGGGGCGGCATTGTAGATTAATGGGTAGGGAACTGGCCTTATAACCTAAATGTCACAGGTTCGATTCCCAGGTAGGACACTGCCGTTGTACCCATGGACACGGTAATTAACCTGCATTACTTCAGTATATATCCAGCTGTATAAATGGATGCAATGTAAAATGCTATGTAAAGGTCATGTAAGTTGCTCTGGATAAGAGCGTGTGCTAAATGCCTGTAATGTGATGCAAAGTTTATGGAACAGAGTAGAGAATGTAATAAAAGGGGAGGCTGCAGGTTAGCCCCAGTCCAGATGCATTGTCAGGAGCTCCAGTGTGAGGCAGCAGTAATTGGACGGATAATCTTTTGACAAATGTTTACAAACCTTCTAGTGCGATTGGCCAGGTCTGCATGGATTGTCTGGTGTGATAATTTTGGGTGGTTTTTTTTCCGCCTCGTGTCAGCAGGTCTTGATTTTGGGGAGCATGCACTCATTGACAATAAATTAGGAGGGGCAGGCCGCCCTGCCTCCAGAGTGGTCCCCCTGCCCCCTAAAATTGTCTGCATGTGGCCAATCGTAGTGAGATTACTGCCAATCAAAACACTGTAATTTCAGGCTTGGTTACTCACCGAGTTTGTTGCTAAACAAGGGAAGTGCACACACCCCACAAATGTCCTGAATCGTTGACAATTTATGAAGACGGACTACAAAATGAACCACCTATGGAAACAAATGTTCTTCTGATATTTAAATTACAGTAAATTAGTTGTCAGATAGGGACATTGCCTCATTATATTTTCTATAAGTAGATTTGAAAAGGCCTACATAGTCTAAATTTACCACAGGAAAGCGAATAACTAGCCTGGCTAAAAGATAATGTCATCTTCAGCTAATAAGAGGAGCTTGTCACCAATAGAGGACCAGGTAAAGATCTCATTCTTATTCCATGTAAATGTAAATGAGATCGGGGAGAATGAGCAATTATGTTGTCAGTGAAACTGCTCATAATACAGAAGCTAACACAAAAGATACAGGTGCAGCCAATTGGCCAAAACCCCTACATGGTCTGCATGGAACCCAGCCTGGCTTGAAGGCCCTAACCGCAAACCATGGCTATGTAAAACAAACCTAGGAGGCTAGGAGCAGAACTCATTCATGACTACAATTTGTAATATTCATTACATAATGAAACTCCTACACATCCCAATCACAGTATGATGTTTAAACAATGCTAGGTCAGGGTCACGGGAGGTGTTGAAACCTATCCCAGCGAGCATTTTAGCCAGCTTTCAGCTTGTCTTGGTCAGAGTCACCCGGGGTGGTAGGGGGGTGGTTGTACTGGAGCCCATCCCAGCATGCATCTTAGCCAGCTTGTTTAACATAATGTTAAACGCCAAACCAAGCATTTCATCCTCTTCTTCATTATTTTATCTGCTATATTTTGCTTTGACGTCTCTGATGTTTTGAAGCATTTGTAGTACTGCTGAAGCCAAATGACAGTTATAAAGCCATTTACAATTTAGGGACTGCAAATCTGAGTACCGCTGTCAAGATGCTCTGCCAAACCACAAGCCGCCGGTGAAGAGAGGCACAGGTGACACAGGCAGTCGCCTGCAGGACAGTCCATCGGAGGGGATGTGAAATGAAGATGTGGATGCACTCGCAAATTGCATGAGAAGATTGCAACACCCTCCCCCCAACCCCCAATCTCATCAGCACCCTCAACAACCCCCCCCAAAAGCCACAATCTCATCAGCAACACCAGGGCCATGATCACGGCACAAACACCCTCCCTACTGCGCCTGCCAAATCCCCCCCCAGCGCCACCACCCCAACCCCACATCCCCCCCAAACGCAAAACGTGACTTAGCCCTGGGTCGCCTTGCATCCTTTCTCATCGCCCCCACTACAAAGAAATCCTGGGCTAAGCACTGACGGCTGCTGGAAACTGGCTGAACACGGAGACTGTGTCAACATCAGAGTCGCTGCACGTGCGGAGATTTGTGGCCGTCTCTTTCACGCACTTCCATTCATACCGCGGTATCTGTGAGGAGGTCGCTGGAGTTGACTGGAAAACTGCAGGCTGTCCAGCCCCGAATGATTAAAGGCTCACATCGTTAAAATGACTGATATAGTCTATTTGCACAGGGCTAAATTCACGGACGCGCTCTGGTAATTATTCCATTAGCAGACACCCACTAATCCATTGTGAATAGTCATTTAGAATCGCTCAGTATGCCAGTACAGTCATCTGAGGGCAGAAGAGTTTTGAGGTAGACGTGGTTCTCACGCACCTCACAATAACTTTTAATAAAATTTAGCCTGCAGTATTTTAAGCGTGCGTGATACAAAGACATCGAAAAAGAAATCTTGCCGAATAAAAGAAAAGATGTTTCTGGGGGTGTTATTTTGTTTGAATTCAAACGGCAAGTTCTGTTTTCAACTTTTGGAAACAAGGTTGCGTCGTGCAGTAGCCATCCCTGGCGCTTGACTGGCTCTGAAGTCAGAATGCCTGGCGGAAACAGATAAAGCTTCTCTCACGACTGTGGGAAAAAAAACAATAACAGCTTAATGTGAAAAAGAAACTCTCTGGACTTTATGCTGACCAGCCAAAGTGACTACTGAGAGAGAGAGAGAGAGAGAGAGAGAGAGGGGAGGGGGGGAGAGAAATAGAGAGAGAGAGAGAGAGAGAGAGCCCACTGTTGGTTCTATTCAGGTTGTTATAGGCATTGAGGTGCACAATACATATTAAAAATAAAATTAACAATATATACAATGAAAGTATATTTATTTTACCCTCTCCAGTCAGTTTACATACATTCTGATAATTTCCATTGCATTTTCGAGAAATGCGTGACTCAGGGGATTGGTACAATCAAAAGCCCCCTTTTCCATCAGGTTGTAGGAATGAAAATGCGGGCAGGAACTATCCACGGCAGGAAATTAAAAGGGTTCCTGGATCGCATTCCTATTTGGTTTCTAACTGCACATCGAGAACTGTGAAAATTATGCAAAGTAGGAGGGTCTGTGTCCGTTGTATCGATGGCATTGAGAAAATAATGGATTTAATATGGTCACTGCAGGACATGATGTATGAATGTTCTCACACATCGTGAAAAATTCCACAATTTAAAAACAACAGTCTCCAGAAATTCTCGACAGTGGTCTCCGGTTAGAATGAAGTTTTTGATGCATCGAAAAATGATTCATTAATGAACTGAGAAGGGAAAGTGCAGGGTTAAACAGACTAGCTGTGCCTTGCCTATAAGATAGTGCCCTCGCCTGCTCAGGGAATGGTGGCGGGAGAAGACCGAGGGAAAGATAAACAGGATTGCTATTTGAAGAGCTGACGGCATAAAACGCCAACTGGCAGCTGGCAGATGGAAAACGCTGATTTCCAGCGAGGATCGGGCCAACGACTTTTCAGAAACGCCGTTCCTTTCAGAAAAGCAGAAAGCTCCAGGCAGAGCAAAAGCCGATCCCGGCCCGTAACCCCGCGCGGTCCTACGGACGCCTCCGCTGACGCGTGACTCGGTTTGTGGGGCTTGTTCCGCCCGTGGAACCGATCCAGGACCATCCGGCAGGAAACAGGCGGAGGTTTTAAAAGCGCTCACTGGAAAAGAAAAACGGGACTTTCTGGGGAGAAATTACTCGGACACAGTACAGTTACAGAGCAAACGCAGCGCAGTCTGCGAGTCTGTACTCCAGCCTGTACTCCGACACATTGGATTTGAAATGAAACAATGAAACTGAGGTCAAAGCACCAGGCCATCAGCTTTCATTTGAGAGTATTTACATCCATATCAGGGGAAACGTGTAGGAATTACAGTACCCTCAAATTGTTTAATTTCATATCAAATGTGATGGAGTCCAGAGCCAAAACAGCAAAAAAAAGTGTGTCATTGTCCAAAGGAGGGGGGGTGGCAGACAGGGTGCTCCTCCTGCTTCACAGCTTCCTGCTGCCTGCGAAAGCCCTGGGGGCCCTTCAGCACCACGGACAGCAGCCGTCTCACCTTCAGGCATGTGCGCCAGTGCATGATGGGTAATCAACCTCGGCTGTTGCCCATTGCCCTTGGGAGGGAGGGGACTGTCTGTCCGTTTGTAAATTCAGACGAACATTTCTGTTCATTTCTGCTTTCCGTTCATCTCTGTGCTCCAAGTGGATCTGAAGGGGGTGTTTGGCAAAATTTGTTTTGTTGCTTCGCTGTCTAGTGCCGAAATATCCAGCTCAGTTTTCCGTGATATTTTGTCGGAGCAGCATTTTTCCCTTAATGGACTTTCAAATTAAAGGAGACAGACCTGCTGTCCATCTCATTCAGTTCCATTTCCTTTTATTCTCTTTAGTGCATCGCTGCTTTCATAGAATGCATATGTTTTACTGTATTTCACACTAAAACAATTTTATTAGTGCTTCTGGTTTATAATCTAATTTGTAAGTTGATTTGAAACACAGTGCATGAAAAAGCTCGGTAGAAATAAATAAACAATAATTGAGAAATGAATTTTCACTCGTTTGACTGGAGGCAACGAACCCGGAGTCCTCCGTCCCCACCCCTGTCCCACCAGGCTGGCCTCCACAAAGCTTCCCAGCAACCTCTGACAAGAGCTTTGAACTTTGACCCCTCCCCTGCCGTGCGCAGAGGGTGCAGTAAACCAGCGGATGCCCGCTGTACGCCTTGTCCTGGCGCTGCCATTCCCACACGCGAACCCTAACCCCCTTACCCCCTTACCCCCTTACCCCCGTGTGAGAACCCACGTGCTTCCCCCAGGGGTTTTTTTTTGGGGGGGGGGGGTCTGCCTTTCCACTGACACCTCTCTGATGTTGATGAAAGGCACTTCTCTTTGGGGACTCTGGGGGGAAGGGGAGTCCCCAATAGAGCAGAGAGGGAAGTCCCGGGGTCAGAAAGTAAACGTCCCGCCATGTGTTCCCTCCATCCATGAACTCAGCCAGCTGAGCTCTGCCTCCTGACTGAAGAATTGTGCTAATTAGCAAATCCAGACAAAAAAAAACCCCTGGAGGGGGACTTTCTACTTTCCAAACCCGGATTTTACACCTTTGCCAAAGAGAAATAAGGGTGTGTAAGCCCTGCCAAGTCATTATTGAAGTGTGGCAGAGCAGATACTTATAACATCCCTATAACACCCATGATTACATCCTGCAGCACTGAAACCATTCACACCATATAAATAGCTTAATAGTGTTCGTTGAGAGTTGCGTCATAGTGGATAATAGGCATTAGCTCAGTCAGCAAACAGGTTGTTTCTAAAAGCTACCTACCAGCAGGTGACCATCAGCGGAAAACTGGCACTATAGCACTGAATGAGATGAGTCAGTCAAAATAAGGATCAGCTGTTAACCTTTTAAAGAGTGGGCTTTTTTTGGAATGTTTTTTCAAAGTCAGTGTTCTTGAACTCCACTGCTCTCAACTGCCAGCAGTGATCGTTACATCAGCATTAGAATGTTCAGTTGAGAACATTCTAATCTGATACTTGGGACCTCACACATTAAAGTGTAAAAGGTAGCGGCCTGCTGTAGTAGCTCGAACATCAAAACACTGGGGGCTGGACTTCTGGAACCATAGGCGGGCCAACAGGTGCTTTTCTTGCTGGTGGTTGACTCGCCCTGCAGTACAGTACCTCACTGTAGAGCATTATCAACTCACGCACATTCCACTGGAGGCCCTAGGCCCGAGATGCAGAGCGGAGGAGTTTGAAGTTGAACTTAAAAGTGCCTTTTGAACAGACCCTTCTGGCTGGACCCATGAATAACGCAGTGTGAGGCAGAGGCAGGCTCACGTGCACGGGAGAGGTGAAACGGAAACTTCTCCAGAAGTCCCCGTTGAGTCCTGCGATTTCAGTGGGCCCGTAATTCCCGCCATTATCCGCACTGCTCTCAAACAAATGGGCCTAAGCAGCTCCGCTCGAAAGCAGTCCCTCAAACAGAGCCAACAGAGCACACGTGTGTGTGTGTGTGTGTGTGTGTGTGTGTGTGAGTGTATGTGTGTGTGTGTGTGAGTGTGAGTGGTGTGTGTGTGTGGTTTGAGTGTGGAGTGTATGTGTGGTTGTGTGTGTGTGAGTGTGAGTGAGTGTGTGTGTGTGTGTGTGAGTGTGAGTGAGTGTATGTGTGTGTGTGTGTGTGTGAGTGTGAGTGAGTGTATGTGTGTGTGTGCGTGGTTGTTGAAATATGGCCATAACCTTGTGACCTTTAGTTGGATGTGGCTGTGTTTATGAGATGGCTCCACATTCCCTCAACTCCTCCAACAGTCAATAGACTCTCCTTATTGCCACAGCAACCTCTGTAATGATTGACAGCCCATGATACTGGGAGAAGAATAAAGGATGAAATTATCTCTTGGTGAGCAATGACTACAATGAGAGTCCAACGAAAGACAAGGTTTAGAGAAAAAATAAGAAAAATTCCACAATGGATTTCTTGTTCGTTTTGAACACCCTGCTTTGGTGGGTGTTTTTCAGTTGTATGCATGGGGAAAAAAGTTCAGTGCAGATGCTGAATTGACCGTAGAGTGAGTGTGTACATGTGCATGTTTTTTTTTTTTTTTTGTCATTTTCTCCCCAATTTAGTCGTTATACCAATTCCCCGTGTGTATCACAGTCCTGGTCGATGCGCTATCCTCTCTTGGTCTGGGGAGGGTGTAGACTACCACATGCCTCCTCCGATACATGTGAAGTCGCCAGCCGCTTCTTTTCACCTGACAGCGAGGAATTTCACTGGGAGAGCATAATGCGCAAGGAGGTTTACGCTATCTCCCCCAGATCCCCTCCCTGCTGAACAGGCCCAACGACCAACCAGTAGGAGTCGCTGATGCAATGATCAGGATTCATACCCTCACCGGCTTCCCACCCACAAACACTACCAAACTGACCAAGCCGGAAGTACCGCTGCCGGGGAGTGAACCCAGGTCTCTGCAGTGGTAGGCGAGTACTTGTACCTCTACACTACCCAGACAATCCTTGTACGCGTGCATGTTCACCCTACGATGGTCTGGCAACCTGGACAAGCAAGTCTAGGTACTGGATAGATGGATGGATGGATTTTGTATGTGATTATGCAATCCTTTGAGAACCAGTATCTGCCTGTTTGAAATAGCTTTCCTGAAGCACTTCAGACACTGCTTTCTTCCCACTGCAGTATATTCTGTTCCATAAAAGTAAAGCAACTCATATTTCTTTATTCCCATCACAGAAACACCTCTTCAGTGCCCGTGGATTGTGGGTGGCTCTCTTCCAAACAGTGAACAAGGGCTCTGTGAAGTCTGCTTATTTCCTGTACTCCGCACTGAAGTTTTAGCGTTTTATCTGAGTTGTCTTTGTGCCAGCCATTTATGGTTTTCTTGTCACCAATGGACCGAGACGGTCCTGCTGGTTGATATTGTGTGTGTGTGTGTGTGTGTGTGTGTGTGTGCGTGCGTGCGTGCGTGTGTGTGCGTGCGTGCGTGCATGCGTGCGTGGTTGCGTGTGTGTGTGTGTGTGTGGGGGGGGAGGGGGAATTAGGGAGAGGGAACATCTTGCCAATAACGATGTTAGATGAGCAACTATCACGCTGCACATCGCACCTCGTTGGGGGGGTGGGGGGGTTCACTCGCCGCTCATTTGTTTTAATTTAAAGAGAGACTAGATCAGGATGTCCTAGATTGTGCAGGGGGGGGGGGAGGGAAGCCACGTCAGCCTGTGCGGTTTGGGCTCATTCAGAGGAGAAGGGTCTGGAGTTTATTAATGGTCCAGATCTCCGTGTCCTATGACTGAATCAAACCCTCGGGGTCCCCAGGTTTTGTAAAAAAAAAAAAAAAAAGCAACGTCATTGAAAAAGGAGGAGAAAACACTGCAGGATCTCTCTCTCTCCCACCCCCTCTATCCCTCTCTCTTTGCCTTTGCCTCTCTCTCTCTGTCTCTCTCTCTCACTGCCTTTGTCTCTCTCTCTCACATACACACTTGTGGGCACTGAGATGCTTCTGAAAGGTCAGTGCTCCCTCTTCAGGGGCAGTGGTACACACATACACACACACACTTTCTCTCTCTCTCTTGTTCTCTCTCTCTCTGTCCCTCACACACGCACACACACACACACCCTTCTTGCACACACACACACACACACACTCACACAAACACATACATAAATTGATTCATTTGTACTTTATATCCATTCAATATGTGTACAATAATGAATGAATAAAATGCTCATTATTTTTACGCCTCCTGTCCTTGAGGCTGCAGTTGTGTGTGATTGTTATGAGTAATTAATTTGCTATAAATGTCATCATTTCATATGATTACACAAGGAATTTCTTTTGAACGGTTGAATTTACTCTGAAGAATGTGGTCATCACACAGAACAAGCAAGAATGCACTGAAAACTCCCTTTTCAGTCCCACAACTCAAAACTCTTTTTTCAATGTTATCCCTGTGAAGGGTAAGTATTGTGAAGTTCCAAATCAGTGTTCTAGATCGCAACTGACTTAAGTTAAGAACATTCTAATCACATTTCTGTGATAGAAAATGTGACCCTAAATGGTTAAAAAGAAAAGAAAGGAAGCCTAACCTTTTGGATGTGAAGGTCATTTGGCCTACACCTCAACGATGACACTAATTTGTTTTGTAGCCTAGCTTATCTCTAGTCTTAGTGGTGGTTTTCCCAGAATGTTAAATGCACCTTCAGAGAAATTGCAAATTCCTTTCCTCAGTCGTAGACCTTGGTCTGCATACTTCAGCTTGGCAGATTAATTGCTTTCCCCCCCAAACACCCCCCGCCCCCGGTCCCATTTTGTTAATGTTTCCAGAAATGCATTAACATGCATGCCTTTTATTGTGTGCAACAAATTACTGGTGTCGCTTCATTTTCCCTTTAATGGTCTATTTTCCGCCAAGCTCATGATCCGAATATTTCAGAAGGGGAGCCGGACCCGACCTTCGCAGTGGCCGCGACCCTTGCGTTTGGCGGATCGACGACGGGCCGACAGCTGACAGCCGTAAGCGCGTACGCGGTAACCCCCGTGCCGTGATCTTCGTCTGGTGAGCCCCTTACGTACGTGATCCTCGACCGCCTGCACCGAAAAGCGCAACATCTTCCCCTGAAGCCATTGTTCAAGAAAACACCGCTCAACCGGGGATTGGCAAGGGAGGAGCAGAATTGAGATAACTGCGTTTCGCCTGTTCTTTCACTCAAGGCTCTTATATCGGTAATTATGTCTGCTCTTTTTTGTACTCAGAATTAACGAGCGAGGGAAACCACAGCTAGTAAAGCCATATTCAGAAGATTCAGTGGTTTACTACTTTTAAAAACATTCACCTCATTTTCATTAAAAGGGGGCGTGGTGCTATATTAGTGAGATAGTCATCTGCAGTACGGCCTACTGAAGATAGTTCTAATCGTACTGTCACAGACATGATTATAGACTAACCAGATGGCCAGCTTATAAATTCTTTCCGTCCTTATTTTTTTTTATCTTTGCTACAGAAGGCTCTGGTTAAAAACAGAAGTTTCCAGGCACTTGGAAAGTCCACTCAGGCCATGTCATTCTTGGGCACAGTCTTGACATGAGAAAGATGCATCAAATCCGTGTGTTTTAGCAGTGGAAGCAGATCTCTTGATGTTAAGAATAGGGAGTTCACCATCCGATTAAGGCTATGATACTGGTGATATTGTCTCCGAGGGCCTACCACTTTATGGATTTCTTAAGATAGCGTATCCTCAAGGTGCTGTTTCTCCGCTACCCTAATGTAGTGTGGAAGCTGTCATTTATGCATGTGTGAATGTGTTTCCATTGTTCAGGCCACAAGTCTGTTCTGACTAGCACGTTATGGAAAGCATCATGGCCGCCAACGGCTATCACGGGAACCTTTGTAGCAGATGTGAGGTGTAGGCTACAAAGGGTTAAATCTAGCCCGAAGAGCGCTCACTGTTTTTGGGAATAATGTGTTCCTCCTGTCGGCGTTCATCGAAGTAATATATTTTGAGTGGCCTTCTTAATTTATTGACGTGAACTTCAATTCTCTCTGTTCCAGTCAGAAAATACAGAGATGTTGACGGCTGTATTGCTGTAACAGGGACCGTGTCAGGTTTGTGTTTTCCTAAAGCACCGTCACACGTGCACAAAGTTAGGTGTGTGTGTGTGCCTGTATGCGTGCGTGCATGTGTGTGTGTGTGTATATGTGTGTGTGTGTGTGCGTGTGTCCGTGCATGTGTGTGTGTGTGCCTGTATGCGTGCGTGCATGTATGTGTGTGTGTATATGTGTGTGTGTGCGTGTGTGTGTGTGCATACGCGCATGCATGCGTGTGCGTGTGTGTGTCCGTGTATGTGTGTGTGTGTTTGTGTGTGCGTGTATGCGTCCGTGTGTGTGTGCGTGCACGTGTTTGTGTGTATATGTGTGTGTGTGTGTGTGTGTGTGTGTGTGTGTGTGTGTGTGCGTGTATGCGTCCCTGTGTGTGTGCGTGCACGTGTTTGTGTGAATATGTGTGTGTCTTTGTGTGTGTGTGTGTGTGTGTGTGTGCCTGTATGCGTGCGTGCATGTGTGTGTGTTTGTGCGTGTCTGTGTGTCTTTGTGTGTGTTTTTGTACTTTTCTACTTACTTGTTTTGTTGTTGTTGCTTGTTTATTTGCTGATGTACAATCTGTGTTTCAGAATGTTACATAAATGATTCTGTTTCATCAAAGGCAAAGTGCATGAACACGCAGTCATGAAAAGAAGACTACGGTATCAGCGAGGATCGGGATCTTTAAAGGCAGGTATCGTTTGATGAAGAGAATACACTCAGTCATGTTTTCACTGTGAAGCGAAGCAGAAAGAGCAGTTCAGGATAGCGGCATCTGGCGAAATGAAAACAAACAAACAAAAACAGTTCAGGAAAGCAGCGTCTGGCGGAGTAAAAACAAACAAACAAAAACCCAGGAAAGCAACCACTTTTGATCCTGTGAGAAGCAGGAGTTTAATTTCATCCGTGGTCATTTCGCTCGCGCTTATCGATCGCTTCTAAGTCTCCGGAGGTTTCCGGACTTCTGAGGGAAGTTCTCCCCCGAGCGGGCTGTAAGCACGGCAGACCCTCTCCCTCTCTCCCCGCTACGCGTCACGCGGCGCGACCCCTGTCTGGGGGTTTCTCCGAGACTCCCGCCATTACCGCTGATGAGATGATTGTCCTGTCGGGGTCTGGGAGCACAGAGTGAATGAATGGGCGGCGGGGGTAATTAATGTCCTGCCTGCTGGGGTGTAGCCCCGCGACAGGCTCACCCGCCGGCTTTAGATAACAAGTGTCGCCAACGGTAACGAAAGCAACAGCAGCACGACGCGCAGGACGGATGAACGAATCGTGGCAAGCGGCGCTTCCTCTCATCCCTCCCTCCTCCCCTCCATCCCTTGTCACCAGCCATCCCCTTTTCCCTCATCTGCTTATTCTTTCTCATCCTTTGATCCACCTCACTTTTTTCCCTTTCCTTCCTCCTTTTATCTCCTCCCACCTGACTTTTTCGCCCCACTTCCTTCTTCTATTTTATCTCCCCAATCCTCTGTTTTCTTTTGCCTTCTTTCCTTTCCCCCCTCCCTTCGCCCACACCTCCCCTGAGACGTGGCGTTCGTCCGTGTGTCCGTGGACAGTACGGAGTTCTAAGACGCCCGCGTCACGTTCACGGTTGCGCCCTTTTTTTTTTCTTCACGCCCACCTTGCGGCGGGAGGAGCCGGATGAGCGTCTGAAGCGGACGATTGCGCCGGCTCCCCCCCGTCACCTCTGCGCGCGATGCGAGCGACGTCAAACGCTGGGCGCACCCTCGAGAACAGCTCTCTTTTGAAGTGCAGGATTTGAGGAGCTCGGCGTGAATGCGGCTCTTGATGACAGACTTGATGAGAGCACTGCGCCGCTGGCGGTGAGAGGTCAGGAGGTCAGCGGTTCGGAGGTGAGAGCGGGATGGCGCACGATGGCATGCTAATGTACAGCCGGTGTGGAGTTAGCGACGCTCATCTCAACAGAGCCCGGTCCCATCACGCAGTTAGCGCTTGCTTGCTTAGATGAATCAGAGAGAGAGAGAGGGAGAGGGAGAGGAGAGAGAGAGAGAGAGAGAGAGAGAGAGAGAGACAGACAGACAGACAGACAGACAGACAGACAGACAGACAG
Organism: Anguilla rostrata; assembly: GCF_018555375.3. Classification (NCBI taxonomy): domain Eukaryota; kingdom Metazoa; phylum Chordata; class Actinopteri; order Anguilliformes; family Anguillidae; genus Anguilla; species Anguilla rostrata. The sequence continues at coordinate 58,790,545 of NC_057934.1, forward strand.
AGAGGGAACATTTGGTAACGGGTCCTAATGATTAGTTGTTGTTTGGGAAAAAAGAAACCAGTAAAGCTCACTTGTCAGGCATATCAGATAGCAGTGTATTGTTTTCAGTGTCTCCGGCAGAGATTTTACCAGAGAGGTTAATAAATGCATATTCGGGGACTTCATGGTTTCCAAACTTCACCTTACCCATGAGCAAACACAGAAACACACACACGCACACAAGCATTGTTATAAAACCCTTTTCTAACATGGACGGAAACATTTTTGTTCTTGTGATTTTTGTTGTTTTGTTTGAGACAAAGTAATTTAAGCTATTCTGCATTAATTTAAAACCATTCACAGAAGGTAACTGCACAACACTTTGGGACACAAAAAAAAAAAGCTATTCAATTAAGCTCATGCCCAGAAACAACTTGATTACCTGGAGAAATTAATTTATAAGAATTAAGCATGCAAAGTCCCTGTGAATACAAAGCTAATGAAAAACATTACCAAAAAAGCACTTATTTTTCTGCATTTCTAGGGCTGAGAACTAAAGAAAAAGTGAAATAAATGACTATATTTGCCTGATATATTTCTATGTGTAAAAATTAGTACATGCCTGACCACCCACCAATACACAAACACACACATGTGCACACTCACACACACAGATACAAGTGCACACATACACACAAACACATGCGCACACTCACCAACACACTCACACACACCGACACACACTCCCTCACACGCAAGCACACACGCTCCCAAATATCCTCCCACCTAAGGCAGCACCATATCTACGCCACTTATTCAAACGCTAAGGCCAAGAAGACAAAATGCACCGATTGACCAGCACAGAACGCAATGAAATGGTAAACAGCAGGCCAACTGTGTTGGCTGTTAGTAGGGGGCCACAAACCAGCATCTACATTCGACATAGCATACACCGTGTTCCATATGAAAGCCATATGTGAATTACATCCGTCATAAATCCTGCAATTTGCTCTTCGGCGAGCTCATCCGTCACCCGCCACAGAGAGCATTTCCGTGGAAATGGAACCCGGAGGTGCCTTTTGCAGGGTCTGCTGGCTGCCCCTTTTGTTTCACTGTGAAGATTAATTGCAATCTTGCCTCAGGTTTTTCTCATCTGTGACCATATTCATGTTCCTTTTATGATTACACGTCAGCCACTTTCGAAAGATTTTTTATTATTTTCTTGAATCTTCATATTTAATAAGTCCATGGAATAACGTATTTTCAGGCAAAACCAAAGACAATAAAGAAAACTGTAAATTGTGTAATTAGTTTCAGTAGTTCAGAGGCAATTATTTAAAACTCAAATTTACCGGAAGTGTAATTACCAAGCAATTTTTGTAGCACATCTATATTATAGATCCTATTTGCATTTATATGGATCTTCTTTATAAATACTTTAAGGTCATGTTAAGACTTGTTTTTTTTTAATAAACCCCCTACGATGTTATCAATATGATTGCTTCTTAATTGATTCATGACACATTGGTGATGTTTTAGCCTATTAATCTGTAATCCCATTTAGACCTTCTGGGAAAATGAAAAGTCAAACCAATACCTTAATAAATATTATACAGAAGCACGCGGCTTTTAAAGACTGAAGGAGCATTTCTGGAAAACCACCCTGTGAGTTGAGCCTCCTGCAAACCTGCAGCCGGTGTTTTTAAGCAGAAAGCCGGCGTCACGAAGCAAGTTCCCGAAGCGCTGCTCCGATTCCACCGACTGTGCGTGGCGTGAGAACGACGCGCACATCCACAGCAGCCCGCGCTGCGCCAGTCTGCCTGCGACGCGTCTTCAATCTGTTATGACGATTATGAAACATTTTACGCAAGGTTGCTCAGAGTGCGCTCAGAGTGTGAGGTTTACGTCAAATTAGAAAAACACAACAGCTGCAGGAGCCTCTTCAGGTCAGTGCTCTTTTATTTAGCACTTTGAGATTCATTTCTAATGAAAAGAAAAGTGCATTACAAATTAAATGTATTATTATTATTATTATTATTATTATTATTATGTGGCACTGAATTTATGCTGCCAGACCGTTCCGCTCCACTTAGTGGCTTTTAAAGTTATTTCATGCCAGAGATTGTTATGTTCCAATAAATCACCAAACATGAAATGCATGCCCTGTTATATGTCAGTGTCACACGATTAGAGCTGTTTGTTTTTTGATATAAGAAGGCTATCTTTAACACGCCATAATGGCGAGATCAATCATATGAACGCAGAAGCACTGAACTCAGTAATGACAGAGACAGAAGAGTACGGTGGCACCATGTAATCACGCAATCATTCTGTCTCGTTAGAGATCAGCAAAGGGCCACTTTCCGGTGTTTAAAAAAAAAAGTATGCTTCACACTTTAAATGAATGTTTTTGATTTGCTCTTGTTTAGTGAGATGTTAAGTTTTCATAGAATACACACATGAGCAGAATGAATTCACCGCATTTGTTTACACTTAATAACAGCAAAAATATCAGTTTTGATATCATGCTGGTACTCGTTTTCATGCCAGTTCTCCAACAGTGGAAACTCTTCAGTCTGGAGCACCCGTATAGCAATACTGACATAAGAGAAGCTGTTCTACAGTTTCATTGAGCGCAGGCTGCATGGCCGTAGAAAATAATTTCGACCAGAAAGAATATTAAACATAGTTTTTTGATGAGTAATCCGGTCATATGCACACATGCCACCGTGGTCTGAAGATACGGACTACACCTGGACTACAAACTATCACCACTCTGCGGATCATTTCTATCACGTAAATCCCACTCTTTCATGCTACACTCATGTTACATGCACCTCCATTCAGCACTTATTGCGCCTTGTATCGTTGTCTTGATGTTTTGGCTTGTAATGCCTCCTAGTTTGGCTTAGCATAGGTTAGGTCAATGTTCACTGTGTGAACTGGACTTAATGTGTTCATGGCTATGAATAACTGTACAAAATGAGTATTGTACCTTATCGGACCTGTGTTTTGTAGTTTTCCCAATGACCTTTGGTACTTATTGTACGTCGCTTTCGATAAAAGCGTCTGCCAAATAAATGTAATATAATAATGTAATGTAATGCATACAGTCCTTGTACAAGCAGCCTCGGAGGTCGTCCGAGTGGGGACCACAAACTCCCCAAAGCCCCGATTCCTGCCATTGTGAAGCTGACAAATAATTTGAAACTTCAGTAAGAATCTAAAATATCCTTCATCACACACAAAGACTGTTCTGGGGCAACTGAAAAAAAGACACTAAGCTAAAACATTATCAAAAAACTCCCTTTGCATACATTAATTTATTATCTGTATTACGTGAACTATCCTTTTAACTGTAGAAATCATTGGAATTTGTTACAGTGATAAACATTATTCGTACTGACTTAGCCTGGACAACTGTCATTTTTGTACAATGTGTTAGGTACCTGACACGTGCCACAAGACATCTCAGAATAAGTCTTTGTGTTTTCTTGACTGCTGTTAACTAATAATTTGCACTTGAAAAGGCTTTAATCAGAAGGCTTGTTTTCTATCTGAGGATGATTCTCTGCTTACTTTAAACACACCACTGAACCCTGTGTAATGAGAATCCTAGAGCCATGTTATACTGGTCCAAGCGCTACTGTTCAGTATTCCTTGAAACCGCTTTAAAAATTATCATTGTCGCTTAGCATGAAGCAAATCGATTCCTGAATGATAATATCCTGTCTTGTATTGCTCTCTGACGTTGTTTGCATTTTAGCATAATTGTCAACTTTTTTTTTTTTAAAGGTTTGTTTTCAGGGTTGGCAAGAAGACGGCGGCTTGTTTGTTTGTGTGGCGGGCCACTTCTTGCTGAAGTGATGTGGCTCCGATGCTTGTAACTGAGATAATGACTCTAAATTTAGCAGAGGATAATTGGCGGGCATCTGACTTTCAAAGCAAAGCCTTTGATGGCTGGCCAGTGCCTGCGATGTGTTCGCAGATCCCCCCGCTCTGCGGAAAACGTGGAACGGAACGTCCCATCCTCCTTCTTCCTCTCTCTCTATCTCGCTGGAATGCGAGCGCTCGGCTGACAGACGAGTGCTGGAATGTTTTAATTTGAAAGGGGATGGAAAAACCTCTCAAAGATTCATCGTTGATTTCGTAAGCATTTCAAAGCCGGAGCCAATTCCCTTTCAGTTTTCAGAAATTAAATTAACCCTTTGAAGAGTAGGTTTTTTGGATTTCTTTTTTTTTTTTTTCTTCAAATTTTTAAGGGTCTCAAAGCTGAGCCTCAAAGCTGGGGAAAGGGCCTTCCACTTCTGAGCTGCATACAAGTCCCGAGACCTCTGGGCTTTAGCAATAGAATCTAATCCACTCAGCCTCTGGCTACTGAGCTAGTGACTCAGCCTAGGGTCTCTGAGTCTTAGCATCAGAATCTAAATCCCAAGACCTATGAGTTGTAATAAAAGATTCTATTTCACTCAAATTCTGGCCACTGAGTTAGATACTCAGCAGAGGGTCTCTGAGTCGCAGTATCAGAATCCAAGGCCCAAGACCTCTGATATGTTGTCATTAAGTGTTTGGGACTGTGGAATAATTACCATTAACAAGGCACAGACCTCTGAGTTTCTCATCGTTATGTCCCAAAAGCCAGCCCAAGTTCTAGTAACCGGGGACAACAATAGACAGCGGCACAACAAATTCCACAAACCAAAAAAGGAGACAAAATCTACATACAATAATAAAAAGATAAGATTTATAACAAACATTAATACAAAAAACAGATCACATTACCATGTGTGGGTAAACAGGATGGTTCAGGCAGAAAACAGACCAGAGCTGGACTACTCCTTATATAAAAGAAAGCACAGTTTTAAAACTTCACTACCGAGGCAAAGCAAAAGGATTGAGTCCTCTGGCAAATGTTCTCTCTACTCTCGCCTAACCATCTAAAAATGTGTTAAAACAAGAAAGAAAAGAAATTCCCTGACCACTTGCCATCTACAACACAAAACACAAGCAGAAAACAAAACATAGTAGCTGCAAATCATAAAACCAAAAGAAGCAAAGGGAGTCTTAAAAAAGAAATCTAAAAGACAAAAGGAATCTCTAAGGGCTATCTAAAACTGAGATGTCTCCAGGCGTTATCCTCTCGGCTGTCGGGTGGACTCAGGTACGCATCATCAGGCAATCAAGGCCTCAATCAGCTCCGCCTGCAGGATTGAGACAGGCACACAGACTCCACAAAGCAATGCAACGAAACACTAAAATCTAATCTAAAAAACAAAAGCCAGAATGGGTTCTGAGGTGAGGCTGGACATTTCAGATTAAATTACCATGCAACAAAATAAGAGCCAGTTTCTACTCTGTGTGTGTGTGTGTGTGTGTGTGGAGTGCGTGTGTATGTGTGTGTGTGGAGTGCGTGTGTGTGTGTATGTGTGTGTGTGGCTTGCGTGTGTGTTTGTGTGTGTGTGTGTGTGCGTGTGAGAGAGAAAAAATGACCTTGCTTCCTCTTTTCCCCACTCCAGTCTAACTTTTGTTTGCTCTCACCAGTTTTACAAGGGAAAAAGTGATGTTATGTTTATATTTGGTGAATGCCGGCTGTCTATTCTGTAGGGAGGAAAGGTGCCAAGCCAAGCCATAAAAGTCATCCGCAACAGATCATTAGCCTGAGTGAATTTACTTGTGTTCCTACACCCCTATCGATCGCACCACACTACCAACACCCAAATCCCCGCACGACTGCTCCCCTGTGTTCACTGCCCTGCAACAAATCTGCTTGCCAGGACGAGATGGTACTGGATGGGACAGGGCAGCAGTTCCTGGATTTATTTCCTGATGAAATCCTCTGGGATACATTTTGGAACAATCGAACATTTCCCGCCTCCCCATCTGCATGAATTGTAAGCACCAGCGGGGAGCCTGGAATCAGCTAGCCTTCTTATTCAAAGTGCTGCCTTTGGCATCATAAACCCACTTCACCATCCACTTCACCGGGCTCTTTCCCTCTCTTAGATCCATCACTGCTTGGACTCTGTCGGTTGGTTAAAGAGATTCCAGCCACTTGTCCTCCCCCCTGCTCCCCATACCCACCTCTGAATCAGAGCCACGGCTGCCCTCAGTGAACTCCTTTAGTCAAAACATCACACGCTCAAGCACTCACACTCCATCTCCCATCCACGCAGACATACACACACGCACGCAGACACACACACAGACGCAAGCACATGCACACACAACGATTCAAAGAGATATTTCGTCCTGCTCACCCTTTGCCACATAAACCATTAAAAAAACAAATGAAGAGAAACTACAGAAGAAGACTTCTTTCTGTATTCATCTCATAAGGAGAGCCAATGGACATGTTTGCTTTTTTGCTCATAAACATTTTACATGCAGCTTTTCATGCAGTTAGTAGCATGGTGGTTTCCCCCATGTTTGGGAATGTTAATCCAACTTCCGATTTTCAGGTAACCTGAATTTCTTTCCAAAGTATACACTGTAAATTCATTGCAAGACGTGCGTAGCTGCATCTCCGCATATGTGTATCTGCCACACTGACGAATGCATTTAACGTGGTCAAAAAAAACTGTGCGAGAGAGAAGAGTTTGTTAGAAGGGTTTTAATATTTTTTGACTGCGATCGCATGTCGGAGGCCAACTACGGGTGCACGTCACCGCTACGCGAGCTAACGTGCTAGCTGGAGCGGTCACCCGAGAGACCGGCTGTGGCCACTAAGAAAAACAGCTCAAGGTGTTCTGTTTGCAGTATCGTTATGGATTAGCCTGAAGCTTCTCAAGAGACTAGAAGGTCAGATCATGATCACGCTCAGAAGAAAATCTTGAGCACAGTCACCTTCGGAAGGGCTCAATATGTTTATATTGAAATACCATCAGTACTTCCCCTCAGGCCATAATAAGGCATCTGAGGCGCGTGCAGTGCTTGTTAGTTTAGTTTCCAGTGGCAGCCCTAAAGGAATAATTCAGAAAAAAATTACGACACAAAATCCTTTTTTTTTTCTTATAGTGTGCATAGCGGTTTTGAAATTTCAATCTTATTCAGTCAACACTAATTGGGCTTGAGTTGTGTAGTCTTTCTGATTTGAGAGACATTGATTTGATCAGTAGGTATAGAGCAGTGGTTCCCAACCCTGTTCCCGGAGATCTACCGTCCTGTAGGTTTTCACTCCAACCTTAACAAAGCGCACCTCATTCAACAGCTCGAGATCACACTGAGCTACTAATGAGTAGAATCAGGTGTGCCATTTTAGGGTTGAAATGAAAACCTACCGGATGGCAGAACTCCAGAAACAAGATTTGGAACCCCTGCTGAAAGACTGTACCTAGGTATAGATTCTGAGCCTATCACCAGGCTAACAGGTGGGATGTTAGAAAAGAAGAAGGTCTATGAACTTAATCATGGCTTTATATTCTTATTTTTTAATGTTAGAACAAGGGCAGTAGTATGTAATGCTTGAACTGGCCAACAGGACGCATGACATTTCTACAGCAAGGCTTTGTCATTTTTAAGAATTCTCAGAAGTTGTGATTGGGCTGAATCCAATTCATTGTAAATCATTTGCTTAGCATAAATGACGAAGGCGCCATATTCAGAACATCATAAAAATACCTCCTTCATTCGTTTTCTATTTTTCCCTATCTAAGACGAACTCAAAGGACAACGGAGATGGCATCACCTGCGAAACAAGGGCCAGCTTTAAATGATGCGACAGCAAACAAAATGCCTCTTCCCGATTTGCATGTCATTGTATCGATGCATGAAAAGGCTAAACAGCACAATTACCATGAAAACAGAACACCTGGGCTTAGCTTGTCTTACGTGGCTGGTGGATGGGGCACAAATGATTATCAAGTGTGTGTAAACAGCCATTTTCCAGGCTTAGTCTTTCCAAATAACACCTAATCCTCATAAATAAGAAGTAAGCCATCACACCTTCATTTACACTCAAGATAGCACAAACAGTATAGCCACACAATGTGCTGTTATTGCACCATATCCCTGGGAACAACATCAACATTTGGTAAATAAAAAAATAAATTTATTTTCTATTTTAGCTTTTTTTGACATTGTTGATAAATGATATCATATTTCACTAACACAGCTAAGCAACGTCTGTAGGATTATTGTAACAAACTGAGATTGTATTGGGGTAAAAGAACACAACAAAGTGTTCATTTATTTATTGCCATTACATTTAGTTGTCAGTCAAAGTACAGATAAATGTTGATTAAATCTAAGCCATCATTCATTCATTTGTTTGTTTGTTTATCTGTTTATTTATTTATTTGCATTACATACATTTCCAAGATTCTCTACAGAATCAGCCCTTCACTTACCAGGAGACTGAGAGATTGGAGATTGATGGTTTTTATGATTCACTGTTCAGTAATATTATATTGGATTATATTGTGTAAGGTAAACACAGATTCTGTATCAGTTTCCAGCTTAGTATTTTAAAGTGTACTGTCAGGCGATTAAGCATGGCAAGAAATTACTAGTGGAAGGGGGCCAGAAAGAATTCCTGCAGAATTTTCATCTTCCATCATTATAACTGTAAACAGAAACCATTTTATTGCCCGAAGACCATAAGCCATAACATGTATTGTATTGTACTGTGTTCTTGAAGCAACTTGATTTATGTGAGGTACCTGATGGAGTTTGAGGTTTGTGATTCAATAAAGGGATAAACACAATTAATAGCTACCAAGGAAAATTCAGTTCTGCCAAATTCTGCCATAATATTTGCAGAAAGATTGTTTTAATCATCTGCTGTCAGTCAATGTACGGGGAATGGCGTTCTCCTACAGAAACATTGGAGTGCTATCACACACATGCACGTGCACACACACACACACACATATAAATATATATATATATATATACTGCGCAACCTGGTATGAGGGCAGTGTTGTAAGGAGGTCAACTAATGAAGGATTTTTTTATTTTAAAAATGACCTCGGGCTTCTCATTATGTTAAGGCACTGTTCTAGGGCTTGGACGGGCCCCAGGGTCTGGTCAGGACTGCTCAATTGAATCTGGCCCGTGCCCGTGGCGACGGTTGCCGGCAGTCCTACAGGCCGATGCATAATTAGCTTCAAGGTCGCGCACCAACAACCCCCTGCCGTGTCGATGGACGCGCGTCCCCCTGAGCCCCACTCGCAAAGGCACGGTGTGATGTCAGAGGCCCACCAATAACGAGCGCTGCTGACAAACGCGATTGGGGGTTCAAAACAGGCAGGGGGGAAAAAAAGCACGAAAACAACATGAAATTCTCTCTTTTCGATAGCCGTGCATCGCACCCAACAGGGATCCACCCTCCTCAACGTGTCTTCTCCCCAAGCATTCAGTGTGTCCTGTGCAGGCTGTGTGTGCCGGTATCACGATCTCATCAGACGAATCCTCCCCCTCCTAACACTGTTAAAAACCAAGTGCTGGAGAACCAGGCTGCCCGACTGATAGCCTCCGGAGGCACTCTTCGGTCTAGCATTGCCCAGATTTTAAAAGCGATGCTTTGTACTTTTGCACAGGTGTTCTTTAGCTCAGATGCTCAGTATTTAAGCTAATGGGGCCCTACCGATTCAGCTGATTAGGTCCTGGAATGTGAACATGGGGCATTTATTCTTCACATGATTACCTACTACTGTGTTCCTGAGTGTAACTCTACGCACAGTACAAGCGTCTAATGAACAATGAACTATCTATTACAATCCAGAGGCTGCAGTTACGGCTGGGAAGGGAAACCAGTTTGTCCATCCTTCCACCCATCCATTATCTATACCCGCTTATCCTAGTCAGGGTTGTGGGGGGCGCTGGAGCTTATCCCAGCATACAATAGGGCGAGAGGCAGGAATACACCCAGGACACACCACCAATCTTGCAGGGCTTGATTGTGTCTTCTGCCTGTGGGAGGAAGAGTGCCTAGAGGAAACGCACAGACACGAGGAGAACATGCAAACTTCACACAGAAAGGCCCAGGCCAGGATTCAAACCCAGGACCTTCTTGCTGCGAGGCGACAGTGCAACCCACTGCACCATCGTGCCACCAAAAACCAGTTTGTAAAAGTTTGAAAACCTCTGCATTCACTGAAGCAATACTAAGCTTTCCACAACAGTGAATTTGGCAGGATTTGAGCATGGTACACTGCCTTTCTCAGTAGGTTCGCCACACGGCCGCAAGGCCTATCATGATTGCATCTCCTATTGAGCCAGGTTTTATTAATATTAATAAGAATATCAATATTAATACCAAGAAAGGAGCCTCCTTCTGCAGGCTTTGTCTAATATATGGGTTTTCATTTTTTAATGTTGTTTTTTCAAATTCTCTCTCATGCGGTACCAGGGAGGGGTACGAGAATTGGATCTCACTCTGCTCCGGAGTCTGGTGCGCTGTCCATTCAGCACCTCAGGTGTCCCAGTGACCTGGGAGAGCGGCAGGACCTTGGACAGCGTCGGCCCCGCTCACAGGCCTAGTCCCAGCTGCGACTCTTTGTTGATCAGAACAGCAGATACCAACTGTGTATTTATCGGAATATATAAAAGCCACTTTTTTTCCCTCCATCCTCTCTTTCCACCTCCCTTCCTTTCTTCCTTCTTTAAATTTATTTCCTTGTCCCACCAAAGCTACATCTAAACTATGTCCTCAAACCCATTTGCAGCACGAAAGGCTTGTTTCTCAGCCGTCCTCTTGCAGCTATTATGGCACTTTCTGCTATTGTTATAGGTTAGCGGCTACTGTCTGCAGAGGCCACAATAGCTCAGAACTGGCTTTTTGTTACCTAAACCGCTATGCATGCTCTTTGAGTCGCAGATGATAAAACACAGACAGGAACACAGAACCATGACAGATGAATGAGCCAAACGGCAAACGTTGGCAAGCGTTGAAAGGAGACGTGCTCGTGGTGGGAACTTTTGCGCTCGTCGCATCAGCTGATCCACACGCCTGTTCGTACGCATGCATTTCTGTCCGTATGAATTAGGCATTTCTTTCAGATGCAAGCACAAATAAAAACATTTTATCTTTTCAGCAGAGGAGGCGGAGTGGGCAGGGTTACCTTGAATGTCACCTCCTGTGGCATCATTACCTTCACACAAGTGCAAGAAAGTACAATGGCCAGTATCTCACAAGAAACTTAGAGCAGTTTTGTGCCTCTCCCCCGTCACTGTTTCTTAGGCTGCATTCACTGCGCGTTTCTTTGGATTGACTACGGTAGCAGTGAACCATGCTCTCTGCTGCTGTGTGTATACTGAATGCCTGGGCCCCCATTTTAACCTGTTAATGTATAAACTGTGAAAAAGATGACCAGAATGTTATGATAGAGATTCTGCAATTATAGGGGACGAACAAGGCTTGTTCACACACCATAGCGTAATTGTTTTTGACAGTCTCTCATATCAATAGATAGGGTTTTTTTTTCTTCTTTTTTTTTGTTGCTGAATTCTGGGAGGATGAGAACACCAGGGAAGAAGAAGAAAATTTATAACCCCAACAGCCTTTTTTTTTAATGAGCTACGTGCAATTGGAAAAACCACCACAAAACTTTCACAATTTTCACTGTCCAAAGAGAACTGTACAAACACGCTGTCTAATGGTACTTATTTATTTATTTATTTATTTATTACTTTTTATTTTACTCCCTAATGGGCTCCGGGAAGAAATTTCACATTAAGAAAGTAGACAGAATCTAACTATTTAGAAATTTTAAAAAATAAAGTGGGTGGCATGGAGACTTTAGGGGGTGGCAAGACCAAAGTGTAATTTTCATGAGCACAACGGTAATTAAAAAAAATCTATTTGATAATAAATAATAATAATGAAATGTCATCACCAAAAATATGCATTTGATAAAATTAGATCATAATTCATAATTGCTATGGAAACTAGGGTTGCTAGGCATTTTTATTGAGTGACAGCTGCCATCGCAGTAGATCCGCCCCTTCTGATCAGGGCTGTGCATGAGTGACTTTGACCAAAGCCTGTGGGTTGCATTCACGTTTTGACTACCTGGAGGATATTATTTGTTATTGATTACATAAAATATAATTCTAATTATGTGATAATTATCTGTGATAATTATAAGTATGTGATAATTATAATGATCATTTATGAAAGCATAACTGATAAAGGTAAATTATGGTGTGCACTAATTACTGAGGCTTCCATAACCACTGCTCTGCAAGCTTGACCTTGACATCTTTAAAATTTAATTCTAGTGGAATAAACTGACAACCAAACTTCAGGACTCAGGTTTTTTTATTTTTATAATTCAGTGGGACTTGGCTGTTGCTTTTAATTGAATGTTTCTGTCATCCTGTCAAAAAAAGAGTAGATCCACATTCTGTGTTCAGTTCCTTGTTGTTTTACATCTTTATCTTGAATTTGAAGCCAATGCTCCTTTGTGGTTCTCTGTAGCCAGTACATGGAATAATAGAGTGGAAGAGATGAATAATGCACAAAGATAATTTGGCGGTATGACTTACATTACTATGTTGAATTGGCAGAAATGACTAATAACTAATACACTGGATTTGTGTGGTTTGCATTGTGGAATTTACAGGTTTGAGTGGCTATTTTTATTTCACGGTCACAGGACAAAGGCAGTGATGAAAAGAGGACCTGGGTATACCTGCATGTCCGCAAATACACACACACACACACGCACACACCCACACCCATATATGCACACACACACACACACACACACACACACAAACACACACACTCACACGCATATGTACACACACACACTCACACACACACACACACACACACAACACACACACACACACACACACACACACAACACACGCGTGTTTGGCGCATAGCTCAGGTAAGACCATGTGCACAGTTGCAGCAAACCCCCTGCGTGCAAACTAGCAAGCACCAACCCATCTGCTCAAAAACATCAATGTAAAGCGCTGATAAACTATCCAACATTCAGCACCACACACATATACACACACACACACACAACACACCACACGCATACACACACAAACACCCACACATGTGCACACACACACACACACACCCACACACACACACTCACACACATATGCACACGCACACACAAACACACACACATGTGCACACACTCATACACACCAGCACATAACTTTTCTGCCTCTGTTGTGTGCTCTGGGCCTATGGGTTTCAGGTCTCACCCTGTCTGTCCCAGTTGAGGCAAAAGTACATTACTAAGTTTTTTTTTTCAGTCAGTATTTTAAAGCTTTTTTTGCTGTTGTTCAGTGCCCTAGAGTTCATCCCCTGTTACTCATCTGCTTCAGGGTTTCCATATGACCACTCTGCTTGATGCAGGGGAGCTGGAGGAGAGAGGGCAGGGACCCCAGAGATGCCTGGCCATCGCAACGTCAACCTTTATTCACCAGCTGGCAGAATGATCCACCGTCGTCGTGATTCCGCCCGCACAGATGGAAAAACTGCCCATTCTCCTCAAGGCCAAGGCAGAGCAGAATGTGATGTGCCCAATATTTGGCTTTCACCACATGCCCGCTGCTATAATGATGGCATTGATGATCGCTTACACACAGAAACATTTGTTCTAGCTTCTTTTTATTGTAATTTATTTTGGATTGCATCACATATTTTCTTCACCACTACTGGCACATGAGTTCATGAATAAATCTTTTTTTGCTAGGCTGTTGGGATTTGCTCTTTTATAGTCTGCAGACAATGCCTTCCTTTTTTATTAAAAAACAACTGTTGATGGAAACACTGGCATCTTGTTAAAGAAAGGAAATTGCAGCATCTCATTTGTGAAGAAGCAAGGCCAAACGATGCCACACCTAATGAAACCTGTGCCTCATTAGTCAATGTGTAGGTTGCCTGATGAAAGGCTTTCCTGATGAAACCTACTGTTTTTGTCCATTTTTTAAACATTTGAATCTCAATACTAACACTGCGACTTTTGTTCACATTTCCATTTTCACCCTAATGACGAAGCTTGGAAACACCTGGCTGGCAAATGATCAATAAACAAATAAAATAAAAGAAACAAAAAAATGGAACCTTATCCCTTTTTTTTTTTTTTTTTACAGTTCAGAGAATCAAGCTGCCATTCAGACTACGCAAACCGCCCCATTTGACAGTTGGTGATCGATGCAGTGTTTAATTTACAATTGCCCCTTTGAAGCGTCACACACCGAACCTGCCTCTCGGCCTAGAGGAGGCAGACACTGATGAAGGAGGTGATTGCATGGTAGGGATGGATTATGCATGGCCTGTTGTCCAAGTTTTCAGGATAATTGGTCAAGTGGAATGCTACTGCATGACAATGATTACAGGACGAATAGAGCTTGCGATGGCGGTAGGGCCGCGAGGCTCTCAGGATAGCATCCGGCTCTGGCAATGAGCAGGCAACGCCACTTCTTCACTGAGTGCAGAGCGCCCGTCATTTATGTTCAGCCATGTCATTTACAGCTCATCCTGCGTTTCCTGGGTTACCGATACTCCCGTCACATCCACCTCCATTCCCACTGTGGGAGGAAGAAAAAGAAAAAAACAATAGAGTTCATTTTCACCAAAGTGTCTTAATAAGGTCATCACAAAACGAAGATCTAGACTTTAGCTGAGAAAGCAGATCATCCAGCGTTTGAGCCTGCCACTTTTACACACTGGAGAGAGAGTGAGGCTCCGTGAAACCCAGACCGGGTGGGGATCGGATGGTGTTATCAGCGTCAAACTTTCAGCCTAGGGTAGCGTATGACGCCCGAGTCACTCTGGGTTTGAACTCAGAGGGTCAGCACATCATGCCCTTGTCCATGAGGGTCCAATCTTGAACGAGAGAGGACACTTTTTTTGTTTTAGCCCATTGTGAGACACCTGATTCTACTCATGAAGGTCTTGACTGAATGCCAAGAACCTGCACACATATCGGCCCTTTCCGGATGAGATTGGACACCCGCTGCCGTAGTCACTCTCCGATTGAGCTCAGTGTTCCTCTGCACCCCTTTCAGCCATCTTAGTGTGACTGGACCCCCAAAACTCCACGGGCAAAGGGGAGCTCCCATGCTGTAATGTTCAAATATACCGTGAACGCTGAACGCTTCTCCCATTTCTCTCTTTTGTGTCTCTGTCCACCCCTTTTATTTTTTTCTCTCTCGCTTTCTCTCTCTCACTTTTCATTCCCTTTATTCATTTCATCAGAATATGCACTTTCATTTCAAACGCGTTGTGTCTGCAGTTTCAGGCGGGCACATAGACCACACATTAGCTGGGCGTCCGTTTCTGCCCTGTTGCTCCCGACAGTGGATGGATATTCGGGGTGAACGTGCCACTGGCCCCTATGCATTGGAGGTTTGCTGCCTGAGTGCTGGACCCATTCATCGCAGTTCTGCTGATGGGCGAGGCCCCACATTTCGCTGACATAACGCATAATGGATCAGGCGCCGCTGTCGACAGATCGGAAAAATGACTGAATTTTGTGCATTTCTCGTGACGGGTCACCTGAGAACGATGGAGAGTGCTAAGGACCCATTTTTCTTGGACACATTCTAAAAAAGAATATATATTGTGTGTGTGTGTGTGTGTGTGTGTTTTCTGGAACACCAGAAGATAGATGCAGAACATTCAAAAACTGATGGATAAATAAATTGAACACAGGATTCCCAGAAGGACTGAACACACGCAACTTACAAGATGCCAAAAGGAATCACATTACAGAGGGGAGCAAGTTCTTCTCGTTAAGGCTGGAGTAAACTAAACGGCCTGCGCCAACGTTTCTTTCCCTCACAATGACTCACACAGAGGCAGGGAGGATTGCTCAGCTGCAAATTACGGGTGCAGAAAACCTCCCCTTGAACTGATTATTGGTCTCAGCTTGTTTTCAATCATTTTCCTGGAATAACAATTCAGTGATAAAAAGGCACAAAATACTCCATACCATCAGATATAGCCAGTCCTCCTCAATTAGGCAATAAATAAATAAAAATTTTATTTGGTTTCCTAACCCTAACCAGAGCCTCACTCTAATTTAAACCATAAAACCTGAATTTTGATCATTTCAATTTTGATCCACAAAAACTGGATCATTAGAAAAATCTCAAATTAAATGATGGACTATTTTCCTAGGCCCTGAGCAAAATGGTAATATTGCCTCAGCCCTTAAACAGTCATTTTAAATATGTGGTTTTCCTTTCAAGAGGGATCAAAAACAATGGATCAAAAACTAGTTAAATAGCATTCATTCAAGAAAACTGGTCTGAGGAAAAATCTTTGAAGTCATTTATTATTAAAAATGTAGTTCACTGAGAAATAGAAAAAAGAAAAAAATGAGACCACAGTCTTATATCCTGAAAGGGGGAAAAATATGAATCATCCAAATCAAGTCAAAAAATTACTGTGGCACTAAAACTTTCCCAAGGTCGAAATCACAGCCCTAACATTGCCTCAGTAACATTTACTATATTCCAAACCCTACCCGAACCCACTCAGCCTCTATTTTATTATCATTATTTGGAGAGTGTTTAATCTCAGCAGCTAAAACAATGTGTTTCATGGCTGGAACAGTGAGCAGGAGTTGTTCATTTTGGATGCATCCACTGCCTTCTTCAAAAGGGCGCTGTTGAATGTGAATCAGATCTGAAGGATGAAAGTGATGAAGAACACAACAAGGAGGATGAGGAGGATAAAAGGAAGTGAGGCTGAAAAGTAGCTTTTGCGATGGAAATAAACATTCCTTAGGTCGACCACTTTTTAGCAGGAATCTCAAAACCAATACACTAAATATAAATAACAGGCAGGTTAGTTTCTGCCAAATTTTATTTATTTTATTTATTTGTTTGGGGGGGGGTTGGGGGGGCGGTTATTATGCTTGAAAATGAGCCCCAGGAATTGCTTGAGGATGTATATGTGATGGAGAGAAGGCGAGGGTAGTGTTTAAGGTAAGTGACTGGAACCACCCCGCTAGTCAGATGACTGAGAAACCCTCCCCCCCTCCCATCCCCCACCCCCCCACGCACTCTTAAGGAGAGGTAGCTGGGAGGCTTTTAAAGAGAGGATCACGAGCGGCAACGGTTACCGGGTACGCCTCTGCATCTTCCAGGATCAACAACATCCCAGCAGGAGATTGCTTCTGCTGTCAACACACAAGCCATAACCTCAGAGAAAATGCCTGTCTGAGAAAGCGGTTGCTATTGCTCATGTGTTTTGTCATTTGTTTGTTTCTCTCTTTCTTTCTTTCTTTCTTTCTGTGATTGATTTCTGCAGATTTCTGCAGAATTTCCCCAAAAAAAAAACAAAACAAAACAAAACCACCACCTCTTTGAAGGGCAACCATAATGCACCTGTAAATCGACTGTGTCCGGCTTGGCTGCCTGAGGCAGATAAGACTGGGAGTTACTAAAGCACAGGGCCTCATGGGAATGATTCAGTCCTCCAGGACTCTTTTTGTGAATTTAGATCAATATTAGGCAAATACTCTCAAAACAAAATTGTGTCCATTCCAGGCACGTGGAACAACGCCGTACTGCCTGTTTGACGTCTCGCGAGTACCAGAATAAAACTTTTTAAGGCGTCTCATCCGAATGTCTCCTCAGTACATCCAAACGCCTCACTCTTTATTTTAAGAGTGAGTAAGAAGATATGGTTTGACATATTTTAGGGGTCAAGATCAGAAGCTGCACCATCTAATGTGGATGACCGCTGGATGTTGAGCCAAGAACGACAAATCCATGTCGAGTCACTCTGCTCATCGGTGCGACCACGCTAAATATTGCCTGCTCGGTGGCTTAATTCTCTCAGGGCTGGTGTATATTCAAGTTTTCATACCAGTTACACTGGCCAAATTCGCTAATTAGCTGAATACACTTATGATGGATTAACTGTAGATTAGACCACAATAAACTGTTTCATGCTGGGCAGCAGGAGCAGTTTTCAGCTGTCCTTGATGAAGACATGTAGCTAAAATACCCATTACGGAATGATAAGGGGGAATTAAATAACCAAGAAGGTAGCACGAAATCCAGAAACAGGCTCGGACCATCTTGCCCTTACATGATTTAGATCAACAGCAGCAACACCACTCTTGTTTCTATTGTTGGTTCATTCATGCCGATTCTGTCACAGCTGTCCTTATTTTTTATATTTGTTTGCTTACTGTTCCAGTGGGTTGCTTTCAAATCAAAGCAAAAAACTGGTGGTCAAATGGTTACAATTTGTGCCAAGTCTCGCAGGAGAATTTCTTTTCGAGGACGGCTCATTTTCTGGTATGAGAGTATAAGTGCACAGGACTGGCAGCTTCTGATGCCTATGTCAACCAGAGCAATGATGTCAGGCTTGAAAAAAAAATATATATTTTTTTTACTGAATAGCTCACAATTTTTTTTTTGATTTGCCGTTGGTCAGATTTGCCCTTGTTAGTTTTATGTTACTTTATGATATTATTTTGTTTATTTGGGAAGTACAAGACCATTTTGAAGGCTGAAAGGTGCTCCCCTGTACCCCACATAAATTTCCTTGGACTGAGCAACAGATCTCTACTGCCCCATACAGGCTGTCTGTGGGTACTGCAGTTCTCTTACACATATGGTGCAGCCAGCAGAATTTTTTTCATCAAATCCATTTATTTTTTATTTTTACATTTATTAAGTTTATTTTCTTGATGTGTCCACATTTCTTGGCACTGACTTTGTTTTTGTTTTGTTTCTTGGGTTACGTTACAGCAAATACGGGTGCAGTTTCTTTAACCCTTTGAAGAATAGGTTTTTTTGAATGTTTATTTTTTTCTGTCTAAATTTCTGCAATTAGTGTTCAGTCAGAAGTGATTGTTACATCGCATTTGTGATCTTTCATTTTAAAGGGTTGGCGGGGGGGGGGGGGGGGGTACACATGAAACATAAAGAAGCATTCCCAGTTGCTGTGAGGCATCCTGATGTGATGCAATCACACCGCTGAGAGTCACTGAGCAATGGGAAGGTCTGAATCTAATCTTGTTCTTTCAGTATTCGCACACAGCATGAGCACGTAGTGGAATTTCCTGTTTAAAAACACTTTGTATCCATAAGGGCCAGGTCCCTACTTAGAGGAGAAGTGCATTGTGGGATGTGATACCAGGGTGGGAGCTCTCACTGAAGTCCAGAGTCTGTCAATCAAAATAATTGTGGCCCAAACATACACACACACACACACACACACACACACATACACAGAAGATACACATAAACTCAAAAATGCAACAATAAACATTAATTCATCTGTCCATTCATCCACACATAATTTACTTGTGACATGCAAACTGAAACATGCAACAATATTCCTCTGTTCATTCATGTACACACACACACACACACACAAACACACACTCATTGTGTGTGTTCGAAAGCTTTCCAAAGAACAGACAGCCATACTAAAAGGTGCCACTGAAACAAAGACTAGAATATCCCAGCTTATTAATGTTTATATGCAGGAGATGGATATGGAACTGGATATTAATCAGTCAGAGGCAATTTTTGAAGCATGGCATAAATAACTGAAGTTCCTGAGCCTCAGTTTATGAGGTTTCCACATTCACATTATATTAAGAATAGAAAGGATCTTACATAAAAATGATTAAATTCTAAGTCCGTACAGCTGACTCAGAATAATCCATTTGGTCCCCTGTATTGTGATAAGAATAACGTGTTTAATAACCACAATTTGAGGGCCCTCTAAAAGAACACGCATTACCAAAAAAGTTAAAACAGGGTCTTAATGTTATAACCGCAATAGCGGTTAATGTTTTCTTTTCAAAAATGTGAACACTTGAGTGATGTGCACTCACAGTCTGTTTTAAAGCTGCATATAGTCTAGAAATAGCAGCCCAATTGATGTGATAGTGCTAATTAATGGCTCTGGGCTAAAAATGATACGAGAAGTGATCTTGAAATGGCTGTCGTCAGGGCTGCCTAAACCCATTCCATTCCCCTGGCCCCGTCCATTCATCTCGACTGAACCTTCAGCCGTAAGTGGAAGGTGTTCAGCACGCACAGCGAACAGCACGTGTTCGTTCAGGCCAGGTCTTCTCTGACCCCCGCCACTTTGTATCTGGAAGGCTTCCTGTTTTAACCTGCCCACTTCCTGTTACGCTTCCCCCTAACTTATGTTTTTTTTTAAACGTTTCACGTTTGAGCGTCATAAATTCTTTTACCAGTTAATTCCCGGCAGAGTTGCGTAAACTACTGTGCTCTTGGCTTTAAGCAATTCTTGGATTAGTTTGCATGCTGTACATTATGTGGTCTTTTTGCACCTTGCTTTTGGATGACTTGTATTTATAACTTTCTTTAATTTATTTGCATCCTGCAAATTCTTTGGCCGGGTAATTTCTGACAAGTTGAGGAAATTATTTTTTTCTTGGCTCACATAATTCTTTGATTTTATGCCATTTTGCACATTAAGTGACCTGTTTACACCTTACTTACTTTTGAAAATTTCATATTTGGAACATTCTTTGACTTTATCTACGCCCTGCGCAGCTGTTCAAACAGCTAGGTTTTTTTCCCCTAGCGTTTGTCAAACGGATAAATCATATAAAAATATGTAAACAGAAGATATCCAGAATCAAGAAGCTTTTAGGATGTGGACCCGTTCCATGGCATTATTAGTATCAAGGGGCTGCCTTGTCAACCCCCTTCCCAGCTATACTTGATTGATGTCACCAGAGTTCAGGCAAACCCCCCTCCTTAGACTGCCTGTAACAACGTGCGCATCAAAACTATATTTTACCCATATACGGAGATCCATTTCGTTGGCATTCCTCATCTGTCTTTTCTGTGACTGTGAAAAGACTTTGCAAAACGAGAAAGCATTACTTTGAAAAGTTCAATAAATTGTAATTTATGGGGGTGGTGTGGGGGGCACAGTCAACAAGATGTGCACTGAGCAAAACAGCAGTATTGTCTGAAGACTAACTAAGAAGGAAGTCACCATGAAAATTATATAAAATTGGACTTCAGTGAGGTTCTCTGCTTGGAGGAAGAAATAAGTTAAAATGCCTTTATTAAACTGCCACAGTTTTAAAAACCAGTTTATCATCAATGCATTTCAGCCCTGACAGCCTTCCTCAGGGCATGACAAGCTGCCATCATGGAGTCTGTTTTATAAGACTGCCAAACAGGCAAATAATTATACAAATATTTAACTGTCACGTCAGTATTCATAGTTTCATTAGCTCTGCACACTGGTGTCCGTCTTAGCTAGTCCCATTAATTTGTGTCGAAAACGATACTGAATAATAAATATGCTATAAATATATAAATATAAACATAATGTAAAACGCACCAGTTGCTGCCTCATTGGCATATAGCTGAATATAATCAAGGGAATGTATTATAAAGGAAATGTAGAAATAAATTAGCATGTATTGGAAATTACTGTAATGAAATGGAATGGCCCTCATCATGCGGTGAGCGGCAAATCACAAGGGAATGTGACAAAAGCGACAAAGTGTCATGTTGCGTTGCGTTGCGTGGAAAAGAGAGAGAGATTCAATTAACGTCTGTCCTTCAATTTGACTGGAAATTAAATGCAAATGTTTGCTTTCATCATGACATGGATTGATGAAGTTGTCCCACTGGTAAAAATGACCTTGTCAAACTATTATACTCCCAGTTCATTGTAAGTAAGAAATTAAAGGATTGTTTTGATTGAATCCAGGCCCATATGTCAAGAAGTTCGCGAGATGAGACATACAGTCAGGGAGCCGACAAAGATGCAATTGTGTGAGTGTTACAACCTCCACACAATCAGGGAGTGTGTAAGATATCGACAAGATAAATGTGTGTTGGGGAAAGGACAACCTGTTTGGGAGCGCGTGAGAAGTTCCTCAGCAAGGGAAAATAGTCACATGGGTAGGGAGCGTGTGGAAAGTCAGTCAGTCAGGCAAAAGAGGGGCAAAGAAACATTACAGAGAGGCAGGAAGTGTTGTCCATCCCCCTGCCATGACGACTGAAGTCCAGACTCCGGAACGATAGCAGGTTCTCGTTCCGGTTGGGAGGGCGCGGTCCTCAGTGCCACTGCATGTGGAGGATGACGCCCCCTGCCAGCAGCACGAGGCAGTGCAGGTACAGGTAGGCGCGGTCGAGGGCGGAGCCTAACTCTCTGCAGGCGCTCAGCCACTCCTGCTCCTCCCGCTGTCTCCGCAGGTCCCCCCTCACCTGGGCCAAATCCCGCCACAGTGCCCCCAGCATCCCCCCCTGCTGCTCCCCCTCAGGGCAGCCGTCGCCCACACCAGTCACGTTCTGAGACTGATCTGCAGAGGGAAATGCACAGGTGAGCCTAGAGAGGGATTTCTCTTTTATTTTTACTGAAAATGTGTCAAAATAGAGGATTTTTGGGGGTCAGAGGCTAGTGTATGTTGTGTGGCCACTGACCCCCAAAAATCCTAACAAGTATTGGGCAACGATAGCAGGGAGGTGGGCAAATATGAAAAACAGCATTTTTCCACGGGGTGAAGTGGTTTTAGGCATTTTTAATTTCCCAAGTTAAACTTCTAGATTACTAGACGGTTTGATTAGTCAAGATTAACTTTCTGATTTTCAGGATGCGATAGATCGGTGTCATTCAAGTGGGTCTGCAATAGAGTAAACTGAAGAAACAGAGAGAGCTTTGACTCGGCAAAAGTTCTGCAGAAGGCAACATAACCCCGCATCAGCTGTTTTTATTTGAATTTTTTGGAGTTGCTGCTCCTACGCACTGACGCGATTACCAGTGACGCCACTTCTGTGGGTAGCTTGCCTCCTAGTTGGCCTAGACACAACCAATGCCTGCGTGCACATTAGTGTATTGATGGCCAGGTCAGGCCTTGTCAGGAAGCTTGAATTTGAGCATAGTCTATAGTGACCGCTTTTGATTGATGGAAGTCAAGGAAGGAGACGTTGAAATTTTATGATAGTGTTCGTATTTTAGCTTAATGTATAATTGGTTTTGCTTTGTCTACGCCTTTGGTTTTCTTACTGAAAATGATTAGGCCAGTCAGTGCAGGTTATTGTTAGGGCCCCGGCCAGCAAGGTGTCAAGAATAAAGTAAATGGCATAATTTCCTTTTTAATGTCAGGCTGTTGTGCGTGTTATCTCTGTGGATTTGTCAGTGCAAAGGATGCTGATTCTTATCTCAAAAAATAGATAATGTCGACGTTGGCGTCCATTTATGTCCAAATCAATTGTTGAATGTGACTTTTACCGCTTACAAACACCTGTATTTCAATGGCCTCTGTAGCTGCTGCTACCCTATACCTTGTGAATGCCTGGAGCCAATCAGATTATTTGCTTGCGCTGCTGTGAGCACTTGGAGAGCTGTGTCTCTTCTGACAGGATGTCTCCCCGTCATTGCCCCATATCAAAGCAGTTCTAATGTGGTTATTTTGTCACGGTGTTGTACTCGTCGTGCCAAGTTATTCAGCGCTAACACAGTGTGATATTGTGTTTTTCATCATCTATAAATGTGTTTCTTTTTCAAAATGGGGGGTGGGGGGGGGGGGGGGCGGTCGGGGGGAAGTAACGGGTTGGGGGGCTTCATGTAAGCAGCCATGAATAATGCAACAGTCAAAAGCCATGTGCACATCATAGAATTTCTGTTGCACAACTAGAAACAACTGTTTGCATCCCAGATTAATTATTATTTTCTGCATTTTTAGCATTTGACTAGCATTAGCTGCAGTTTAGGATGGCTTCAGTTAAATCAGTGCTCGAAGTTTAACGTGGTTGGCCTGACAAAACAAGCACAAATTAGAGTAAAGTGCAGCTAGACTGCAGTTACACCGGATACACTACCAACACAGACCGTCTCGTCCTGGGGGTGTAAAACTCGGCCGCAGTGTCTGTGGGCTTTTGTGTTTTCCTTCCAATCAGCAGCCAGTTAAAGCCTTGAGAACAATGTGTGTGGATTCTTTAGACAATCAATGACTTAAATGAAACACGTGTGGCAAGAACACCCCAAAAACCAGCAGACGCTGTGGCTCTTCGGGACTGAAGTTTTACACCTGTGGTCCAGTCCAATCTTATCCAGAAAGGTTCAAGTTTTTTTTTTTTTTTTTTTGCCCAGCAGCTGATTCCACTTTTGTGATGTCTTGTTCGAAGACCATGTTTGTTGAATCAGGTGTCTTAGTGCTGGGCTAAAACAAAAACCAGCAGCTACACCAGCCCTTTTTGGATAAGACTGGACACCCCTGGTCTAATCGGATGTGTGCCCATGCAGATTAACAGAAAATGTGGAGGCAGAATTTCATTTTTAACCCTCTATCACAGCAAATTACATCTGACAGGGGTATTAGCATGCAGAAGAAAACCATGTGAAAACATCAGCAGTGAAATGGAAAGAATCACGATGCTGAAATGAATGTGAAATTAAGTGACACGTAAGATGTCAAAAATTACAATTTGCGTTGCAAAATTTGTGCACACGTTCTCTGACCTCCCACTGAACCCCTCTAGGACAATATTACATTAAGTTGAGTGACAGTTGGGTAATTTGTTTTCAATGGCATCCATTGTTATCCAATAATAATCCAATAACCTCAGGGTGCATTGCCTTTTACTCTTCACACATTTGTGGGCCTGCCTACAGTTGGTGCAGGTATGTCACATGGGAAATCCCAGCCCAATCAGAAAACAGTTAATGTACTGTATCCGTGTCTACAGAGAAATAAAAAAGAGCTCAGAAACACACACACAGAAGTGGCAGATAAGTATAAGCTGTGCACTGTCATCCTGGAAAAATGGTCACATGATTCGCGCTTTCTTGATTGAGCAGGAGTAAGAGATCCTGGACATTGGAGATTCTTTTTGAGGCCTCTTCTGCTTTACATTTTTATAGTAAATATTCCTCATAGACATTTCTCTCTGTATCTCTCTCTCTCTCTTTCTCTTTCTCTCCTTCAATAAATGCATGTGGATCTGCCACATCACAGCAGCTCTTATACTATATATATACCTGTCATCTGGGGCTCCTCCCACCAGCACCGCCCCCAAAGCCCTGATAGGCAGGGGAAGGCAAGCCTCCTGACCCATGCGCTCCTCCCACTGGCCACCTGGAACACCAGCGCCGTTTCCATGGTACTGCAGGCCAGCAATCCCAATGAGCCAAACAGGTATACTTCTGTAGCACAAGAGAGAAATTCCATTTTCCTCTAAGGTGGCAATATGCTCAAAAGTAAACAGAACATTATGGGCAAAAATGACACATACAGATTGGTGTGTGCAAGCCCCCAACATAAATGGTTTGCAAACAGCCCACCAGTTTAGACACCTCCCCCTGTCTGCAACTGGTCAAAATATCATATAGTTGGTTGAGTCACGGTTGATTGGTCTTGGGGGGGGGGGGGGGGTTGAGGGCGGGTGTGGAGTTCAACCTTCCTTTCCAGTTCATCTTGTCACTGTACTGTCCTGGGATAGCATTGTCATGGATGTAGAGGACAGATTTGCAATCTCCTCTGCCTCCTTTTTTCTTTGCTTAATACAGTATATTATATGCAGTATAATACTTTGCTGAAGTCACTGCCAGATCCTCTCTTTTCTGCATTTGCGCTTTTTTCATCACTGCGAATGTTGTCGTGTTTTAGGGTAGACTTCATACACAATAGCCGGCTCTGGAAACAGCTACCTTGTAAATCATTCTGCGCCCCCCAGTGGCATGGAGTGACAACAGTGTTCAAGGAAATGTTTGCTGGTGGTTCCTTTTCGTAAAGTTCTTTTGTCATTTGGGGAATACCGCTATATATACTACTATACCCTCCTCCCTCACTCATTTTAACCTCTTTTCAATCACAGGAACCTAACCTGGACACTCAGGAACTTTTTGTGGTGCTCAGGAACTTTTTCCACAGGAGTACCCTGAGCCAATTTTGTTTCCTGGGGCATGGTTCTTGTCCCTCTTTTTAGTCCCCGCTTGCGAGGAGGTACTTTTCTAATGTCTGCAAACTATTGGGGTGGAGCTCGCAGTACTGAGCTTCACTGATTGGTCAAACACAATATTTGCGAGAATCGCCAAGCATACCTCGCGCACCACAGAACATGGATGACAGAAAAGCATTTAGCTAGAGAGCAAGTGAGTTTTGAAATGGAAAAAGACAATCTGACAAAATCGTGGACCAACAATGAGGTGAAAACTATGATCAGTATCTGGCTGGAGGACGACGTTCAAAGGGAAATTGAGTTGGCAACTCGTAATGAAAAGGTGCACCAAAAGATTTCTTTGCTTTTAGCTGAATTGGGCACTCCACTAAACTGCGATGAAAAGAATAAAAAAAAACTGAAGCACGATTGCAAAGAAATAACCGGAAAGGCTCAAACAGATGGAACAGAGCAGACACAATGGACGCAGTGCTTGGCCAGACCCTCCTACGTTGCATAATCTTCTTGATGTGCGATTGGACTGAAAATAGGAGTGCGCTCCAGGAACCCTTTTAAGTTCCTGAGGTGAATAGTTCCTGCCCGCTTTTAGTTCCTACAACCTGATGCAAAACAGGCTTTTGATTGGACAAATCCCAATGAAATGAAATGAAAATTCTCAGAACTTATGTAAACTGACTGGAGAGTGTAAAACCTTTTATTTTTTGTTATATGTATTGTGCACCTCAATGCCAATAATGACCTGAACAGAACCGACAGTGGGCTGTCTCTCTCTCTTGCGCTCTCTCTCTCCCTCTCTGTCTCGTCTTATTTTGTTATGTCTCTCTCGTTCTCTTGCTCTCGTTCACTCTCTCTCTCTCTCTCTTATTCACTCTTTCTCTTTTTCATTTTTTTCATTTTTCTCTCTCTGTCTCTTTCTCACCAATGAGCGGCATGTCCCTGGTGAAGGGGGGGAAGAGCGTGAAGATGCTGATGATGAAGATGAAGTGTCCGGTGAAGATACTGCCCTTCATGCTGATGCGCTGCTTGAGGTGCACGGGGATGAAGAAGCCCAGAGCGTCCAGCAGGAGCAGCAGAGAGCTGGGCAGCAGCAGGGTGACCAGGTAGAGCAGGGGACGCCTCCGCACTGTCACCTGAGGGGGGGGGAAGAGAGAGAGAGAGAGAGAGAGAGAAGAGAGAAAGGAAGAGGGAGAGGGGGGAGAGAGAGGGAGAGGGAAAGGAAGAGAGGGGAGCGGGAGAAAAAGAAGGAAAGAGAGAGGAAGAAGGAGAGAGAGGGGGAGGGGTAGAACGAGAGGGAGAGAGAGAGGAAGAGGGAAAGAGAGAGGGAGAGAGAAACAGAGGGAGGGGGAGTGAGAGAGAGAGAGGGAGAAAGAGAGGTAGGGGGAGTGTGAAAGAGAGAAAGGGAGGAGAGTTCTGCAGACACTTGCACATACACACAGGCACAACCATACAAGCATGCACATACAAGCACATGCACACACCCACAAAGATAAACACACGCGCACACACACAATACCTGCACTCTGACAGCAGAGGTGTGTAGGAGGTGGGGGAGTGGCTGCAGGGTGGAGGAGGCAGTGATTGACAGCACCTCCCACTCCCCCCTGGAGAATGGCCCCTCCCATTCTCTACCGCCTCTCTCTGACCCAGAGTCCCAATACACCTTCACCTCATCAGCTGCTGAGAGTGTGTGAGTGAGTGAATGAGTGAGAGAGAGAGAGTGTGTGAGTGAGTGAATGAGTGAGAGAGAGAGAGAGAGTGTGTGTGTGTGTGTATGGAGGGAATGAGGGAAGTATATAAGGGGGAAAGAAAGAGGACAGAGAAAGAGTGAGGGAGAAAGGGAGGGAGAGGGAGAGAAAATGAGGGAAAATCAGAGCAGCAAGATGTTGTATGTTAGTGGGGCCTTTTTTTAGTAAATGGGGGGGGGGGGGTCACAGATGAAAGAGAAGGCAGAAAGCCTGCAGATAGAGGAAGAGAAGGACGGGTACGGATAACGGCAAAGGTTGAACCCACAGGTGTGTGCCTGCAGGACGAAGGTGAGGTTGCAGGTGTGGCAGTCCAGTGGGAAGTGGAAAAGGTTGAGAGGGCATCTGGACTCCAGGAGGCGAGGCTCCAGCTGCTCCACCCACCCCTGGTGAGTGATTGACACCTGTGTGGGCCTGCGGGGCTCCTCCTCCTGCCCCACCCTGTGAATGGATACAAGGGGGCACATTACGTTACGCTAAAACGTTACTCGACAGTTGTAAAACATTAAGAGAACGTTTTAAAATGGTAACAGGGCTGAACTGGACATCTGGCCGCAGAATGCTGCAGGTGTCGTGACCGAGAGGAGGCGTTCGTCTGCTCTCCTGCTGCGGCCTTTGAGCAGCGGTCGATCACACATTTTACATATTGCCAGTCTAGCGGAGCCCATTTTACCACTCCCACGACGCCCTCCTTTAAACACCTCCCGCGGTAAACCGTGCCGAGTGAACTTCCTGTTCAACAGAAGGAGCGTTTGCAATGTAGCCGGAATGTACCGTCAAAGCTCTGATACCGGATCAGAAAAGAGCCAATCAGGGTAGGCCAGGTGGCTGCATTGTGTCTCTCATATTAACCCTTTAAGTTGTAAGATAGCAAAAATGTGATTAGAATGTTCTTATAACTTAACATTCCAATGCGGATGTAACGGTCACTGCTGGTAATTGAAAGCAATGGAGTTCTAGAACACCGAGTTGGAATTTTGAATTTAAAAAAAACATTCCATAAAACCTACTTTTCAGAGGGTTAAGGCTACGTGTACTACCAGAAGGAAGACTTGTGGGAAGAAAAGAAACTGTTGGAAAGGCAGGACTTCTCTGCCTTTAGCAGTGTGTGCTAACCGCGTGTAAACCATATGCCACATGGCACGTTACTGGGACATTACGCCATTGCATAGCGTTGATATGCAAAACACACGTCTATCTGTTTAAGGGACAGCACTAAACTATAGAAGAAGGTAATTTTTCCCTCTGATACACAGCCTGAAGCTTACACCTTTAATTTTTAAATTCTGTTTTGAATTTGAATGGGTTTGCATCCCATTGCAGGCAGCAAACCACATCAAAACAGAGTAGTTTTCATTGACAAATGGTTTGTGTCTCATTTCAGATCTTTTTCTGCGGGAGCCTCGTCTGGCACGCATCTTAAATCCGTGTGCCTGGAAACGATCATGTGCTACTAATTAAAACATATAACCATTTGAAAATAACACTTTTGTTATAAATACTGGTGAAAAAAATGTATTGGTGTAAAAAGAGTTAAAATATTTCAAATAATTATTGGACTCATGACTGGGAGCAGGTATTAAAGTATTAAAATGGCAGTGAATATATTGCATTTCCCACTGAAGTTGTGATGTCCGAGTATGGAAACGCCCCAAGCAGGAACTGGGGTAGAGGCAGTGTACCTGCCTCTCATAGATCACCACGTCGGGCACCCAAATGCTCCCCGCTGGGACAGTCACACGCTGCACCCCCCGGTGCAGGACGGGGTCCCAGGAAAAGCGCTCGTCCCGCCACACCTAGAGGAGAAGGTTTGTGTTCTGTTAAAATTATGGAGTTATGGAGTAGTGTTTTCCTTTCAAATTGTCACTGAACAGATTTAAAAATGGAAAGCTACTGAAATTGCTAAAAAGTTGTTCCAATCTCCATTGAAACAAAAAAAAATATTATGATCATTTCAGTATTTTTGGTTATGCTTTGGTAATGGTTATGCACAACCTACAGCACACCATTTGGATATCTATCATGTAGATATGTAACACATAAAATGATGAATTGATTGATTGATTGGTTGACTGATACCTTGGGTTTCATAACTGTAAAACTTGCTACTAAGGTCATTTTCAGGATCAATGCTTCAATGTACATATGCAGTGCAGATCAGGCTATTTCCTTGTTGCTATGGATGGATGTGGATCCTTCTTCAGTTCCTTTATCCCTCCTCCTTTTATCTTCCTCCTTCCCTCACTTTTGCCCTCGCTAACCCTTTTGGTCCAACTCTCTGGCTTACCTGTCTGTAAAAGACGTAGAGAAGCAGTCGTTCCTGCTTTTCATTCTGCAGGGTGGACAATGGTCAAAGTGAGAGTCAAGGCAGAAAGGCAATGACAGACAGGGTGAGGTCAGGGTGGGGTCAATGGCAGAGAGGGTGGAGTCACTGAGAAATGTGAGAGAAGCAGGGCGGGGTCAATGTCAGAAGGGGTGGAGTCACTGAGAAAAAGGGTGGAGTCACAGAGAAAAGTGAGAGAAGTAGGTTGGGGTCACTGAGCATAGTGAGAGACAGGAAGGAGTTAAAAATACACAGGTTGGAATCACTGAGAGAATGGGTGGAGTCACTGAATGAGTGACAGAGCAAAAACCTTGGACAAAACAGCATTACCTGGAAAAAGCCTATAGAATAAGAATGACTGGTTCAAGCATTTAAGCATTAATGCAGCTTTTCAGCTTCAATCTTTCCATTACCAGGGGCGGAGCTAAGGGGGCATAACATGGAAAGCTTTCTTGGGCAATAGAGGGTCCAGGGAGCTCCTAGAGTGTGTGTGCGTACGTGCAAAAGTGTACGTTTGTGTGTGTTGGTAGGGGGGGCTTCTCATATATTTTTCCCTGCTAAAATCATTTCTACACTTGTCCCTGATCACCAGCAGGGGGCAGGCTGGTGCAGTGCAGGTCTGTGGAGATGCAACTGTCTCACCATTCCCAGCACGCTTTGCACAGTGAAACCCACGGTGACCCGGACCGGAGTCCTCCAGTCCCGGACAGGGCGAAGGCGGGCCCACTTCTCCTCCAGCGCCGAGCGCAGCCATTGGCTGAGAGATGGAGGGGCATCGCCCTCCTTCTGCGTCTGCGCGCCCAGTCCATCAATCACAGCTGGAGCATCGGTGCTCCCCGTTTCTGCCACACAAAAGGGCAAGGATCACGAGTCCTGATTACCCTGTGACAGTAAGCAGTACTGGAAATTAAGTGTGCCGTGACACATCCATTTCCATTATACGCAGAACTCAGTGTTTGTTTCGGAGGTTTCTAGAACACTATCCTGCGCTCCTGTAGAGTTCACCCACGGCATCAGTGTTGAGGAGCCCATCCAGTACCTGAGATGAGATGCAGTAAGAGGACCCCCAGGAGGGCGGTTTCCAGGCAGTGAGGGCTAAGTTTAGGACTGTCCCGGGACATGCCGTGGGCAGGGTCACGCCACCACGCTACCAAGCCCTGGGGTGTATGTAGGAGCAAAGATTAAACACGCACTCATACACACGAACACATAAACGCACATCCACAAACCCAAACACCCACACACACACACATACATACAAACTCACTCACACACACTGACACGCACACTCTAAACGAACGTACTCAGACACATGCATGCAAGCTCATATACTTTTATGCACGGTCACTTACACACACACACACACTTAATGGAATATTATTAATATTATTAGTAGTAGTAGTAGTAGTAGTAGTAATAAAAGTACTAGTAGTAGGAGTTGTATTAAAAGTAGTAGATTTAGTATTACTGTATTACAATTTTTTCTGTTCTTATAATTAGTTGGAGTGTTATCTAAAAAAAACTTACAAGGCATCGTGGCAAACTAAATTAGACAAATATTACAGGAACAAGTATACAAGCAGTTGACAGGTACAGTCCATAAGCTCCTTGGTGAAAAATAGAACTAAAATATCATTTAACCGTAATCATGTTAGGATACTTACAGGGCCTAACATTTACCCTTTAGATCCGTGTGCCATGTTGAAGCAAACATAGAGCCAAACATTTTAAAAATCAATGAGAGCTGTGTTACCTTAGAATGGGCTGCAGTGCTCATGTGCTGTACTCTCCAGCAATGATCCATGGGAGAAATGAGCCGATCGCCCCATCACTGCAGTGCGCTAACGATGCCTGAATCAGCGCGTGTAGGTTACCCGGCCTTTTCTCAGTCCTGAAGTCTCTCACACAATGATGAAGCTCCACATAGATCTGACTGAGAATCACTCCTGTGTTCTGTGTGTGTGTGTGTGTGTGTGTGTGAGAGTGAGAGAGAGTGAGAGAGAGAGATAGATAGAGAGAGAGAGAGAGAGACAAAAAAACCATTCATGCATTTCATCCAGGGAGGGTCCTTATCTAGAACCTAGAGAAACTGATATTCAAACCAGGACCTGACAAGTGTGTGCATGGTCCCTGGTGGTTGAACATACATTTCTATATTGAAATGAGATAGGAGGAAAGAGAGCAGGCCTTATTAATATATGTGTGTCCATATGAGGAATATTCGCACTTTCCCCATGCAAGAGGTGAACATGCTGGACAGACCAAAGATACTGGGTGGAGAGAGACATGGCTGGACTGAGAAACACTAAGAGAAGAAGGCAAACTGAGAGAGACTCAGAGATTGAGACCTGACTGAAAGAAGACTAAGACTGAAAGAGAATAGAAGATAAATACTGAGGAACAAAAAGATTGGGAGGAGAGACAGATCATTAGAGTCAAGTGTTAGGTTAGATGTGGATAGCTGGGAGAAGAACACAGAGACCGTTAAAGACTTGGAAGAGCGAGACGTAAAATGAGGAAACAACACAGACCAGACCATAAAAAACTTGAAGAACACAGAGACTGTTAAAGCCAGGGAGAAGAACACAAAGACTGATAAAGACTTGGAGAAGAACACAGAGACCATTATAGACTGGTGGAAAAACACACAGACTGTTAGACACTGGGAGAAGAGCATAAAGATTGTGTGACACTGTAAAAAGATCAAGGGACTGTGAAAGACTTAAGCACGATTGAAAGAGACTGAAGCTACCATGAGCAACAGCAATAAGAACAGAGACAGCTAGCAAATGCATGGGAGATGAAGACATAGGCTGGAAGAGTCAGGGAGAGATAGACATTGAATCAGAGAAAGAAACTGGCAAAGGAACCAATGGCGATGTATATTTGCTCTGTCCTGGTGATTGGCTGGCTGATCTCCAGAAGTAAGGAGCCCAACAAATCAGAATACAGGGCGAGGGTGGGGACTGAGCACAGCGGGGTTGGTTGGGGTGTAATTATTTGTGTGTGTGTGTTTGTATGTGGAAGGAGTGCTGGGTTCTGTGTGCATGTGCCTGTGTGTGTGTGTAACTCTGTTTTGTAGTGTGTAACTGCTATGTTGTGTGTGACTGCATTGTTGTGTGTAACTGCTATATTGTGTGTGACTGCTTTGTTGTGGATAACTGTGCTTTGTTGTGTGTACCTGCTTTGTTGTTTGTAACTCTGTTTTGTTGTTTTGTCTGTTTGTTCTGTTTTGTTGGGTGTGACTGCGCTTTGTTGTTTGTAACTCAGTTTTGTTGTGTGTAACTGCTATTTTGTGTGTAACTGCTATGTTGTGTGTAATTGTGCTTTGTTGTGTGTAACTGCGCTTTGTTGTGTGTAACTGTGCTTTGATGTGTGTAACTGTGCTTTGTTGTGTGTAACTGTCCATTGTTGTGTGTAACCGTGCGTTGTTGTGTGTAACTGTGCTTTGCTGTGTGTAACTGTGCTTTGCTGTGTGTAACTGTGCTTTGTTGTGTGTAACTGTCCATTATTGTGTGTAACTGTGCTTTGTTGTGTATAACTGCGCTTTGTTGTGTGTAACTGTGCTTTGTTGTGTGTAACTGTGCTTTGTTGTGTATAACTGTGCTCTCTCTCTCTGCAGCCCTGTTGGTCGCTGGGTCAGACCTGGACTCCTTCATCCAGAACCTGACCCAGCGCTCCTCCCCCTGGGTTCGGCCGGTGCAGTCCTGGGACCGGGCCCTGCAGGCGCACACAGACCTGCAGCTGCTCGCCGTGCTGGACGTGGTGAGCCCCACACCTCTCACCGTTGACCTCTGACCTCACTCTCAGCTTCCGGACTGCTTTCATTCGTTCATCCTCCATTTGGCAAGGGTTGTTTTCTTCTATTTCTAACGTACTCTGACAATGCTTATTCTCTCCGTGTGGCTGGATCTGAACCAGGGTTGTACATTAACATTTTAATTTCAACTTTACAGCATTTTACAACATTTACAACATTTCCATTGCAGCTTTACAACATTTAGCGGATGCTCTTATCTAGAGATACGCACGCAGCTTACAATCTTTTCACATATAATCCATTTAGAGAGCGGGATATTTTACTGAAGCAAGTCAGGTTCTGTGGCTTGCTCAGATGTACAATGGCAGGGCCCCAGCTGGGAATCAAGTCTGCAACCTCAGAGTTGCACGCCCCGCTTCCTAACCTATGTCCTGCCATGTCACTCGCTGAAGCATCAGAAGTACGAAAGAGCGCTCCTCTTCGTTTCTGTTTCTCCGTCTCCAATGGTGTCTGACAGAGGTGACGGGCTTTAAACCTGAGATTTCAAAAGTATTCTTGACCACACAGATACAGCGTAAATCATGATTTCTTTTGTGATTTCTTTTGTTTCTTCAACCAGCTAAATTGGCCATCTGTCTCATTTGGCAGAACAAATATAAAATCAATCAGTTTAGCATGTGAGCTAAGAATGAGTGTCTCTATGTTTGTGTTTACATATTACAAATTCCATGATGGTGAAAGGTTGGGAACTAAATTGGGGGGTGCAGTCTGTGTGTCTACTGAAAAGGACTGCGGTGTATGAGCTGTGACCATGTTTCGTTGTGTGTGGTTGGCGGCTGTACCTCCCTTTAATCTTATATTGGAATAAATTTACTTCAGAGTTGCAGTAGAGGGGTGTAAGAAAGGGTAATTCAGTTCAGTTAAATTCAGGCGAGTTCAATTCAGTTCAGCAGTGCTCTACTGAGAGTATTATTAGAGCAGCATTGGAAAGCACACGCAAAACCCCCTCTATCCCTCTCTCTCTCTCTCTCTCTATCCCTCGTTCTCTTTCTATCCATCTCTTGGCAGAATGAAAAAGAAGAGGAAGTGGAATTGCACGTTGTCATCGGACAGGTGACGTCTCCCCGTTCTCGCTCCCTCACTGACGAGCCGCAGAGCCGCCAAAAATGTCCTGCCAAATCTCCATGACAAAGCAGAGTCTCCCTGCATTATGAGTTCCCGCTGAAATGCACCGGAGCCCAAATAAATACTGACTGCTCTCTCCTGACTTGGCAGGCCGAAGCCCTGTCGCGGAGATTGAGCTGGCTGATGAATACAGGAAAGGCATTATGGCATTGCAAACTGAATGAAAAACGGAAAATCAAGGGAAAATAGTTTCAAGACAAACAAGTGTAATTGTTTACATAAGAATAAGACATATTAGTTGCATTTTTTAAACAAAATCAAATGTAGACGACCTCTGGTAATGAATTTCTGTGTCAAACACTGTAGTGTTTGGACAGTTTGCACGGTGACACCATGGACACCATGTGTGCATTCTTACAGGGGAAAGGGCAGTTTCGCGTGTAATTATGTACTGCCTCTGTATTCATCTCTCTGTGTTTGTTTCTGCTTCTGCTTGTTTCTCTGTTTCTCTCTCTCTCTCTCAGAGATGGAGGGATGAGTTTCTGTCCTGGGACCCATCCTCCTACGATGGGCTGTCCCATTTCACTCTGCCCGCATCCCAGGTGTGGACCCCTGACCTCTTTGTCCGTGAAGCGTAAGTCCCGCCCCTCTCCGGCTCAGCCACACAGTCTTACACAACTCTGCTCCTCAACCGTAGCCAAGGAGACGTGTCTTGTCCCCCCGTCAAGTCCTTGACGTCATGTCATGTCTGCAAGACAGGGTGAGTGAGAGCAGGCAGCAGGCAGACCCCTTTGTGTCAGTGAGCTCCTCGGGGTGGGTTAGACGCTCGGAGCTGGTGCAGCTCCGCCTGCACTGCGGCCTGTCCCTGTTCCTCTTCCCCTTCGACAAGCAGACCTGCAACATCACCCTTGGCTCCTACCTGCACGCAGGTAAGCACAGGTGTGACTGCCTTCAGACCCAGCACACAGGTACACACCAGCCCACCCTGCACACAGATACACACCTACACAATCTGCACACAGGTACACACCCACACAACAGACACACAACCTGAACAAAGCTGCAAAACCATGA
The DNA here is from genome assembly GCF_018555375.3 of Anguilla rostrata. Classification (NCBI taxonomy): domain Eukaryota; kingdom Metazoa; phylum Chordata; class Actinopteri; order Anguilliformes; family Anguillidae; genus Anguilla; species Anguilla rostrata. The sequence continues at coordinate 58,826,396 of NC_057934.1, forward strand.
CTTTTTGTTTGTTTGTGTGCGTGTGTCTGTGTGTGTGTGTGCATGGTGTGTTGTTCGGGTGTGTGTCTGGTGTGCGTGCAGGTGTCTGTGTGTGCACAGTGTGTGTTTGTGTTGTGTGTGTATGTGTGTGTGTGCTATAGTACAGGATGTGCTGTTGGTGGAGGAGACGGCTACAGACTTTGTGCCCAGGACCAATGGCTTCACACTGCATGGGGAGTGGAAGCTCCTGTCTGTGCAATCCCGAGCCTTCACAGAACTACAGGGAGAGCAGCACTTCTCCCGCATCACCTACCAGGTACTCAACCCTAACCCCATATACACACACAGTCAGAGCTACCAGGTACTCAACCCTAACCCCATATACACACACAGTCAGAGCTACCAGGTACTCAACCCTAACCCCATATACACACACAGTCAGAGCTACCAGGTACTCAACCCTAACCCCATATACACACACAGTCAGAGCTACCAGGTACTCAACCCTAACTCCATATGCACACACAGTCAGAGCTACCAGGTACTCAACCCTAACCCCATATACACACACAGTCAGAGCTACCAGGTACTCAACCCTAACTCCATATGCACACACAGTCAGAGCTACCAGGTACTCAACCCTAACTCCATATGCACACACAGTCAGAGCTACCAGGTACTCAACCCTAACCCCATATGCACACACACACGCACACACACACACTGTCAGAGCTACCATGTAGAGAAGAGAAGAAAGCCATTAAGTGTGCCGAAACGCTATCAGGGATGGTCATGTGACACGACTACACAGAATAGAGCAAAGGCTCAAAAACAAACAGAGAAAGTACTTTCCTTTGGCTTGTTGCATTTGTCCTCTCATTTTCCATAAACAGCTTCATTTCTGAGACCAGACCTCCACACATTCAGCAGTGAGGACCCAGCTGCTTTAGTCAGTCAGTGTACAATTTAAGCAGCTATAAACTACATCTTTTTCTAAAGGACACATCTGTTACCAAGGACATTACAGAAAATGGAAACGTTAGTTTATCTGATCGACTAAAAGTCCTGGGAAGATAAAAGGTCACATTTATTCCTCAGGGCCTGAATTATAATACATTACATTACATTACACCCACTCAATTGACAGTCTTATCCAGGGCAATTTACAAAAGTGGGGAGGATTGGTGCTACTCACAGGAATACAATAGTGCAACATCACCAACAACGGCAAACAATAGCTGCGTTGTTATTTCTGACAATATAGAGCACTTGAGAGGGTAAATAAATCACCCCCTTGGTAGACTTTAAAAGTCTCAAAGAACAATTCACAGCCTGTTACGATTGAGATTGCAGTTAGGATTGCTAATTCTTCTTTCATATTACAGTGACTGTAAGCTTGTAACAGATTTAAGTGGATCTGCCAGAGTTTCCATGTATTTGTTTTACTGGGATCTACAGATTTAAAGCATTTCAAATATGTAACTGGCACAGGTCTGGCTGGCACAGAGCAATGTGAACACGTGTGTGTGCAACACAGTGACTCAGTATGCACATACGCTGACACAAATCCATTATCACTGTCCATTACCACAGACTAATGATTACCTAGGAAGGCAATTTTCCTCATCACACACCGCTCATGTGTATCTCGTCCCTTAGTTGCTGAAGCACTTGGCACAAAGCAGTTTATATTTGTACAGTAAATGTACTGTAAATGAAATCTATAGTAATCACCCATATAACTCCCACCCCTCCCCCTCCTCTCTTTTTCTGTCTCTCTTCCTGCCTCCCCTTTTCTCTCTTCCTCTCTCTCTCTTAATTCAATTCAGAATGCTTTATTGGCATGACATATTTCAGTATATGTGTTACCAAAGCTTTACAAAACATATTTCAATGTACATGAAGTACAGCATAATGTCATGAATTATAAGCAATTAAACACCTAACAAATACATGCAAAAAATAAACTAATGATTGTTAGATGAAGTTAATTAATGAAGCAACAAATGTCAATTCATCATAACTTATGAACATTAAGAAGTATCAATGTCTCTCTGGCTCCCCCTGCAGGTGGAGCTTGGTCGCTACTCTCTGTACTACGTGGTGAACCTGATGGTGCCCAGCGCCCTGGTGCTGCTGATCGACCTGGCGGGCTTCGCCATCCCCGTGGAGAGCTCAGAGCGGATCCCCTTCAAGGTCACCCTGCTCTTCGGCTACGTGGTCTTCCTGCTGCTGCTGCCCGACCTGCTGCCCCCTTTCCGGGACTACACACCCGTGATGGGTGAGAGAGAGAGGGGAGGGATGAGGGAGAGAAGAGGAAGGGATGAAGACATAAATAATGGGAGCGAGGGAAGAAGGAAGGGAGAGAGGGACAGAGACAGAGTAATAGATGGGAGAGATGGAAAGTTGAAGAAGAGAGAGATACATTAACACAAATAGAAATACATTCAGGTTTGAGTAAGCACGACTTATTGGATAATTGTGTTATGCACATAGGTGTGAGTGTCAGTGTTCATTGCTTTCAATCTCCAGTAGAGAATGTTGCATCCGCATTAGAATGTTCAGTTAAGAGCATTCTAATCATGTTTGTGATCTCGCATTGGAATAGCACTCACGGGTGTTAGACTGCAGTACATGCAGGTGCAGCATGACTTCTGAAGGCTCTGTCCGTCCTCAGGGCTTTACCTGGTGGTGAGCCTGGTTTTCCTGTGCCTCAGTATGGCCGAGTCTGTCCTGCTCCTGGCCTTGGGTCAGCCCGACGTCCTGCAGCGCTCCTCTCTGATCCAGCGCCTGGCTACCCTCCTCTGCCGGGACGTCCCGCAGAGCACTCTGCTGGGCCAGAGGGCCGACAGCAGGAGAGCTAGGAAAGGTAGCGGTAACTGTGCACGGAGTCTCAAGAGCACACACACACACACACACACACACACATACACACATACACAAATATACACACACACACACACACACACAGATCACTAAACACACAAGCTCTATTAATATTTGCACGCACGTGAATATTGTCAGTTACTGGAGAAACCAACCTGGCGTTTGTGATTTACCAGGAAACCGCCTGTGTGTGTGTGTTTGTGTGTGAATGGGCATGTGTGTCTGGGTGCATTCTGTATGAACGTGGGTGTTTGTGTGTGTGCGTGCGTGTGTGTGTGTGTGTGTGTGTCTGTGCGTGTGTGTGTGTGTGTATGTGCGTATGTGCGCACATGTGTGCATGTCTGTGCTTGTGTGTGTGTGTGTGTGAGCATATGTGTGCATGTCTGTGCTTGTGTGTGTGTGTGTGTGTGAGCATATGTGTGCATGTGTTTATCAGGTCTTCAGCACTCCTACGGGCTGGGCCGGAGGGGGGCGGCGTTGGACGGGCGTTGGATGGGCGTGGCCACGGGCTGTGGGTGTGGCTGCATGCTCCATGCTCTGGCGGACGAGCTGGAGGAGGTGAGCGAGGAGCTGCGGACTCTGACCCAGAGACAAGCACAGCGCAGTGACTCACTCTGCCTGATGGAGGCGCTGGACCGGCTCTGCTTCCGCATCTACGCCTTTCTGCTCCTCACCTTTCTGCTCTCAATCATCCTGCTGTGGGCCCTGTACAGGTGATACATACACACACACACACACCTACACACTCTCTCTCTCACACACTCACACACACACACCTACACACTCTCTCTCACACACACACACACAAACACATGCACACAGCAACCACACTTACACTGGCACACACACACACACACACACACATGCATACACACATGCACACACACATGCTCACACACACACTTACACTGGCACACACACTCACACACACACACACACACACACATACACTCTCTCCCACATTGAAGCACCCGCACACACACACTCACATGCTCGCACACGCACACACACACACCACCATATCTCCACAGGTTAAAACTGCAATTGAAGGTTTCTTATCTGCTTGTACACCCTAAACACCCTAGATATTGAAAGCAGGATGTCTATAATCTCATTCACTTTGTATGTGACACAGTAACTGGCAGGGCAGTTAGAATATTGAAACGAGAGAGAGCAAGAGAGAGAGAGAGGGAGAGAGAGAGACAGAAAGTGAGAGACATACAGAGATAAATGTCTATGAGGAATATTTACTATAAAAATAGAAAACAGACTCTGGCCTCAAAAAGAATCTCCAGTATCCAGGATTTCTTACTCCAGCTATATCAAGAACGCAAGAATCATGTGACCATTTTTCCAGGATGACAGTGCACAGCTTGTGCCCATCTGCCACTTTTCCTGGTTTTACACCCTACATGGAAAGCTTGACCTCTCACCCACATATTCTCCTTCAAAGAGAAAACGAAAACCATTCCACTCAACCAACAGAGTCCAAAATGGCAGACATTCTGTGCCTGTGTGGTGCAACAGGCCTGGACAGTCAAGATAGTTGCCTTGAATGCTCATTTCATCATGTGGCTTGTTTCTAGTAGAAACAACCATACCAAGGGTTCGGCCATCCTGAGGGGTATGGAGCAGTTGTTTGCATGTCTGTGGACTTAACTGAAGCTAAATAATTCATATAAATCACTAAAAGGTTCGTCATGATTTTCAAGTGGTAACCAGCATGTGAAAAACAGCTAAATAGTTGGTTCTTCTGTATTGTAAAGGTTTAGATATTTTTTTCAAGGTCAGCCTTCGCCTTTCTCTCTGTCATAGTGCAGCAATATTCCTCCCTTCCTGCCAGAGCATGTTAAAGTAATATACTGTTCCATTCGGTTTTCAGAGATTAGTTTCACATCAAAAAAAAGAAGTTGAATTCATGTTTCATAGTTTTATTTTTCATATTTGAGTAATAGACACAGGCATACATGTCCTGTCACAGAAGAAAGACAGATAAATTGTTCTTGCAATGTGTCTAGCTAAACAATGCTGATTTAAATCTGCATTTTGATGAATGGTGTAATGATATATTTATTTACACTTTATTTCCAGTTGGCCAGACCCTGGCACATTAGCTCAACGTTTTTGTTTGTGACTGATTTCTGTTTAACATTACTATTAAAATAGTTCATGAATAATATCTACAGTACAATACTGAAGTACTGAAAAAGAATCCTGTCTTCATTTTACACCTGTACTCTTATTCATAGCATCTGACCGAATATATCAGCAATGCAAACTTAAAGATGGACTTAAATATAAACTTTCATATTTCTATGATTGAGGACAAGAAACAGAAGTACCTTTGACACAGTTAGAATGTAACTATCACATTATTGGTAAAACGGTATTGATTTAATTTACTAATCTGAATGTATTACTTCCAGTTACGTCTCTCCTAAGATTGTCTAACATTGTGACTTTGTTGATCAATAAAGTGAGTAATTGAATTTCATACATTTTTCTTCAGGGGCATTACACGAAAAATGTTTCACTGAGCAATGTTATTCAAAATATACTGTCTGACTGCATGCATTTAAACAAATAGTCAAAAATGAAAATGATAACATGGCTGAAAGTAAATATTGAACACGAGTCTGGACGTCAAATTGGGCATGGTTTACAAGGTATGCTTCCAGTTGAACTTGCCGCAAGCATTCAAGAGCACATTATAGACTTAGCTGTTAGAATGAAACATTGAAAAATGCAAAAATAATTAACCATACATATTAAATAGCAACATAAGGACGAACGATATTAGTGGCTCTTTTGTTTGCAAACTGCACATAAAAGAGACGGACTACATTGCATTCTGTAAATGGTTCAGTTTAATAAAAATGGAGGGTGTGAACAACACCTGTTCACTGTCACCTCTTCAGGTTCGCAACTACGCGTTTAATGTATTCATCAAATATTTACTCAGTCGCTGCTGGAGGAGCAGCAGATCACCTGACCCGGGCCCGTCTGGCAGGGAAGTTTGCCGGCTCGGAAGAGGAAGAGGAGGGGCTGCAGGCAGGCCCTGAGGGTGATGAAGGAGTAGCAGACGGGGTAGATGTAGCACTCGAACGCCTCCTCGGGCAGGATGTGCTCGTAGGGGTAGACGGCGACGGCGGGCAGGTAGCTGACCAGCACGACGGCGAAGACGGCGAGGACGGTGCGGAAGGCCTTGCGCTTGACGGGGTGGACCTCGTCGCCGGCCGGGCCCGAGCGGCGCAGCGCCCGCAGGATGGACAGGTTGCAGAAGATGAGGACGACGAAGGCGGCCATGAAGAGGGCGATGAAGATGCAGTCGTTGTGGCGGAAGTCCACGCCGGCGACGTAGGCCGAGTAGCCCAGCGTGAGCGCCCAGACGGCGGCGGCGCAGCCCGCGCGGTAGCGCGCGTGGCGGTAGCGCATGAAGGCCACGGGGTGGAGCACGGCCGCGTAGCGGTCCAGGCACACGCAGGACAGGAGCAGCGGGCTGCCGATCTCGTTCAGCCCGAAGAAGAAGAGCAGCGAGCGCTGCAGGCCCGCGTCCCCCAGCAGCAGGTGGTTGGCCACGTGGGCGGGCACCATGGCCAGGTAGACCACGTCCAGGGCCGCCAGGCTGCCCGTGAACACGTTGGAGGTGGAGGCGTCCACCTGGCTATTCAGCAGGGCCCACAGGACCCTCAGGTTGGCCGGGAGGCCCAGGACCACGGTGAGGATCTCCACGGCGATCCAGAACAGGAAGCCGGCCGCCGGCTCGGGGCATTCGGGCTCGCCGTGGGCGGAGCCGTGGGAAGAGTTGCCCGCGAGGTGGGAGGGGTCGTAGGCGGAGCTGTTGGAGAGGAGGGAGGGGTTTGCGTAGAGGCGGTTGATGTCCACACGCATGGTGGTGCTTCACACACAAGGACGTCTGTTGTACAAAACAACCTCTGATTTAAAAAAAAATAAGAAAAAAACACATTTAAAGTGTGTTAAACCAGAAAAAAGTGTCAGTCTGCACTTTCTCCCACTAAAATAAATGATAAATCAATTATCCATTTTACAATGGGACTATGGAGCAGCACGGTGGTGAAGTGGATAGCAGGCCTGGACCTCTCTGTGTGGAGTTTGCATGTTCTCCCTGTGCCCAAAGACATGCAGGTTTGACTAATTGGAGATTCTAAATTGCTCGAAGGTATGAATGTGTGAGCGAATGGATGTGATGGATTGGTGACCTGTGCTGAATTGGTGCCCTGTCTAGGGTGTGTGCCTTTGGCCCTATGCATGCTGGGATAGGCTCCAGCCCCCGACTGGATAATAAACGGGTTTGATAATGGATAGATGGATAATGTGATATGTGTTTGTATGAAAGATTATTTCTCAAGGGCAGTCAACCAGTCAAGTCAGCCAAACCAGTTTGGGTACCTAAATCAAATCAAAAATGTAAAATGTGCTTCAGGTAGGATATAGTTCTTGGGAATGGTTCTTGAATGTCCACCCAACTATTTTTCTTAACATGTTTAAAAAAAAAAATAATTTTCATAATTACTCCCCCTTTACTTTAAATCAATTCCATACCCATTTTTCAAGGTTAATGATAATTTAATGTATTGCACAATATATAAAATGCAATCATACTTTCATTATACTCACTGCCAACTCATGCACCCACCCCTCTTTACAACTCACTCCCTAAGATGCACACACACACACACAGACACCATCTGGGATTCAAATCTGGAGGTCAAGACTGAGGTAACCTGCATTCAAAGCTCTGTCACCCAGCATGCAAACAGCCCGCAGAGCCAATCTTCACCCAATGTGCATGACCAACATTAGCTTTTCAACTAGCGGCCCTCACAATCAACCAGCTGCTGCTGCTGAACACAGAACACTAGACTTAGCCAACTTACACACACAAATGCATGCAGAACATACACACACGCAAACAAACAAACACATGCAAACACATGCGCACACATGCAAGCATGTACACAAACACACGCATGCACAAACGCTCTCTCTCTTACGCACATGTGTACACTCTCTCCCTCACACACACACACATACACATGCACACACGTGTACACTCTTTCTCTCACACATGCACACACTCTCTCTCTCTTATGAACATGTACACTCTCTTTCTCTCTCTCTCACAAACACACACACAAACAAACACATACTGGGTGTGACAGTGTGTGGAAACAGACACACAGTATACCAGTGAGCATTGTAAATAGCCCCAAGCTGCATTTCTTACCAGAGTGAGGACGGCTCCTCAAAGTAGCCCCTTAGCTGGTCTAATGGCACACGGGGATTGATTCCTGTGTGCTGTGCTCTTTATAGCTGTCCAGCATGAACACCTGGAACAGGTGAGCTATAACACCAGACAAACTCATTTAAATAAAAACAAAACAAAGAGCACCGCAAAGCACAGGTGCTTTTCTACAGGTAACCGATGGAAATTTGTTTCAGCACCTTTCACCTATCTACCTGTATTCTTTTCTGCCTGTCTGTCTCTGTCTTTCTGTATTGACCAATACCGTTAATTATGTGTGCTCATTAAAGACAGTGACTCCCATACAATTTGTTCACCTTCAGCTGTAACATGAAAGTATTTTCTCTCGGAACATGAACAGTCGTTTTATTGTTTCTATTGTATAAGACATGATGGCTGTTTGTGACATTGCTATAACTATCATGTTCACATATAGTTGTAAGAAAAGGTTAGTGAACCCTTTGAAATTACCTGGATTTCTGCTTTAATTACTTGTTAAATGTGGTCTGATCTTCAGGAAATTGTACATTTGAATCACCCCTCGTAAAAAACTGCCATTTTTGTAGAAATTGGCATGTTTCAGGACTTAATGGGTGTACATGAAAAAGCAGGAGTTCTCCTAGGGGGAACTGTAATGAAGGAACCACCTCCCATGATTGACACTTTTCACAAGACCAATGACAGTCACACAAACACTACAAAAAAAGGTGCCCTGTGAGAACATCATGTGGGCCGTGCATATGCTCACAGCCTAGGGTTACCCTCGTACTCGTTAGCGCGACTGGTAATGCATCCGGCCATTTCAACTTTGTCTCCGCGCAGATTTTGGCCAGTTCACTCTTTAGAATCCCATTCTTTTGTCCCACATCTGCTGCAAATTTTGATTGGTGCGGGCAGTGGAGATTCTTTTTAATGTTCGCAGAGGCGCAGTACAGAGTTCTTTCACCTTTTTTCCTCGTGAAGTGAGTGCTCCAGTCACTTCTGATACTACCAGGAATTCCAAACCTGCAAATGACTTCAGACAGTTTTTGCATCTGCCTTCTTGCAGGGGAAAGGCTTTTCAACTCATTTGGAAAACACGTAAAAAAAATACAACATACACATCACCACAACATTTTGGCATCTGGATCAAAATCTATTTGAATGTTTACTAAATGAACCCCAAGGTGAAGGGTGTGCAGCTGGTGTGGTTTTTCCTGTGCTTTTCCTATGTTGTGTTGTTGGCAAATTAGGCAGTAATCATAATGTCGGCTGGCAATTTGTGAAAAACCTGGTGCGTACCATTCTTTGTCTATTGCTGCCGTCATCCTCCCCCCCCTTATTTGCTCATGTGGGCCATTCCATTGGACATTGTGGGCAAGATAAGGCTGAAGGGCAGTGGGCACCACCAGGTGGCCGTTCCTGAGAATCCTGCCTCATGACACAGGCCCTTGGCGCCTGTTCAGCACAGTTGGATTACTGCGCTAGCTGGATGACTGCGCTGTGTAAAACCGGGAACCATCCCAGATCTGGAACAGGGACTGAAGTAAAAAGAGCTGTTTTACTCAGCGTGGTCATCCAGCTAACTCAGTAATCCCGCTCTGTGGAAAAGGCTCCTGGTCTGGCAAGATTTGTGCTTCAGTTGATGCGCCGTGTGCAGAGCTGGGGAACAGACGCGCTTTTAAAATTCGATTCAGTATTCAGTGCGGCTGCCCTCCCTGCCTATACACTGTACTACCCTGCCATCTAGTGGCTGAAAGGGATCCATTTAAGATTTTTTTTTTTGGGGGGGGGGGGTTATCATACACTGTGGTGATGGGTGAATGAGGTTTCATGCAGGGTCCCACCCCTGATTTTGGGGTCCCAAACGCTTATTTCATCCTGTCTTTTCTTCCCGTGGCTATCACTACTTGTAGTTGTGGTTGTGGACAGGAGGGGGTGCATTCTTTAATAATTGGTTCCTCCCCAAACCATTACACTTCTCTCTTTAGATATACAAGGAAAAATCCCAAGCCATCAAATAAAGACACAATCATGTCAAAACAGTACAACGGTACTGCTTACGCTATCTTGATAAGCATGTTACAATGGGTTAGCCTTTATAGCTGAGACACCAACTAGTCCCCCATGACATCAGCTTTCCAACAATACAAAACGTGATTTCACTGTATTATGGAGAGCCTACTGTAAGTTTTATATAATGCTGATCCAATCGAATGTTTTGCAACTGGGCACTGTCACTTAAACTCACTTGCTGGCTCCCTGTCAGCATAGTAAACAGTCTGTATTCTTTTGGGGTCTGATGAGAGGCAGACTTCTGTGAATTGCCCTACAGACTCGCTGGTGTTATTGCACTTAAGGGCTATGCAGCCAAATATTAGACTTTACTTTTGGACAGCTGGGGGGGACTCAACATAAAAACGTCTGTTTCTTTATAGTGGTAAAACATATGTGCATGTAAATACCATGTAAATACCATGAAATGAAAGTTGATTGTCTGTCCTTTGGTCCCATATTCATCTTTTGATCTCAGATCTAAATGCCTTAAGTATATAGCTAAATAACACATTTGACTCTACTGTTCCCCTACTTTTGGAGGGAACTGGATATATTCGTACAGTGTCACCTTCCACTGTGAGACCTGACAAAGGCCTATGGCAGTCGAAACGTTGTCCGTTTTTATGCTTTAAACATTTTCCAATAAAGAGTTTCAGCTGGAGCAGAGTACTGCGGGTCGAACGTTTTTTTTATTTTTAACATCTGATTCTCCACCCAGCACCATTGGAAAGGCTGGGAGTCCTATGCATTGAGTTCTAAGTTAATAAATGGTTACTCGATGTATGAAAACATTGGTTAACTAGGGCGGTTGAAATTTCAGCAAAATTTATTTTTTTATTTTTTTGCTGAATTATGGCACTTGGACATTGCTATAAAATGGGGTTGATAACTATGTTATCCAGCATAAACTGTTAGACATATGCGTTTGTATTTATTTATATATTTTACATCATAGATGTTAGTCTAGTTACCAGCTGCACACACACACAGCGGCAGTGTAGTATAATGGCTAAGCAGTTGGTCTTGTAACCTAAAGGTCGTAGGTTTGATTCCCTGGTCGGACACTGCTGTTGTACCCTTGAGCAAGGTATTTAACCTTATCCAGCTGTTTAATTGGATATTAGTTGCTCTGGATAAGAGCGTCTGCTAAATGTCTGTAATGCGATATATCTTTCCTATAGAACAAAGGCCCAGCCTAAAACAGCTACTCGGGAATACAAATGATGCATGAACACATGCAAAGGAATAAAATAAAGTTACCAATGTATTCATATGTGCAAAATTTTAAGTACATTTACAGGTGCATACACTTGCATGAGTCTGAATATTGAATGTCTCTCTCCCCAGCATACTAAAAATTAAACCCTTACACGTCTCTTCGGAGAACCCGCAACTGGGGGAGATATGGGCATGATTGGGATATAGTAAGGCTCACAGACTTAATATTGTATTATATCCTGAAAGTACTGAAGTTATGCTTCTAAAACAGGGAACTAACAAATTAGAATTACTGATAAAAAACCGCATGCTTGGAAACACGCGCATTTAGAAGCAGCTATCAAGTTCTTTACTGAATAGACATTATTCATATTCACGCGAACAATAGCAGCGTAGCCTATTGTACCAAATACTGTATGGTACGATTTTGACTGGGCAACATGTTATTGGTACAACTGTAAACTCGTAGATGACAAGGTGTTTATGTTTATGGAACATGGATGGTATACAGTGACGGGATTTTGACCAACATAAGGCGTTATTAAGGGCGGTACCAAGAGATCATTGTGTTCGTACACAATTAGAACGCAACTGACAGTGACGTGCTTTCGGGTCACACGAACAATCCATTCATCGTTTCAGTTCCAAGAGAATTTTACGCATTCTGTGAATACGTCTCTTTGTGCCGCTGGATTCGCGCAGGTGCAGATGGTGTATGCTAAGGAATGCTGTACCAGAGTAGATGGTCTGTGTCGTCATCTCGGCAAACCCTTGACTGTCCAAAATACGACTGACACCTCATTCCACTTTCAGCACACTGCTAAATACCCCGTCAACACTGTTTTTTTTTCTTCAAATTATTCAATCCAGAGTTTTGAAATGCCTGTCACATTATTCTGGCTAAGAGCTCGTCCAACTCTTGTCTCCGGTCCTTCGTTGTCGTGGGGATGACGTAATTCTGCAGCATACTACGAGCACATCAGCTGAAACGGCAGACGTCGTGATCCGGCATCAGGAGCAGACCGAGCTATCACAGAACCTTTTTTAATTCTAAACCCGCTCGCCCTAGCTTCCACCATCAAAATGCGCGAAATAGTCCACCTGCAAGCCGGACAATGTGGAAATCAGATCGGAGCCAAGGTAAAATAAGATAAAGCAAAGAAGAAGGGTTTAGAGGGGCGCCGTTTATGGGTAGTTGTACGTTCAAAGAATGAATACATCCATCCAGAAATAGTAGCTTGTAGATAATTGTTTTCAGAACCTGAACATGATGGGTGCCGATAGTATATTCGCTTGTACAGTTATGTTGCGATTCATTCTCGTCTTGCTTAATTATATTTCATTCATTTATGACAGTATTTTCTCAGCACCAATAGAGGGGGACGCGAATTCAAAGAACACGGGGTATGTGCTGAGAATTACGTAATCACATGAATCGTTATATTTCACAGGTAGCCTAGTGAATTATTGTCAGCCGCTATAACCCATTAACATACTGACGTTGGGATCGTCGAATAGTGTATTTTACCCGCGTCGGCATTGTTTGTGAGGGCCTGGGTGGACGTTTTCCGTGAGACCCAGTGGTAATGGGAGGGGATTCGTGAAAATGGCAGCTCAGAGGCGACCCGTTTCAGTCAAAATGTTTTAAATCCGTGCAGCATTATTTCACTAAATCCGTTGACAGCTGATAAATAAAGGACAATGATCGCATACATATTTTGCTCGATTGAATATTAACGATCACATTTGGAATCGAACACTAATGTTTTGAGGTTTGCTATCCACTGTCTTCTTGGTACCCCACCCCACCCCCGCTCTTTCGCACTTCCTTTCAGAATGACTCTCTTTTCCTGACCAAAACAGTATGAAAATAGATATATTATAATAAGCATAAATAAGAAAGACTTCACATATATTGTATGTGTGCATGAGATCTTGTGGATTTATCATAGTGTGTTTGTGTGTGTGTGTGTGATTAAAAATATGGAATGAATTATATTGTATGAAAGGCCAGTAGGACCAGGGGTTGGAAGCCACATTCCTCAAGGTGTGTGCTGTTATCACCAGACGGAACTGGTTTGACTGCTTCCGGTTGCCCACCTCTCACCCCCTGCCTTGTGTTAAACATCAGGCTAACCCTTTGGGTCTGCCCCCTCAGACACTACAACAAGGTGATTGGGGAGGTGCATTGCCCTGCGACTGACCATTGTAGGCTCCCACTAATCAAAACACGGCATCATGCACAATTGTTTATGGTCAACCTCAACCCCTCCCCAAACAGTTAGTGGTTCTGGATTCTAGACTGAGAGGACAGAGGGGAAATTCTTATCTGGCAGATAAGAAATGGCCTTGAGATAAGTGTGCCTGCATGCCCAAAGTAAGTGCCTGGACGTTTGTTTAAGGTGAGGGACAGCTTATTATACTAATTAATGTATATTGTATATAGTATTGCCTGCATGTTAGAATATTTTTTATATGACTAATGGTAGGACCGCCCTGCAGTAACTGTTATCTGCACGCTTTAAATGTGTGTTTATTAGTGTTTGTTTACTATGCTAGCTGTTTTGTGTCTTAACAATTTACCATTGCTAACGGCAATTGCATTATGCTTAAATGTCAGTTCATGCTAGCTAATGGCTATTGTTGTATGAGTGTTGAGAGGCATTGTAAAGGCAACTGATAGTATGCCAGTGGGTCGGCCTCAACATGGCTGCCCGCTGCAAGTATAGCTAGGTGGACTCTCAAGATGGCTGCTATATCTGTTCACTGAGTCTACCAAGATGTCCGTCTATTGCTGTAGACTCTATTGTGGCAAATAGTAGTTATGCAGTCAAATGTTCAAACAGTTGTACATAGTAACTAGTTTATAATTTACTGTTCATTTATGTCACTGAATATGTAACCCCTCCCCTTTAGGACCACACCTCATCATACCTCATCCCCCACATCACTGCCCACCTCCACCTGTCTGCATTTCCTGGACTGCAGTCGTAATAAAGTTGAAAGAGTCGGAATCCTTGTTGTTGGTGTTCTTGCTGACACCCCGTGGCGATCGCACCTTTAGTGACACCCCAAACCTAGGAATCCAAGGGAGCAGGTACAGTCTGGATAGCAAATAAATTACCCAGGAACCCTGCTCATCCTTACAAATATGAAGTTAAGATATTACAACACGTCTCTCTCTCTCTCTCTCTCTCTCTCTCTCTCTCTCTCTCTCTCAGTTCTGGGAGGTGATTAGTGACGAGCATGGCATCGACCCCACGGGGACATACCACGGTGACAGTGACTTGCAGCTGGACAGGATCAGCGTGTACTACAATGAGGCCACAGGTGAGAACACAAAACCACACACACACACATACACACACAGTATTTTACTGCATCAAAATGAATCGGACACAAAGCGTGAGTTTTCGCTTGAAAGCAATGCTTACACACAGACCGGAGTGTGGAGAAAACTGGAAGACAATGGACGAGATTGACCTGCGTGCCTACGTGGGGCTGCTGATCTTAGCCGGTCCAGAGGTGAACCTACGTCCAACCTTTGGGATGCCCAAACTGGAAGAGCCATTTTTCATGCTACCGTGCCTCTGAAGTCCTTTCACACTCTCTCGAGAATGATCAGATTTGACAGCCATGAGTTCAGACGGGCGGGGCGTGTCCCAGACAAACTGGCGCCAATCCGGAACGTCTGGGAGAAGTGGGCGGAGCGTCTACCTTGCCTTTACAACCCTGGGCCTGAAGTGACCGTGGGCGAGCAGCTGGTTCTGTTCAGAGGTAAAATTACAATTTCCCCGTCTGTACCGTGAAGTGCACGTCACTGTTGAACATACTCACCATTTGGCCGATTATGTTCTGTGACACTGATAAAAAAGGAAATATCTCTCTTTTCATTTGTCTGAAGGTTGCTGTCCTTTCCGGCAGTATATTCCCAGCAAGCCGGGAAAGTACGGAATCAAGATACGGACCCTCTGTGTCGCCAAATCCAGCTACGTGTGGAACATGCAAGTGAACACTAGGAAGGCTGCCAGTGGAGCTCTGGAGAAGAATGGAGGCGTGCGTATCCTGCTAGACACGACTGAAGGTCTGAGGGGGCGCAATATTACGTGCGACAGTTTCTTCACCTCAAACGAACTCGGCCAGGAGCTCCTGAAGAGGAAGATGACCATGGTGGACGAGGTTAGAAAGAACAAGCCCGAGCTCCCTACCGTGGTCCTGGTGACAAAGGGCCGCGAGGTCTTCTCCTCCAAGTTTGCCTTCACCCCCTCCGCCACTCTTGTTTCTTACTGCCCGAAGAGGAACAGGAGCGTGGTCCTCCTGAGCACCCTGCACAAGGACACTGAGGTCGGTGACGGCGAGGACAGGAAGCCAGCCGTCGTCATGGACTACAACCGTAGCAAAGGAGGAGTGGTCAATCTGGGAAAAGCCTCTGGAATTTACAGCTGTAAGCGGGTGACCGCCCGCTGGCCCCTGGTCATCTTCTACAACGTCATCGACGTGTCCTCCCACAACGCCGTCGTCATCTGGAACAAGCTCAACCCTACCTGGATGGCCGGCAAGCGGAATAAGAAGAGGGCGTTTTTGGACCAGCTGGGAAGGGAGCTTGTGACCCCCCAAATACAAAGAAGGGGGCACCTCCCACGCACGGCCGCTCCGGCGGCCCTCGCGAGAGCCGTCCAGGGGGGTGGAACCTGGCCCCAATGCGCCCGAGGTCCCGTCTGCAGCCGCTTTAGCCGGGGGAGGCAAACGCAGGAGGTGCCATTTCTGCCCAACGAAGAAGGGCTGTAAAACAAACACCACGTGCTGCAAGTGCGGGAAGTACATCTGCAGAGAGCACGCTTGCAGGCTCGCGTACTGTCGCCCATGCGCCGAGTGGAGAAACACGCAGCCAAGCGCTGGGCACTCTATTGCCTTGTAAAATAATAACAAAGTTTAAGAATGTTATTTCTTATGTTACCTTTCAGTAAAATACATTGAAATCTTGTTTTGTAATTTTGTAAGCTATTGGTCTCTTTCTGAAGAACGAAAAACTGAATGGAATCAATTTTTTACACTTTTGAAGTAATAATATTTTTTTTAATTAGACAGTGCACCCATACAAATAAATTCATAATCAAAGTTAAGCATCACACGTCTATTACAGCAAGAAAAGTCAATTGTGTGTTTTTTTTTTGTAAAAATGAGTGGTATAGACAGAATAAATGCAATCACTGTGGACTATTCGCTGATTTGTTCATGAGTGACAGGTTGTTTCTACATGAAAAATATATTTTGGGTTTAAAATTCAATCATTGGGGGATAATGAGGGTGGGTAATTTTTGACCCTGTAGACATGGGGTGCATGCATAATATAAAGATTGCACAAGGGTGATTTACATACACATTCACCCACACAGGCATACACACACACGCACACACATGCACACGCATGTGCAGACACACACACACACACACTCATGTATGTAATTGAATATTATTGGCATTTCCAGGTGGGAAGTTTGTTCCCCGGGCCATCCTGGTGGACCTGGAGCCCGGCACCATGGACTCAGTCCGCTCCGGGCCCTTCGGACAGATCTTCAGACCCGACAACTTTGTGTTTGGTGAGTGGCCATGCGTTCCACCAATTACACACGAAGGCAACACATCTCTGAGTCCCTAATTGCATTACCTTACATTGCGTCCATTACACAAATGTTCTTATCCAGAGTGATTTACAAGGAGCATTAAGTACGTCCAAACAGCTTGATCAGAGCAGCCGAAAGAAGAAAAAACCAGGCTAGGCTTTTGTATGTTTTGTACAGTCCTCCATGCTAGGGATACTCAAATCTGACCTTCCAGGTTAGTAGTGCTTCTGTTTTTCTATTCTGTATGATAATCCATAGGCCAATGATGTGACCGGAGATTACACTCAGCTGGTGCGTCAGGTTTAAATCAGTCCCTGATTGGAGGGGAGGAATGAAAACCAGCAGCACTACTGGCCTCGTGGGCCAGATTTGATTATCCCTGCACTGTGCTGACCAATGACCACTCTGATTTATTCTGAAGTCATGCTGACCAATGACCACTCTCTGAATCACATTTATGTCGTCCTATTCATACTGATGTCATGTACAGGCCAGAGTGGCGCCGGCAACAACTGGGCGAAGGGCCACTACACGGAGGGGGCGGAGCTGGTGGATTCAGTCCTGGACGTGGTGAGGAAGGAGGCTGAGAGCTGCGACTGCCTGCAGGGCTTCCAGCTCACCCACTCCCTGGGCGGGGGCACGGGCTCCGGCATGGGCACCCTGCTCATCAGCAAGATCCGGGAGGAGTACCCCGACCGCATCATGAACACCTTCAGCGTGGTACCCTCCCCGAAGGTGTCCGACACGGTGGTGGAGCCCTACAACGCCACCCTCTCTGTCCACCAGCTAGTGGAGAACACAGACGAGACCTACTGCATCGACAACGAGGCGCTCTACGACATCTGCTTCCGCACGCTCAAGCTCACCACCCCTACCTACGGAGACCTCAACCACCTGGTGTCCGCCACCATGAGTGGAGTCACCACCTGCCTGCGCTTCCCCGGCCAGCTCAACGCCGACCTGCGCAAACTGGCCGTCAACATGGTGCCCTTCCCCCGCCTGCACTTCTTCATGCCCGGCTTCGCCCCCCTCACCAGCAGGGGGAGCCAGCAGTACCGCGCCCTCTCCGTGCCCGAGCTCACCCAGCAGATGTTCGACGCCAAGAACATGATGGCGGCGTGCGACCCGCGCCACGGGCGCTACCTGACAGTGGCCGCCGTGTTCCGCGGGCGCATGTCCATGAAGGAGGTGGACGAGCAGATGCTGAACGTGCAGAACAAGAACAGCAGCTACTTCGTGGAGTGGATCCCCAACAACGTCAAGACCGCCGTCTGCGACATCCCGCCGCGTGGCCTCAAGATGGCCGCCACCTTCATCGGCAACAGCACCGCCATCCAGGAGCTGTTCAAGCGCATCTCGGAGCAGTTCACCGCCATGTTCCGGCGCAAGGCCTTCCTGCACTGGTACACCGGCGAGGGCATGGACGAGATGGAGTTCACCGAGGCCGAGAGCAACATGAACGACCTGGTGTCCGAGTACCAGCAGTACCAGGACGCCACCGCAGAGGAGGGCGAGTTCGAGGAGGAAGGCGAAGAGGAAGTGGCCTGAGCTTCGCTCTGTCCACACCCACGTCCCTGCCCCTCCCTTCTCCCTTCAGTCTGTTTTCTCCCTATCGCTCCTCTACTCCCTCCATCTCACTGATCTCCCCCCCTTTTCTCTGTGGTTAATCTGAAGAGCACACATTCATTTTTTCTCATGCGTTGTAGGAAGAAAAAAATAAAGAGTTGGTGTAGTGACATTGGTGATGTTTCTGTTGTTGTTGTTGTTTGGGTTTTTTAAGTTATTTGTGCTGTGCTACATGGAATCACTGCACCATATTCACTTTCATGCTGTGACTCAAAATAATGAACAGCAAACAAATTCTACGACAAGGAGGAATAAACAAGTAATAATAAAATGTCTGTTGTTTGACTTTGATTGAATAAAGACATTGAAAACCTGGATTAATACTGTTTGAGTTGTGTTTTATTCAACTGTCCATGTTATCAATTCATTTATTTGTCTATTTCTTATTAAGTTTGTGTGATAGGATTAGCAAACTAGACTCTTAAACAGGGATCTGAAACCTGGGTTCTGGAGAGCCGCAGGTTCTGCTGGTTTGTGTTGTTACTCTGCACTTAATCAATTAAAGTAGTTCATTACACAGTTAACTCACTTCACTTGGTTACTTGGATCTGAGGGTGCCAATTCGTAGGTGAAAACAAAAGCCAGCAGACGTGGCTTTCCAAGACCACGGTTGCAGACCCCTCCTCTAAAACATCTGAAATGCAATTTTGAAAGATCGGAAACATTCTACTGGAGGACAGCATTAACTCACCTGAACATTTGGGTAAATTCCCTTGCAAGAGCAACTTAGTGGTCTGCAATCCTGGTCCTGGAGAGCTGCAGGCTGCCACTGGATCTTGTTTTCTCCTTAATCTGAGCAACCACTTCAGAACCAAAAACCTTGTAATTTCAGTAGCAGGGCTGTAGGGGAATCATTTAAGCTCAAATTTAGCTCTCATTTAATTCCAAATGTCAGATGAGTCACTGCAGAGGAGGTGAATCTCACTCTTTGGTCAGTGAGGTCAGCTTTGGATGTTAAAAATAAATGTTCTGTCACAACTGAGACAAGCTCTCATAACGAGGTGGTGCTAGATGTTATCCTCTGGAGGTGCTAAGCTTGGAGCTATTTAATTATTCATTTTAAAATGTTAAATTGTAAGAAAATCCTTTTTATGGGTGAGGCTGTGCTGGTGCTGAGTCCTGACAGGGATCCCCCTCAAACCCCCCCCCTTCTCTCCTCTGGTGTCACAATGTTTTTGAAGCATGCAGGTGTAAGCAAATTTGATTAAGGGAAGGGAAACGGGTGGAGCTACATTGCAGTGAGGTAATATCAAGGAGGAAGTACATTTTCTATCTATCAGTTCTCCAAAACGTGCCAGTGAACCTGTCACACGATTATGTACTTTCTGTGTGCCTTCATGTTTGTGAATATGTATGTGTATTCAGGGGGGCTAATGGTAGAGGGCAAAAAATAACAGAAGTATCCGTT
This sequence comes from Anguilla rostrata, assembly GCF_018555375.3. NCBI lineage: Eukaryota > Metazoa > Chordata > Actinopteri > Anguilliformes > Anguillidae > Anguilla > Anguilla rostrata. The sequence continues at coordinate 58,846,440 of NC_057934.1, forward strand.
AAGTGAAACAGGCACTCATAGAGCCGGATACGTTTCCTATCTTTAGAGAGATGCACAGACGTCACACACACACACACACACATGCACAGATCAGGAAGTGAGACGGCTGGTGTCAGGCCCTTCAGCTGGGTAGCCAGGGTGCTGCAGTTGGCCTTCGGGGTGAGCTGGCTGCGTCTGTGATGTGATCGCTTTCCTCTCCGGCTTTTGGCGACGATCGTTTCTCCCCTCTTCGCATGGGACGTGAAGGCGCAGGGTGGCAATGGGGTCCAGGCTGAAGTGAGTGCAAACTCTCTCTCTCTCTCTCTCTCTCTCTCTCTCTCTCTCTCACACTTTCTGTTTTTTGCTGATCACTCTTGTCTGTTCTGCTCTCCTCTCCTCTTCTCTACTCTTCTCATTGCGGTTTGCAGTTCACTTCCTTAAGGCGCAAGTCTCTCTCGTACAGGAAAGAAGCGGTAAAGTTGCATTGCATACAAACTGAAGGCCTCCAGCCTCTAACACATTAACTCAGAAAACTTAACCTTATCAGTGCTTATGGTGTTATAGTTTAATAGAACACAGACCTATACATCTCCCGACACAATGTCTTTGTGATGATGTAAAAATAGACTAACAGCCATACCAAAGACTCTGTCATCTCTAGAGCAATCAGGTGCCTCTGATAAACCAGAAGACATAGTGAATTATTAAAATAGAAAAGTTATTATAAACAATACACCCTTCGCTGATATGGTTGAACATGCTTTGTGGATGAAGTACTTAAAATTACTGAAAAGACTTCAAGATTGAGTGATTCTGTCCATGTTCTCTCAAACAGTTTTAATAGCCTTAATATTTTTAAAACTTTTTTTTAAATTCAAACATTCAGTACACTGACACGAGACACAGCATTTTAGGGTTTAACTACATTTATCGAAGGTACTTGCAAGAAGAGTGTGTGAAAAGTATATTTCAAAGCAAAAGGAAATGCAAGGGGAAATCATCGGAGGCAGTGTCATGCAGAAAATACAATGAAACAGAACAGTCTGAAGTAATGACTTCAATCAATACAAATAAAATGAGAGAGATACTTATGAAAGCACAAAAAGGAAATGGTTTATTTTGTGTCCAAATTCCATGTGAGTGGAATGCAGGTTACCTTCTTGGGGGAGGGGGGTGTACTGGATGATGGGCAGTTTTTTTGTGTGTGTGTTATGATCGGACTGTTCACTGGCCCACCCCAGATTTCACTCTGACCTTTCTCTTTGCTTTTGTAAAATCCTCCACAAAGCCATTTAAAAAAAAATTTGATTCCACTTGAATTTTGGTGAAGATATTTTACCTTACGTTTTTCCCCCTGAACAAATGAGGTCATGGGAGGTCTGGTTCCTACATCCACCCCGTGCTGCTGGGGGTCAGAGATATGTGCATTATGGGTAATATGGGTGTAGTGTGGGGCTGCCCAACCCTGTACCTGGATATCTGCCTTAATGCAAATTTTCACTTCATTTTACACGCCTGAATCTAATAAGAAGTAGCTCAATAAGATCTCTAGCTGTTCGATGAGGTGTGCTTTCCAAGGGTTGGAGTGAAAACCTACAGGGCGGTAGATCTCCAGAAACAGTGTCTGGAAGTTTTGGTGTAGTGCTACAATTACAACAGGTAGACACAACAGCAAGAAAACAGGTACACGACACAAGTGCAGCATTGCTACAGAATATTAGAATAGATGAGTCCAGTACTGGTAAAACATTGCAGTGCAGGAAGGACATTGCAGTTAAACAGGCAAACAAATGGGGGAGAGAAACAGTGTTCCTTTAATGCCTTACATGTACCAACTGCATCACTTGGACTCTATGTACTATGATGCTACAGCACCTCTTGCACAGGTCTGAACATGCCAACTCCATGTACATGCAAACCTACTGACATCAAAGGAATATGTAAATGTATGTGCACAACACTAACGTATACAGATGAGGAAATATGTCAGCTATGTGCCATGTAAATACAACAGGTACCCTTCACATGTGCATGTTAACCTATAGACTGCTCATAAATCCATTTGTGCCACTTTAGATATGAGTCAAAAAGTTTTGGTTCTTCTTTCTTACACAGGAGGTATGACCTATTAAACTCTAATCTTAGCTGGCAAAGGCTTGTGCTCTAAAATGTGTCTTCCTTTTTTTTTCAGAGAAAATCCAGAGAGAACTTTTTATTGGTTCTTTGAAGCCTCCTGTCCTATTGCTAAAGACAAAGGTGAGAACAGGAGTAGGTCAACACAAACATACACACACACATACAGAGAGTGAGAGAGAAGGAGAAGAGGAAAAGGGCAGGATGATTAATTATTTAGAAAGAGAGATGGCAAGAAACAGATAAGAAACAGGATCCAACATGCCAGTTTGTCAGAAAGGGCCAGTGAGCGTCTGTAGGCAGGGACAGAGCCAGACAAGAAACCTGCTGATTCTCAATGGGAGTGATAATCAGCAGTTTTTTTTTTTTTAACGGTGTACCTCAGGCCTGAAAACAGCTCAACTTCCTGTCAGGTGACCTGCCCGCAGAAAACCACAGAGAGAGAGAGGGGGGGGAGGGGAAGGCTGGGGGCCATTGACACCATCCTGTAGCAGAACAGAAGTCATAGTTTACGTTATTTTAAACAGTAAATACTGAATAAAGATCTGCACTATAGATTGTTCCTTCAGCTAACATGTGGTCTAAAACCTTAATACAGGCCTCCCAGAAGGACTGCTCTTTGAGCAGAATGAGGAAGACATGACAAACCCACAAAGTTCATTGATATTGCTGCTATGTTGGATATACAGTATGTCCATCACAACAGCATTTATATGAAATTCAACAAGCTGTAAAAGTTAAATCCAGCTTTTTTATTTACTTGCCAAAATATATAATATACACAAACTTATTTTGTGAAGCCTGAAGCCTACATGTGCAGTTACTAATGAGTTCCTGCAGAGGGCGCCCATAACAGCCATTTCTCACATTGTTCGACAGGATTAGCATTTACCAGGGGCTCATTCCAATCACTTAATTTTACCTTCTTGCAAGGAAAGAACATAAGGTCAAAGTAAATGAGGAAACATGTATTAGGCAAATGGAACGCTCTTGTTCAGTCAAATGTCAGTTTGAAGCCACGTAAATTAGAGATGTGGTAGATGGGGTGAGGTAGACCCACAGGTAAGGACTGAGGAGACAAGGATGGATAAAATAAGCAACTGGAATGAGCCCCGTGTGTGTTAAACTCAAAACTGGAGGTCTGCTCTGTCTGCAGGATTCTATGGTTTCCTTTCAATCAGCAGCCATTTTGGAAATCGAGAATAAGGTGTGTGGATTCTGTAACCAATCAAGTACACTGAAAACCAGCAGACAGTGCAACCCTACCAGGACTGAATTCTGACACCCATGGTGTATACACAAACACTTGTGTTTTATATTGCTGGTGTGGCGTTTGACACTTCCCTCCTTAAGCAATGTTATCTGTTTTGAACAGAAAGTTGAAAATGAGTCTTATTATTTGTTCATTCAAATGTCTGTCTGTCTACTTGGCTCACAGATCCAGGAGTTTTATTTCAGTTTCCGGAAGATTTCAGTGATGAGGTAAGATGCTCTTATACTCATACACGCAATGAAAAACGTGAGGGAAGTCCATTTGCATGATGAGGCCCTCTTGTGTTTCTCCTCCATATTCAGGAGTCTCTCCAGACCCTGCCCCGGTTCTGTTTTCCCTACGACATAGAGAGGTAACTGCCAAAATCACCCCAGGGATGGGCATCACAGGCCCAATGAGCAGCTGTTTGAGGCTGTCTGGGATTTTAACCAATAAGCAGTCTGGTGAAGTGAGTGGGAACTGCCTTTTGGCAGTAAATGGCTAACTTGCTGGTGGCAAGTCCTGAAACGGCTCAAATGGCCTGGTGCTGACAAGAAGAAGATCTGGATAAAATGGTATCTTTGTAGTGTGACTCGATCTGTGGTATCTTTAGACAGTGTGACTGTATCTGTGGTATCTTTGGAGAATGTGACTGGATCTATGGTATCTATGGGAAAGTGTCCGTATCTATGGTATCTTTGGAGAGTGTGACTGTCTGTGATCTCCAGGGTAAAGGAGACTGCAGCAATTCAGCACTTCACCTTTGTGCTCACGGACCTGGAGGGATGCCAGCGCTTTGGTTTCTGTCGCCTGACGTCTAGCTCCAGGACCTGTCTCTGCATCCTGAGGTTAGGCAACCTATACTTACCACTTCTTATAACCCACGCATACACACACACACACACGCACGCACTCATCACACACACACACACACACACACACACACGCACACTCATCACACACACATTGTATAATTCTCCTGCTTCTGCTGAAGGAACACCATGTCACAATACAGGGAGTCTGCCCTGTCTAAACTCTTCAGATTTATTTAATTTTCTCTTCTCCTGCAACCACGTCTGGGAAGGCAGTACAAACACCTCCTGGAGGGTGAGGATTGTGGTCCTTTTTCTGCCGGAGGGTGGGCTGTGTAACTTATTTTTCATCTCCCTGGGTATCAGACAAGAACCTTCCAGCATGTTGTCTGTGGGTGTTTGATTGGATTTTTTTCACACGCATGCACATACGCGCACACACACACACACACACACACACACACACACACACACACACTTTCTCACACACACACAAACACACCACACACACATGCACACACGTGCAAACACACAAACACTCATTCTTTCTCTTCAGTCTCCTTTTTAATATCTACCCTTCTGACATTAAAAATGACCCCATCAGTGGATGCGTCTTTCAAGCATTAAAAAAACATTTACTTCACCTCTTCGCTCTTTATTTTAGCTACCTGCCTTGGTTTGAGGTATTCTACAAACTTCTGAACAATCTTGCAGACTGTTTAACAAAAGGCCAGGTAAGCACAATGTTGTTTCTGTCACAAAAAAGTGTTCATCTATTGTAGGGGCTTTAACAGCCACAGGAGTGATTAAACACAAAGATAAAATATCAGGTAATAAAGCATTTAACCAATTTTGTAATTCATAGACTGACAAGCAAACATGCAATTATGCATAAAAATAATAATTACAATCATAACAATTATTTATTTAACACTTTTCTCATTGAGCTCAATGCACTTTGCGGACTACAAATGAAACATTTAAGTAAGTTAATAGTAAAAAGGTACAAAAAGAAAGAAACTGTGATCCTAATTAAAAGATGTAAATAAATGAAACGACAATAAAATATAGAACAACCAAAGAGCAATTCCAAACTTGTACACATTTAAAAATGGTCATGTTCAGTAACTCTATATTGACAATTCTTGATGAAATTCAGCCAATGAAATGTGTTACTTCATGTGTGGTGTGATTGTCAATGTTCCTGCATTCCACAACAGACCAATGAGATGCGAGAGCTACTCACCGCCCTCTACAAATACCCTGTGCCAGAGGTCAACAGCTCTGTCACTCTACAGCTGGTAAGTCCACACCAGCTAATCAGATCTCAGGATGGCTCTTATCTCCCGCAGGAGGCCCCGCCGCCTGAAGAAGTGTTTTGGTCGTTTGTTTGCTGACAGGTGACGAAGGGTTTTGTAACACGGTGATTTGACTGTAATAGCTCATAGTATTGCGGTCTGTATCACTGTCACACGTGCTGTTGGTTTCCAATAACTTTACACCTGTATTATGACACTCAGTCGGTCGTTAACAACCTGCGCACATGTGAGGTTCAACTCAGGAGTGCGGCACATGACTCCCATGTGACACCTCCCGAGTCCTCGTCCCTTTGTCTGAAGTTTTCAATCAACGACACAGCCCTATTGCGCAGTACCAGGGTCACGTCGTTTCCAATGTGTCTTAGGTGTCTCCTCCACCTGCCTCTCACCTGTCATGAACAGCACACACCTGTACACTACGCAGCATAGCACAGACATTCCCTAGGTACATCACGCACCTCTCACACACCTGTCACACACAATGGCTTCACACTTGTCGTGCAAATCTCACACCTGTTACAAACAGCGCATACCTGAACTGTTATGGAAATCGCACACCTGTTACAAACAGCGCATACCTTAACTGTTACGGAAATTGCACACCTGTTACACACTGTGCATACCTGAACTGTTGTGGGAATTGCACACCGGTTACACACAGAGCATACCTGACCAGTTACGGAAATTGCACACCTGTTGCATACAGCACATTTTTGTTGTACGCTTGATTCCAGCAGAATGATTGTGTCTTTTCCCCATGGAGGGTGAGCAGCTACAGGTCAGAGTGGGGGTGCAGCAGTCCCTCCATTGCCTCTCACCCCCCCCACCGGGGAAGGGAGGATCAGGGGTGAGTCCTGGAACCTCGCTGCAGTCTACCCTGGGCTTGACTAACCGCCTAAAACCAGGAAGAGACTAATTTCTCCAAACCAGGGAGAGACTAACCCCAGAACCAACGTTAGCAAAGCCAAGAAAAGACTAAAGGAATGAACAAGAACACTGTCCTACGTGGTCGAACAACGCGTCGTATGAACCAGGTCATTTGAAGCGTGCGAAAGGCTTGAGTCCCCTAGAACCAGAATGACACCAATCCCTCCACAACAGGAAGAGGTGAATCCTTTAAAGGCAGGATGAGAAACAGTCTCTCTAAACCAAGCAGAGAACCAACATTCTCTCCCCTAAAATCTAGGCCAGATGAATCACCCAAAAACCAAGAATAGACCACCTTTATTGTCAGTGGCACTTCCATAAAAATGATAAATGAGTAAATATTAACCATCTCCCTAAAACTAGAAACTGGACTAACCCCAGCAAGTGACCAATCACAAAACCTGGAGAAGACATGTTCCCCGAAACCTCATCCCTCCCCAATTCTGGATCAGACTAACTCTCCAGCCTCCTAAAAGCATGTTCTGGACTAACCTCAAGCTGTCTAACCGACATGGCTGAAACAACACACCAGAATAGCTCTGTTCTTGCCTGTATCTCTACTGTAATACCACTCACTCATTCACTGACCCTCTCACTCTACAACTCTCTCCTGACTGAGTTTCTCTGTGTGAGTAAGGAAACTGAGCGTGAAATCAGGTGCCAGGTGTGTGTGTACTTCTGCTTGTATGTATATATGTGGATGTTTGTGAGTGCTCATGTACATGCATATGTGTATGTGCATACCTGAGCATGGTATACCTGTGTGTGTGCGTGTGTGTGTGCGTGTCCCCATGTCTATGCATGAAAAAGATAAAGTCACTGGCTGTCAGTGACAAGCTCAGAATTTGGAAGTGGTGCATCCTTTTTCCTGAGCTGAGAAATGGCCCCTCCCACTCTATGAAGGCTCTTCTCAGGGACTCAGGAGACCACGTTCCTGGCAGGTGAGGTTTCCTCACCTCACACAGTATGTTCAGCACTGCATCTAACCAAACCAACCCCCCCTGAATAAGGGGAGGAGCCTCTTAGCTTTCCCATGGTAACCACAGTTTCAACTGTGAATCTGGGTGCTTGTATCCTTGGTAACCCTGGTTCTAATTGTGTTTATGAGCGACAGTCTTGGTCGTAACCCTGCTAATCCAACTGTGTATCTGAGTGCTTGTGTCTTAACCCTAACCCTAACCCTAACCCATGGTTACTCCAGGTCCAACAGTAAAGACTTAGCCTCTGTTGTCACGGTAACCTCCATGCTGACCGCTTCTCTTTCTCTCCAACTCTCTCTTTCTCAGATCCCTTACTTCATTGCTCCTGACCCCGGGAGTCTTCCCTCCATCCCAGAAAGTGTGAGCACTTTTTTAAGCATCCTCTAATGCCATCCTTCTCTCTGTATTGAGATTCATCCCCTCATCTTATCCACACAGCTTGTCTTGCCAGTCTCTCCACCAACACTTATTGTTGGGCTGGTCTGTATCACTGTTGCTGATATAAGTCATGTGATGTAATTATGATTTTGCGCATCTGCAACTGTAAATGCAAGTAATGTAGCTAATATACTGAAGAAAAAGGGAAACACTATGTACATCATAAATTTGAACAATGAACGATACATTTTCTACAAATATATTTCTGAACACATGTCTGTGTGCATTTGCCTTTACGGTTGTCCGTGTTTGTGCGTGTGTGTATGTGTGTGCATGTGTTTTGTATGTGTGTGTGCATGTGTGTATGTGCACCTGTGTGTGTGTGTGTGTGTGCATGCCTGCGTGCGTGCGTGTGTGTGTGTGTGTGTGTGCGTGTGTGTGTGTCCTGCAGAGGAACCTGACTGAGTTGGTGGTGGCTGTGGATGTCAGTAATCTACTGCAGCTCTACGCCAGCATGCTGTTCGAACGGAGAATTATCATCAGCTCCACCAAGCTGAGCACGGTGAGTTCATCAACACCTCATTGATGGAACATCTTATTGGCTGTGGCAGTGTGTAGTGCTTGTTGATTGGCATTGACAGTGTTTCGTGATGATGATTTCCTATAACAATATTCAGGGTTCACTGATAAGCAGCAATTGTGGGTTGTTGGCTCTTGTTATGAATACTAGTTGTTGATTGGCTGTGATGGACTTGATTGACTGGGCATTGATTGACCTTAATGCTGTTCACTGTTCATTCATTGGCTGTGACAGTGTTCTGTGATGACGAGTAGCAATGTTAACGTTTCGTCAAATGGCAGCATGTGCAAATTGTTGATTGGCATCTGATGTGGTTCATTCTTTGTTGATTGGCTGCCGTACCATTCTCCATGTATGAATTGGTCCTGGACTTTTTCAATAGACAGAATGTTATGGTACATTTCACATGTTCGTGCTGAATGGGTTGCAAGGTTTTGAAACAGTACTCAGGAGATGGGTGCGGTGCACTGTGGGATATTGGTTGTGCTATATTGATTGGTGGGGTGACCTATTGTAAATGAGATGATGATGTAATGTGACCACCAGATTAAATCCACTCATCATACATTCAACATTCTGCTTTTGGATGTTCATACAGGGTGTGGTCCTGATGTTAAATATTTGCATAATGTTTTGGGTGTCTCGAATGTACCCCCTGACTCTGCAATCCCCCCCCCTCCTCCCCCCAGTTGACGGCTTGTGTCCACGCCTGCAGTGCCATGCTCTACCCCATGTATTGGCAACACATATTCATCCCCGTGCTCCCCCCTCATCTGCTGGACTACTGCTGGTGAGTGCTAGGGCTCTAAAGGGCTATGGGCTAAAGCTGCCGGTGAGTACTAAGGGTTAAAACTATTGGTAAATTCTAAGGACTAAAGCAGTTGGTGGGTGCTATTGGCTAAAACGTCTGTGCTTCTATATACTTTTTAGCACTCTACTAAAGTGCTGGATTGCTACTAGCTCTTCTGTACCAATAATCTTGTTGTTCCTGTTGCTTCTCCTCCAATATTTACTCTACAGTATCGTTCGCATCATGCCAGCATTAGCATTAACATCTCTATAACTCAATTCAGTTTGCTTTATTGGCATGACAAAACAGTAAATTTCGTATTGCTAAAGCATACAATGTTATAAAAAACATACATTTAACATAGAACAATACTTGTATCCTTTGATGTAAACATCAAAGACTAAAAACACATGAACAGTAACCATACATTAAAACAAGAACTTTCTTCTGATTGGGGGATTGAGAAATAAGAATGGGGGAATAAAATGAATATATAAAAAAATAATAATAATGATCATAATAAATAAATGAAAGTGCATCACAAAAATCAATATAAGTGGTAATTATAATAATGCTGATGATGTTAGTGGCAAATAATCATATAATAATCATATAATAATACATAAAAGTAAATAGAATGGAGAAAAAAATGGGCGATGCATATTTTTTTATTTCCATGTCACTAACATCTCTCTCTCTCTCTCTCTCTCTCTCTCTCTCTCTCTATCTCTCTCCACAGTGCTCCCATGCCCTACATCATTGGTGTCCACTCCAGTCTTATGGAGGTAGCTACCATGCTTAAAATAAATTTGGTGCCTAACACGGGGCAGTTTCCACCCCGATTTGGAATGCCCAGTCGTCTGCAACCACAGCTGCGTTCATGCTGCGAACCCCACTGCCGATTCGGGAAAGTGTAGACATCATCCATGGTTCTCCTCTGAAACACATGGTGTTCACCAACTGCTTTTTTTAAAATCGCAAATTACAGTTAAGCTTGTTTAGTGTGGAGTCAGAGTAAGACCTTTCGTATGCGGCTTTTGACTGCAATTTATGGGTGCCCAATCGACCAGGAGAGGTTGCTGAATAGCAATGAACGTCACAGTCGTCAATTGCCCCATAGAGCTACTGGCCACAGTTGGCCCTGGCATGGTCTGGATTGGATGCGAAGCTGTGACTCATCCATGCACCACAGCCCATGCCTGTCATTCTCACTGCATATTCTACACTTCCTGCTGGTTTGTGTGGTCCCCAATATGAATTAAAGTATGTTTTTCATCCTGCTGTGCTGTACAGAAAGTGAGGAGCAGGGCTTTGGAGGATGTGGTCATTTTGAACGTGGACACAAACACACTGGAGTCCCCATTCGAGGACCTGAAAAGGATTCCGTCAGACGTGGTAAAGCCCAAGAACACATCTTTACTGTATCTGTTCAGGACACAGAACATACATTGGATATGCTGAGCAAATTGCGTTGTGTGTATATGTTGTGTGTGTGTGTGCGCATGTATGTGCATGTGCTTGTGTATGTGTGTGTGTGTTTGGGTATATCTGTGTTTTGAGGTGCTGAATGTGTGTGTGTGTGTGTGTGTGTGTGTGAATGTACATACATCAGGTTTGGGAGCGTGTGTCAATGCGTATGTGTAAATACCTGAGTGGAGCCCCATTGTGTGTGTGTGTGCTTGTCTGCATATCAAAAGTGTGTGTGTGTGTCTGTGTGTGCGTTATAGACTGTAGCTCGTGTGTTTGCATATTCCAGCTCTCATTGCTGAAGGTTCGGCTGAAGAAGCAGTCTACGGCCCCAGGTTCGGGCGTGGCTCGAGCCTTCCTGAAGACACAGGCTCTGCTTTTTGGGGGGTACAGAGATGCACTGCTGAGCCCCACGGTGAGTCTCCACCTACACGTCCCAAATGGGGAATTGAGCAGGCAACAGTAGCGTCTTCATTTCCCACATGTGCTGACAGGCACTCATCAAGAAAAACATTTATTGGGTGGCCATGTTTCCCCTTCAGGAAGGACTGGCAAAGGAATGATTATTTTGATTCTCATCATTTCCAAATCATGAATTGCTTAAGCATGAAATACTCAGCTCGGTCTTGTATGTATATGTGCACCACATCACATACATCTGGAAAAACTGTTTGCATTTAAATTTGTATTTGAGTATTTAGCAGATGCTCTTATCGAGAGTCACTTGTAAAATGCATTTTGTAATTGGCAGTTTCCCAAAAATAAAAATAGTAGTAGTCAGTTCCTAAACCTACAATATAACATGAAGAGCCATACCAGGCACAAAAGGGGCATTGGTGAAGCAGTGACTGGATGTGAGTGCATACTGTTGTATGTGGCATGATTAGAGGCATTAAACAGGGTATGTTAAAAAAAAGGGACTGTAGATTTTTAAAATATAAAAAAGGAGAGGTTGTATGGTGTCCCTTTATTAAAATAAAAGGGTTACATTACAGACATTATCTTTACATTGTCGTTACATGAGTTATCTTAATGACCCTTTTTACCAACCACACTAAAACATCATCACCCCGCCACAACCCCCCGTAAGATCTATACATCCGATTGGGCCATTTGTCAGCTCCGGGTTCGAGGCCGTGGGGCTGAGGGAACAGCTGCCAGCATAGGGGAGGGTCATGTGGGATACTGAAGCCCTGCCTGCAACCCCTGCAAGCAAAGACACACCCAAAGGAATAGCCGCGGAATGCACTCATGCACTGCTGTGCTGTTCTCAGCTAGCAGTCAGATTTAACTGACCAGCGCCAGGGTGTTGTGTGATTGGACCGCGGCGTTCAGAGATTCGATATCATTGGCTGCAGGGGAATGATGGGCAGAGTTCGTGAGTCCACGTTACAAGTTTGGTATCGGTGTCCGTAACCAGTCAGTGAATTCAGTCCCCTTTCTTTGTTTTGTGCTCCTCCAAGGAGGGGGGTCCACTCAGGTTTTGCGAGGAATCTTTCCTGAAGCACAAGTCTCACAGCATGAGGCAGTTTCTGGAGAGTGCTGTCCACCTGCAGTTCTTCAAGCAGGTAAAGCTAACGTGCATGGAAACACTGAAGTCTCACAGAAACAAGAACCAAAATGGGGCTGTTTATATTGACTGCAACTCTTCACTGACCTATATGACCCTTCTAGTGTTGAAATGGTGTTGCTGCAGCAGCCGACAAGACAGTTAGGTAGTCTCACTGCAGTTTCTAACACTGCTTTTTGTCTTGTGGCTGCCAAAAACCTGTAGTTCTCACATTTTGTGAGCAGTATGTTTGTGCAGCGATGCCATCTGCTGGTTATGACATGTAACATATAGTTAAGTAATGACGCCCGGCTTACCCACCACGAAAAATGAGCTAGGTTATGGATCACAAACAGTTACTTGCTCTGTTTGGTTATCGTTACCCAGAAATATGTATGAGGTTTAGGACAGAAAAATAGAATTTCTAGCAGGCCCAGCCGAGTTTGTGCAGTGCTGCCACCTGCAGGAACCCTGCATGTAATAACTTTGATGCCAAAGGTTAAGTTATAAGGCTGTCTTGTTATTTATGTGGCGATGATCACATTGATGTTTGGCATATATGTTGGGAGAGACTAACCTGGAAACAGGCTGTTCTGTCCTTTTCTGCGGCCGGCTGGATGTATAACTTTCACTGCCGATAGAAGGTCATATACACATTTGAATGTTTATGAAAACATGATACTAACCATGCAATAATATGAAATAAGAGGCTTGATCTGAATATTGGTGAATATAGGCGTTTTTTTGTTTTTTTTAATGATCTGTAATTTGCAGGCATTGTATTGGTGTTCAAAGAGTTAAAGAATTTCAAATAATTATTTAACCCAGGATTGTGCTGTTTCACTTAGCTCCAATGTTGCATGGTGCCTTCATTTCTTCACCTGAGCACGACAGGTGAAAGCAATAAGGCAGAGACTTCACCTCACCAATCAGCAGTCACTTTAGATCAGTGAAACCACGAAGGAAGTCAGGGAGGGAGGGAGGATGCCACTCCAGAGATGGGACCTCATAAAAATGCCACTCGCTGGTCACGCGTCTGTTTGAAACATCTAATAGTTAATTAATTTTACTGTCGTGTGTGTGCATGTGTGTGCGCGTGCGTGCCTGTGCGTTTGCATGTGTCCGTGTGTGTCTGTGTGTCTGTCTGTGTGTGTGTCTGTGTGTGCGATGTCTCACAGTTTATTGACGGACGCCTAGAGCTGATAAACCGAGGGAAGGATCCCGTGGATCTGTTTGAGGAGGAAATGTTTCAATGTGGGGAGTCTGCAGGTAAGAGAGAGACAGAGGGGATTAAAAAAATTGTTGATCATCTGTCTTGTATAGAGAGAGAGAGAGAGAGAGAGAGAGAGAAATTACTTTATTTAATGAAATCATAAAAATAAACTTCTCGATGTATTTCCAACCCATAAAAAAAAGTTCCCACTTTCCCACCCAGATGGCCTTTTTCCCTGTGCAGATTTAAACACAGAATGAAGGACATATTGTGGCATCCCAACCTGTCCATTCAGATCCTTTGCATTTCACCCACGTTCAGTCACCACTCTTAATGGACTTGTGACCTCCTGACCTCTGGCCTGTTGGTGAGGAAGAGCCCCGTTCAGCTGGTTTTCATGTGTTTTTCCGTCCTTTCCAGGTGGCAGACGATCCTACCAGCAGCTGGTTGGGAACCTGAAGGTACAAACCCCATTTACAGAAATGCTTAATCGCCATTGCTTCTTAAAGCTAATTCCTGGGAATTATTTTTGAATGATCTTAATGGAACAAGAGTGGATTTTGTTTATGGCATGAGATATCTATGTGCACCAACCGGCCAGACCACAAAAGTTACGAAGGCCAAAGACAGATTCTTCCGTATAATTTATCACATTAAGGGGCCTTACCTGCATTTTACGACAATTTTTTCATCATTAGCATCTCGTTTGTTCATTGGTTGTTTGGTTTTCTTCTTTTTTTTCCCTGGCAGAAAGGGGGCGGAGCTCTGATTCACACAGTCAAGTCTAAGGCCAACATGTGCAAGACTGTGAGTGACGTTTGTTATCATATACTCTCTCATCAATGCACTCAGCACCTTCCTGTTTGTGACAATTGCCTTTTACCGTAAAGCAAAGACTCTAGCCATGTCTAAAATTGCTCCCTGTTCAATATATAGTGCACAATATTCAGTTTCTGCCATTTTGTTGTCTGAATTTAAACTGTAAAATTCATGCGCCCTCAAAAATACCCACAGTGCAACAGAGAATTTAGTGTACAAAGCATGCAAACTATTTATGCAAAAAAAAAAAAATAATAATACTACAATGCAATGCTTCACCTCCTGCAGTCCGGCAAACAAGGTGGGATGAGAAGATCGGTAACGGATAACAGTTCAAATGTCACTTTTTGTTTTGCGGAAAAGTTTGAAGCATGAAATACTCAGATACTCAGGGAAAGACAATAAAAACAATACATTCACTACAGTTTATTTATACACATTTGGGGTCAGGCGTGCTGTAAATAAAAGATATGTCTGCGACGCCACACCTGTCAATGGTGGTGCAAAACAATGTTTTCTTTAGTGTGTAATATCTAAATTTATTACTCCCTATAATTAGAGCCTCCAGTTCGTCTCACCTTGTTTTCTCGCATGGCCAGCTCGAGGTTGCAATAGGTTTTTTGTCAAGCCCCAAATAATTATCCCAGGAGCCCCACCAGACCTGGGTCATATACATACTTGTTTTGGATTCGAATAGTTTTCTACACTTTACTGATCTTGTCTGGTGTATTGGAACCAATTAAATACTCTCAAAAAGTGCAAACCCCACCTTCTGTTCATATTGCCAGGCTCAATTACAACAGGCAAGATCAATAGAGCACAGAAAAGTATAAGGAGCTAAGAAGCTCCCAAAGAATTATTGAGCAAGGAAACACAAGTTCATCCTTTGCAGAAGTATTTTTTCGGAAACGCGTGACTTATAATTTACATTACATTACATTAGAGGCATTTAGCAGACGCTCTTATCCAGAGCGACTTACACAACTTTTTACATAGCATTTTACATTGTATCCATTTATACAGCTGGATATATACTGAAGCAATGCAGGTTAAGTACCTTGCTCAAGGGTACAACGGCAGTGTCCTTACCCGGGAATCGAACCTGCGGCCTTTCGGTTACAAGCCCAGTTCCTTACCCACTGTGCTACACCCCGTCCTAATGATAATGATCGACCTGTGGATCCACCTCTGCCCCTCTACCACCTCTGTAATTGACGTGGCTTCAAACTGACTGCTTGACAAAGCAAGGACGTTACACTTGCCTTAATGCTTCCTCAATTCCTCCCTGCCCGCTTCCATTCCTTGACTCTTCTGAAGGGTGGAGCTAGGAGCAAGGTAAGGGAGCAAGGAGTTAAAATAAGCAAATGGAATGAGCTGACGTTGACAACTTGTGATTCCAGACGTAAATTTAATGTATTTTTGACCCGTTTGGCCTTCCGTGCTGGGAAAGGAGACAAGGAAAGGAGAAAAAAATAAACGTTTGGAATGCTCTTCAAGTGATTAGATCTTTCTTACTGGCAAAGAGGATTACTTCCTGTTCTTTTGCATTCTCTTTCAGGCTAAAGGTCATGCCAAGTCCGGCTTGAAGAATCTTCTGTGTTCCAAGGTAAAAAAGTAGATTTCTATCTGTATTAGACTTTATATTGGTAGATCCCTCCTATTGTCTGTGTATGTTTGTCTGTTTTTCTTTTTTACTTGATGGTTGCGAGGTTGTGTTCACTGTGTGAATGTTTTGAATACTGTCTGAATTATGTGTGCTTTTCCTTGTGAATGTGTGTGTATTTGTGTGCTTCTCCAGGTGAATGTGTGTGTATGTGTTTTTCTCGAGGTGAACGTGTGTGTATTTGTGTATGTGTGCTTCTCGAGGTGAATGTGTGTGTATTTGTGTATGTGTGCTTCTCCTGGTGAATGTGTGTGTATTTGTGTATGTGTGCTTCTCCTGGTGAATGTGTGTGTATGTGTGCTTCTCGAGGTGAACGTGTGTGTATGTGTGTATGTGTGCTTCTCGAGGTGAACGTGTGTGTATGTGTGTATGTGTGCTTCTCGAGGTGAATGTGTGTGTATTTGTGTATGTGTGCTTCTCCTGGTGAATGTGTGTGTATTTGTGTATGTGTGCTTCTCCTGGTGAATGTGTGTGTATGTGTGCTTCTCGAGGTGAACGTGTGTGTATTTGTGTATGTGTGCTTCTCGAGGTGAACGTGTGTGTATGTGTGCTTCTCGAGGTGAACGTGTGCGTATTTGTGTATGTGTGCTTCTCCAGGTGAACGTGTGTGTATTTGTGTATGTGTGCTTCTCCTGGTGAATGTGTGCATTTAGCTGCATCATGTGCATGTTGACAGGAGGAGAATGAGGTGGCCCTGCTCTACAGAGGGGGGTCCCTGCGGTCTGAAGTCCCAGGAACTTATGTGCATCGTCGGGTACAGTCCGACTGTCTGCAGAACCGCCTGCCAATCACACAGCACTTTGGAAAGGTAAGTCCCTCCCCCAGTACTTCCCTGTCTTAAAATTCAGCCTTTCATTCATTTCTTTAGATGGGTGACTTAAGCACTTATTTTACCTTTCAAATGGTAACTAGTGTTCTCTGCTTGCATTGCTGTTATTTATATGTGCTGCGCCATTGTGCTGTGTTGTTGTGTTTTTACTGTGCTGTGTTGTGTGCTGCACTATACTGTGTGATGCTGTGCACTTTGCCTCGCTGTGCTGTGCTATGTTTGCCGCGTTGTGCTTATGCTGTGTTGTGTTTGTACTATGTTGTGTTCATGCTGTGCTGTGCTGTGTTTGTGCTGTGATGTGCCCTGCTGTGTTTATGCTGTGTTTGTGCTGTGCTATGCGTGCTGTCCTGTGTTTATGCTGTGCTGGTTTGTGCTGTGCTGTACTGTGCTCTGCTGTGCCACATCGTGCTGTGTGTCAGTCTCGGCCACGTCGACCAGCTCGCAGGTACAACCGCCAGCATGAGGAGAGAACACCAGAGAAGAGCAGCACCTGGAGACCAGACTGGGAGGAAGAGTAAGGGCCCGAATATGCACACCTGGGTTTGTGTTTTGTGTGTGTGTGTGTGTGTACATGTGTGTGTGTTTGTATACATACGTGTGTGTAAATACCTGTGTGCATGTGTATGTGTGTGTGTGTGTGTGCGTGTGTGTGTGCGTGTTTGTATACATACGTGTGTGTAAATACCTGTGTGCATGTGTGTGTGTGTGTGTGTGTGTACGTGCGTGTGTGCATGTTTGTATACATACGTGTGTGTAAATACCTGTGTGCATGTGTGTGTGTGTGTGTGTGTACGTGCGTGTGTGCATGTTTGTATACATACGTGTGTGTAAATACCTGTGTGCATGTGTATGTGTGTGTGTGTGTGTGTACGTGCGTGTGTGCATGTTTGTATACATACGTGTGTGTAAATACCTGTGTGCATGTGTATGTGTGTGTGTGTGTGTGCGTGTGTGTGTGCGTGTTTGTATACATACGTGTGTGTAAATACCTGTGTGCATGTGTGTGTGTGTGTGCGTGTGTGAGTGTGTGTGTGTGTGTGTGTGTGTACGTGCGTGTGTGCATGTTTGTATACATACGTGTGTGTAAATACCTGTGTGCATGTGTATGTGTGTGTGTGTGTGTGTGTGTGTACGTGCGTGTGTGCATGTTTGTATACATACGTGTGTGTAAATACCTGTGTGCATGTGTGTGTGTGTGTGTGTGTGTGTGTGCGTGTGTGTGTCAGGGCTGCGGAAGAGGATCAGGGCAGCTCAGACAGTGTGCAGTTGGATGAGGTTGATGGAGACCTGGTGCCAGACTCAGAAGAGATGGACCTGCTGGGGGAGATCTTCGACACGCTCAGCACTCGGAGCGTGCACGAGCGCGGGCTCCTGTACGGGACTCGCAGCCTGGACTTCTTCGGCCCCGACTCGGCCGACTACATCACTCGGGTAGGAGCCCTCGAAAAACAGACGGGAGTTTTTATGAGGACGCTTCAAAAATTCTTTCTGAAATCTATAGTTATTTGGGAGCAAACTCACCATTATTTTGGATTACATGTTACTCCTCCACCTGAACAGATGTATGTACAAATATATGTGCACACACATGCATATCCACACACATGCAAGTTGTACGTACACAATTATACAACAAGTTGTACACACAAGGGCATGCACATTTACATACACAGACACACAGCCATCCGTCCCTCATTGTCTCACTCTCCCGTGTTTTTCAGAAGGGGATGGCCGCACCGAGCCAGGAGAGTCTGAATGCCTCCCTTGGGAGGAGCGGAAGTCTCCTGAGCTGGGGTCAGGAGGAGGAGCCAGAGGAGCAGGAGGAGGGGTCAGATGCACAGGGGGAGGAGCAAGAGGAGGGGACTGGCAAGCAGAAGGGGGAGGCAGAAGAGGAGAAGGAGGAGGAGGAGCTGGAAGATGAAGGAAAAGACAGACCTGGCGAGCCTTATCAAGAGGCAGGGAGGAAAGTGAGGAGCCTCCAGCAGCAGGAGAAGGAGGAGAGAGTAAAAGAGGAGGAGCAGGAGAGACAGCAGGAGGTTCAGAGCCAGGAGCACCAAGATGAAAACCAGCCTCAGCGAACAGGAGCTCCACCCTCACCTATGGAACCAGAGGCAGTATCTGCTCAAAGCCCCACCACCACCCTCAGCCCCGCCACTTCCTCTGAGGTCACTTCGGAGGATAAGCCATCCGGAGCGGGACGAAGAGTGGAATCGGGATGGAAGGCCCAGCTAAAGGAACAGGGGCGTGTGAGCACACCCCAGATCAGTGCTGACAGCCAGGTCACAGACCCTCCCAGCCCCTCCCCAGCTGGCCAACTGACAGAGCCGGGTCCTGACGTCGGGGCAGGGCTGGGGGGAGGGGCAGACGAACAGGGGGAAAACAGGTCCCCCATGCCCAGGGTGCAGTCTACTCTGGCTCTGTTTCAGGCTAGAGAAGGGGGCGGGGCCCGGAAGCCAGGCAATGCCTTCGGAGGCGGGAACTCTGCCCTCAAAAATTCTTCTCCCAACAAAAGACCTTCCCCTGAAGCTGGCCCCCCCGAGCCGGGGGACACGTCTAAGCCCATCAGAACATCGCCCATGAGGCCCTCTCCTGGTGAGACGCACACAGACCCTGACATCACTGCGGAAGGTGAGGAGCAACACCTGCCCCCTGTCAAGGTGTCCGAGCTGAAGAAGAGATTTGAAGCTTGATCAGTCCCTGACTCTGTGTGTGAGAGAGAGACAGTGGCCAGCCCACAGGCCAATACACAGCAAACTGTGGCATGAAAGTTTCTGCCAGAGATGCCAATGGTGACTGACAACGCAGTTCATCTCTGTGGCCAGCAGGTGTCACTCGTCACACTGAGCTCCGGCCTGGAGACTTAAGAGAAAAGTGCAGTCAAGGTCTGGAGTTAAACTGGGACTCCTTACTGCAAAGCCTTTTAGTCTCTCCTTCTGCTTACTTATCAAAGGTGGTGTCACTCAATTTACTTAATTTGTGCAACTTGTTATTTTCATGTCCACCTAACAGCTTTCCTTTCTGTCCACCTGTCTGTCAAGGACACACAGGACAGCCAATCACCCAGACCCCAACTCAAGGTGTCGCCACTCAGACTGCCATATGTGAAATTACCACTGAGGCTCTTTAAAAAAAAAAAAAGCACAGAGAAGGGCAACTAAATTGGTTCCATGTTTGAAATTTTAAAAGGTACAAATAAAAGCTGGTATTCCAGCAGCCATGCCACCCTGTACCCTTCTCATGATTTAGTACTGAATCTAAGCAGGTGTGGGGTGTGACCCTCTAGAAAAGGGGTGAACAGTCTTATCCGAAAAGGTTTGCAGGTTTTTTGTTTTTGTCGAATGTTACAGCACCCGATTCTACTTATAAAGGTCTTGACTGGAGAACACAATTATTCAGACATTGTAGTGCTGAGCATAAACAGAGCCCTGCATCCACACTGGCCCTTTTTGAATTTTGGACACTCCTGTGTCAGGAAAGCTAGCTGGCTGCTGGAAGAAGTTAGCATGTCAGCAGGAGGTTCTCTTCTCCCTGGACTGGATAGAAACATACTGTAGTACCCCAGTACAGAGATCTGGGTGCCTTCCTTTTCCTCAGGGGAGATGTTAACCAAAGGGTCCGATTCGCCATGGTCATTGAAGATCCCAAGGGCACAGGGTAGGGGGTGTGCGTTTATTTTTCTTATTTCAGATCAGTCAGAGACACCGATTTCTCATGCTGGATAGCACTGGCCCAATGCACTGACCCTAGATTCATTTCAGCTTTCTCTCACTAGTAGGATCATGCTGAGCATGTCACTGACACTGCCATGAGCTGTGATGACAAATTTACACATTATTGCCTTGCCTTTTAATATCAAATATATATATTTGCTTACGTGTCAGTTTGTCGCATTTTTTAATAAATTAAAATGAAAAGCATGTTATTGTTTTGTCTTTTATCGTGCACCTGGCAGGA
Organism: Anguilla rostrata; assembly: GCF_018555375.3. NCBI lineage: Eukaryota > Metazoa > Chordata > Actinopteri > Anguilliformes > Anguillidae > Anguilla > Anguilla rostrata. Next base: position 58,867,084 of record NC_057934.1, read on the forward strand.
AAGTTGCACTTGTTGTGGGGGGGGAGGGGAGGGGAGGGGGGGGTGGTGTTTGGATTTGACATGGATGCATCTCCATTCCCCCTCATTCCATCTCCTCTTCCAAGGCCTCGTTAATGCTCCACTCCTCCAAGACAAACCTCACGCCTTACAACACTCCACATCCAATTCCAAAGCCTCTCCCCCGTACAGTACCTCCTAAAACACCCCTCCCTCCTGCAGCATCTCCGTCCTTTCTCTCCACGAACGCCGCTGCAAGTGTCTCAACTATCTCTTCAATTGAACGGACATTTGACCTAAACTTCAAATTAAATGCAAAGTGTTTGAATGTTTTGCATTCACAAACGCTGCTCGGCTAGCTACAAATGCCAAATACATACCGGCCACTGTGGCCAGCATGAGAATGCAGACTGCTGTTCGCAGAGACCGAGTAGTCTACCATGGAAAAACCAGGGGGTGCATTCTGCATCTGCGCGCGATTTCACTGGACTTCAAAAACTTGCAATCAGAGGAAGCCCCACAATCAAGCCCGCTGTAGATAAAGTAGTACACTAGTGCACCGACTTGAAACAAAAGCATTATTCAAAGACAGCTAGCAACGGACAAGCTAAAGCCCTACTACACATGGGCATGCAGGCACACACGTACGCACATGCATTCTTGCGCACGCTGGCCCGCTCACAAACACACACACAAACACAGTAAATATCAAACTAATAACTGATCAAAATTACAGTGATGAAAATTTCAGCTTTCATTTAATTCATGTAGATAAAGAGGTGGACAGAAGTTTCAATGTGACAGGATTTTTTTTTAAAAACATGAGGAAACACCATATACCTTAACAATCTTATGAACAAAACACACAAGTCCAGAGGACCATCACAACGGCAGCATCACTGCAGTCATAATGGAAAAGTGTCACCCAGTACATCTGAGACAAGCGTATTAAACTCTTCTTCCATCAGTAACACTAAACCCAGACGGGTCCAAGAGAATAACCTGGCAAACAAACACTTACATAAATATAGACATGAAACAGATTTTTTTTCAAAGGCAAATGTAACAAATGCCCCTTTTTTAAGTAAAGACTTAGATTATTTATTTTACAGCTGTGGTAACAAGTTCATCTTTCTTCAGTGTAAACAAAAATGGTTTGATGTTTCTTTACCAATTATTATTTAATTCTCATTTTACACATTAGCATCTGGGATTTGCTTTTGGCACAAAATATATTTTTTAAATGTCTTTACATATAAAGTATTCATCACATCATGTAACGCAAGCCTTCATATATCGTGCTCATACAATGTAATCATGTATTCACTGTTCAGGTTGAGCCAGGCTACTGAAACGTACCATGACAACATTCAGTAGAATGTCACCTTTAGAGGTAAATGTTCAGTCACCTTTCACCTGTACAGGTAAAAACATTCAACTGCTTATCAAACTTTCGGCGAAGATCAAGTGCAGTAAGAATGTTCAGTATCCTGTCATCCGTACTGGTAAATGTCCAGCAGTGTGTCACCTGCACAGGCAAATTGGCAGAAATAACATTACTAATAATTAAAGGTGCAGAATGCAGCTAACTGTACAGGTAAGAGAGAAAACCACGGTGACTACAGAGGTAAATATTCAGCTCAGTGTCACATGTGCAGGTGCATTAATGGAAGACTGTCACCTGTACAGGTAATGACTCAACCGAGCGTCTCCTATGCGGTGAGACCACAAAAATGCAGACGAACCGGACGAACACTCCAGACGAACACTCCATAGCGGTTTTGCATGTAAACAAAAATGACTGGATAGAAGATTGGTGTGTCACACCTCCACAGTTAACCAACAAGTAACACAAAATGGTAAATAGGGTTCTTTATACTATTTATTACATAAAGAAGGTATGATTAAATTATAACTAACAGCCCTGACACTGGCCCGCAGTTACTGCCCTTCAGAATAACACAGGCACAGGTACAGGTACAGACCTGCAGCAGAGAGTGAGAAAGAAAGCGAGAGAGACATAGAAAGAGACAGAGAGAGACACAGAGAGAGACAGAGAGACACAGAGAGAGACAGAGAGAGACACAGAGAGAGACAGAGAGACACAGAGATACAGAGATAGTGAGACAGAGACAGACAGAAAGAGAGAGACAGAGAGACATAGAGAAAGAGACAGGTAAACTGGTGAAGCTTAGTTTCTCTCTCCCAAGATGGAGCCTGGCAGAGAGGGCACGAAGCTTCAGCTGGGGTTTGTGGGGCATCCACATTCCAGTGCCCTGTCCCACTCCCAGGGCAGCTGGGGAGGCTGAAGGGGGCACTTAGAGAAGCACGGGGGGGGGGGGGGGGGGGTAAGTCTCAGGGTGTGGCTACAAGTGCTAGAGCTGGGAGTATCGTCTACCCTCACCGAGGTCAGGGGTCATAGAGGCTGTTATGGAGGTTAGGGAACGGTTTGAGGGTGAGGCTAGCAGTGGAGGAGCTGGCTACACCATCTGCCCTCACTAGGTGGGTGGGGGATGGGGGTGCAGAGGGCCTGTGGCTGGGGCAGGGGCAGCAGAACGGTCGGTTAGTGCCCCGATGAAGGGGCGGTTGGCACGGGGGCGCTCAGATGAGCCGCTCCTCTTTGGGCAGTTTGAGGGCGTTGGGGGTCTCCACACTGCGCGTCCCCGTCTGCTCCTCCTTCCTGGGCTGGTACGTCCCCTCATTTCGCCTCATCTTCCGGATCACGCACAGCATGAGGGCCAGGACCAGGCCCGTCGCCACGCCGACCACCAGGCCCAGCCCCTGGGAACAATGCCCACGCAGAGCGGGGTCAGCCGCCAAAAGCATCAAACACACCCAGACCACCGTGGGTGCCTCAACTGCTGCTGCAGCTACATCATTTGGGGTAGTGGGGGTGTGGGGGGGGGCTGTTAACGTACGAGTTTGTCCCAAATCAAAGGGAACGGCATTCTGCTGGTGTACAGTATGATACAGTATGCCCCAGTCCCCGTCTACAATATTCTAATGCAGTGGTTCCCAACCTCATTACATCAGGGACCACTGTGTGTGCTGATTTCCCTTTTTAACAAGCTGTTAATTTTTCTTAATTAGCTGCTTTTTCTGTTTTGCGTGATTATTTACCCTCTTAAGCCACATGTCGTCATAAATAGCTATGCACGCCATGAAGAACAAAAGTCCCATACTCACATTGTGCTTATTCTGCTATATTGCAAAAAATTACATAAGAGGTAAAATTATTTCACTGATCAAATTAAAGACTTGTGTGAATCAATAGGCTGCTTGTAACAAGTAAACAACTTGTTAAAATTCTGGGACTGAAACTGTTGGCTGGAACAAAGACCAGCATACACTGGGGGGGGTATCCAGGACCGAGGTTAGGAACCACTGTTCTAAAGTTATATTCACACAGACTACAGTGTGCTCAAGTCTTAATGTCCCAACAGTGTGCTCATCACGAGGTGTACAGTAACAGGCAGCAAAGCCGGTTGTAACGTCCCTGCAGGGTGAATGCGTTTTACTGACCACAGACTGTTACCCCGGGAGACTCACCAGGGGCCCGGAGAGGATGGCGCTTTCCTGCATCATGTTGAACCCTGTAATGCTCTCCCCTGCCGCGGAAGGTTCCGGAGACAAAAGAAAGACACGATCAGCGTCACCGCACGGCGCACCCGGGGTTTCTTTCACCAGCGGCCGCCTTCCTCGAAGGTTTTTTGGGGGGCCGGTTTTCCCCGGAGACAGGGTAAACGGTCTCATTCGCTCAACTGAAAACCTTGGGCAGGTCACAGCCACTGAGAAGCGTGGCTGGTGTCGCACACAACCGTCCAACGTTCATTCCGTTCATTATTTAGCATATCTATGTGCCACTGTCTTGGAAAAGAAAAAGCAATGTCAATCTCAATGGTTTTTTTTTTTTTTTTTGGATCCTGGATACAAACAGCATACAGTAACTCAATTAAATTTCACATCATGTGTTTTTCTTTATTTATTTTTTAAGTCTCCGAGAAGCTGGGCTCTTGGGTTGGGTTGCGGAAGCCACCACTCGGAGATCGCAGTCACCTGACTTTCCGAAAGACTGCGGCAAACACGTTCCTCTGAGGTCAAGAGTTTTCTTTACAGTGTCAGGACACTGGGCAGCAGGGAAGGCAAACAGCACTGCTGCATTTCACAGACCGCAAAGGTCTCTTAATACAAAACAGTGACGGGAAAATTAGTTAATGATTCCCCTAAATAAATACTCACAGACAAGGACAGACTGGACACACTGATAAGCATACTGATGTCAGTATCAGTAACTGTATCTGTACCTGTGTCATTACCAGTATCCCCATCCGCACCTGTATCAGTATCTGTGTCTGTATTCAGACAGAAACCCAGACGTGGGCACAGCGCACAATGTAAGTCGTGCAAACAGAAAATGGCCGCTTTCTGGCCTCAGTGTACTTTAGCCTGGGGGAGAGAGAACGCTGCAGGAGCATGTTGTGCACTGGCTGGCCTGTGGGACTCACCCTGGGCAACAGTGGCCCCCTGGACCAGAAGCAGGAGAGCCAGCCACAGCTGCTTAGGCCCCGCCTTCAAAGCTGTCAATCTGGGCCTTGGGCGGAGCATTGAGGTCATCCAATTCGCAAAAGCGCACGGTCAAGTCGAGCCCATTTCACTGGGAACACTGGGAGGTGTGAATGAGAAAGCTGTGTTAATGAGAGAAATGCTGGCCATTGTTTTATTAAGTATAGCAGAGCTGTCTTGAACATCCAGCTGAAGACACAGCTCAGTTAACTGCAAAGCCCAGTCAACTGGCTGCCCCAGGACTTCATTAATCCTTTGAAGAGTAGTTTTTTCTTACGTTAGGTCAAAATTCTAAATCATTGCTCTAGAACTCCCCTGCTTTCGATTAGCAGTAGTGATTGTTACATCAGCATTAGAATGTTCTTAACACACATTTGTGATCTTACATCTTAAAGGGTTTTAAAAAAACTGCAGCAGAGTATTTTTTTATTTTTTTTTAACTCAACAGAAGAAGCATGAAAATATTAGCCCAGTTCTAGCTCTGCTTCATGGGCTCACCATTAACTATAGGGTTGATGTATAAGGTTTCTCTTCTAACATGCAAAACACTTGTACTAGTACTAACACTGGAGAATCAATCAGTGATGCTCCCACTTTGCAAACTATGTATTAACCCTTCCAAAACATAAAATTACGTTATTAAATTGCATAACATGAATTTAATATTTAATAATATTTAACGTGCATTTAATGCTTGTTTTTTCCCCAATGTGGCACCCAGTTGTCCTCGCTATGGTTGCCTTTTTCTTGCTGTGTGAGGGCTTTGGCCCGTATAAATTGTGAAGCTCAGAGGGACAGATTCTACGTAGAATGGGCTGTAGAAACGTATGTATTTTAACATGCATCACATTTAATGTGTTTGATATGTAAACGTAATAGAGAAAGGTGTCGCCCACCCAAAAGGACGAGCGGTGATCAGCGCACCCGTTCCAGTGAAGTGTGTCTAGCTGGGCTGGGCTCACCCACTCAGAATCCTGCCATACTCCCCAAAATTGATATATGATCAATTTAATATAAAACCGCGACAGCGATGTTGTTTTGTACGCTGCGCACAACAGTCAATTCGTTTTATTTTTGAATGACTCACAAGAAGAATCGAGTCAAACCGACTCATGCTGTTAATAATAATACACCAATACCACGCAACACAAATCCACTCTGTAGGCTACGGTAACTAATGGAAAATAGCTACACGGCTCAATCGTGCACATTTACATTGATGCTAATGCGGATATAATGCCAATAAGTTTGCAGTGTACAACTGTCCCTATGTGCTAAGTGCTATGATTAAATGTATATAATATTTTGGAATAAACAAATAGACAAGACTATGTGCATGAAGTGAGGATAATTTGCAAACAGAAGTATGGAAAAGTAATGAGAAATTTAGTCGTTATAAAACGTATGACCACGAAAAGATAATACTAATGACCTAGAATGAGAGAACAACATAATGAGAAGAGTTCCGTTAGTAAGGATAAACAACTGTTGCTAAAACCGAGACCAAAAAGCAATTATTTCAGTTATAAGCTTTCAAACGGTCCTTAATATAAAAATATAACGCACAGATAAATGTGGCGAGGCGAGTAAATGTTATGATTCGTTTATGATTTCGAGAAGTCATATGAAAAATGCAGAAATTACAAACAAAAAAATGTTAGTGGCGTGCCTGTGGTATGCTGCAGATCCAGATACACCTGCTAAGAGCAAAATGGGAGCCAACAAAGTTTCGGATTACACTGACAGCAAACTTCTGAGACTCATTAATGAACACGGTTGCCGCACTAATTTGTTGTTTGGTTAATAATAAAGGCTCCGAGGCCCAGGACAGAAACGCCCGTCTGACTCTAAATCTTGATCGATAATTTTTTTTGTTTTGTTTGTACGACAACAGACTGATTTGGGTGGTTTTTCTTCCATGTTCACGAAATCGGTAGACTCACCCGTCTGTATTTTACTGCGGTACTTTATTCCGTGGTTATGAATGGCCTGAGCAGAACCGAGGCGTGAAAGACTTGGTTTCTTCTGAGAACAGGTGATTCCGGCTCACCTGCGGTCAGTTGATCTAAAAAAAGAATCCCCAAATATGGAGTTTCAGGTCTGAATGTACTTGCGTTTTGAAACCTAACGCGTTTCACGAACGCCGCTGTGTACACAAGCTACGCCAATACAAACTCAGCTTTCGCACAACATTCACCCAGGGAGGGATTGGCAATCTCCGTGAAACTCATAAAACCTCAGTGGATACTCGAGGTATTGCAGTTTAGTAAGCCTCTGGTGCCAAAAAGCAAATTTGCTCATTGAAATCCATTCAAAGGTACGAATTTACCCTGGCCAAATAAAATTATTTTGGACAGTACTTTTAAGCTCTAAAATGTCTTCACATGTAACTAATTATTCTCCAGGCACTGATTTAATTCTTCACGGAAGAAGATATAAAATTTATTTCATTCCATTTTGGTCCGCACATCGAGAAGTACTGGAGACAACTTCCGTTCAGCGGTTCCATGGATTGCCAAAGGAGCTGCTCAATGGCGCGTGAAGCCAATTCACGGACGCTGCCATGATTGACTATGGGGCTTTTGGCGCCAGAGCGTGCGCACTGGGTAGCTAAACGTGGAGGATCACGGAAACAAGGTTAATAACGTCAACCCGCGGGGGTGCGCTCCGAAAAAGCTTTCAAATCATCCGACGAACTGTGACTTTGCTCACTGTGATGTAAAACCATGCGGACCAAATTGGAATTAAATAAATCTTATATATTCTTCTGTGGGATTTTGGAAAAAAAATATCTGTGCCTGGTGAGAAATTAGTTCAATGATGAAATTTTAGATCTTAAATGTACTGTCCAAAATAATTTAATTTTGCTAGGGTAAATTCATACTTTCGATTGAACTTCAATGGAGAAATCAATCAATCAATCAAACTTTATTTGTATTGCATATTTCATACAGTAAGTGCAACTCAGTGCGCTTCACAGAAAATAATTGCAAAGAATAATTAAAATAATTAAAAATAATCATTTTAATTATAATTAAAAAGAGAGAAAATGAACAAACAAATAATAATAATAATAATAATAAATAAAAATAAATAAAAGCAGTGCAAAAAAGGTATGTAATTTGCTCGGCTCTAGGTTGTGCAAAATTAGCTTTTTGGCACCAGACCAGAGGCTTACTAAACTGCAATACCTCGAGTAACCACTGGAGTTTACGTGAGCTTCACAGAGATTGGTCCCCTAGGTCCACATTGTTTTACGTCACAGTGACTGTGATTACTTACACGGGCACACCCGAACATGAACGAGTATGAGGTTAACTCATCGATGCTGAAGAGAGATGAACTGAGAGTTGAATTCACAGGACCGCTGTACCATAAATGTGTGGAGTATTAGACTGTATCAGAATATGTAGGATATTAAACCTTGATTTAAGATTACAGGAATCTGCTGACTTTATTGTTTTGAATGTATCGTTATTTTGATATTGTTATTATTATTATTATTATTATTATTATGTTACTAATAATAATGTTACCTGCCATAACTTTCTTATACCCATTTTTCATCATTGTAATGAATCGTGACAAATAAATAAATGATTAGTAATAAAGCTGGCATATGTGAGAGCTTCTCATGGGCTGTCCAAAACTTCCCGATACATCCATCTTTTATTTTCCAAAAACTCAGACTCTTCAAACGTTGGTAACACCCACAGAATGTATCCACCAATTACTTTCAACTGCTCACTGCCTCGTGTGACCTTGAAGTGACTGTGCCTTGTCCTGTCACAATTGGTTTGAGGATAGAGAGAAAATATTGATAGCAAAAACAAAGTCATGTCTCCCCTGGCCCCTGGACCACGGGGTCAGGTCAGTGTAAGGCCACCAGATGAGCAGAACACACAGAGGAATACATATGACATTTATGTTCCTGTTCTTCACCTCTACAATTCAATTAAGTTTTATCTGTGTAGCGCTTTTAACAGAGAACTGTCACAAAGACACTTTGCAGGGTAGCAAGGCAAGAGACAGAGCAAAAAGAGCAAACAGAGCAAACACCAGGCCTGAACCGCCAAATAGCAAGTGCGTGGAGAAGCCGGTGTAATTCCAAAGCATGAATGAGAGAACACACAATATATAGTCAACAAATCTTGGACCTTGCTCTCGTGAAAGTTTCTTATTAGTTACCAAAAGGTGTCAAAAAAAGATCAAAAGAAGATTGCATGTACACAACAACAGTTTTGTTCACACAAGGACCCTTGCAACCCTTATTGGCTTTTTTTAGCCTCATTCATCAATATCTTCCTAAGTTTTTTCTTAAATTTGTTCTTGAGAAAGGTCCTAAGAAAAGTCTATGTCAGATTCATGACGTGTTCTTAAACCGCAGAATTGTTTGCACCCGTGTTCTTACAATGATGAATCCCATTGTCTTCGTAAATTGAAAGCACGTGCCAGTTGTGATTGATTGAAAATTTGATTGATTGAAAAGTTGAGAGAGAAGTCAATGCCCAAATGAAAATCTAAAGATGGTAGGGCACCGGACTCCAAACATAAGAAAAACTTCAGTAGTTCTGAAGTGGAGGTACTGCTGCAGGAAGTGAACAGCAAACAACCTGTCATATTTAGTAGCGTCAATAATGGATATAAAATAACACACAATAAAAGATGCATGGGATGCTATTACTTGTTCAGTGAACGCTGTATCCGGAGAAGGGCGCACAACTTTTTAGGCCAAAAAAATGGTTTGATGTCAAATCTGAGGCAAAAAAAAAAAAAAAAAACGCTGGTGGGAGGGCGCAAGGAATTGCATGTTGTGCATTCAAACGAGGAAGCGCTTCTTGTCACATTAATACCGCTAATTCAACTGCATCGAAGAAATTAGCTGTTTCAACCCGTCACTACAAAAAACACTGCACAAAAAATTTATTGCCAGTCATTTCGGAGTGTGCATAGATTCTGTTCTTGTTTTTAAAAAAAGTTTTTATCTTGTTTTATCTTGTTATTGCCTTGTGATCTTTGCTATCTGTTTACTGTTACTTGCCTTTTGTTGTTGATTCTATTGTAAAGCACTTTGTGACGTCTGCTCTTGAAAGGTGCTATATAAATAAACCCATTATTATTATTATTATTATTATTATTATTATTATTATTACCTAAGAACAAATCCCAAATAAGAAAACATTGGTGAATGTCAGAATCTTCGTGAAAACTGCGTAAGTGGTTTTTAAGAAAATTCTTAAGAACGGTTGGTGAATGAGGCCCATTGTTTTCTAGGTGTTTTTCAATCACTCTGAACTTTGAATAACTCTGAGTTCCCCCTTTTTCCGTAACAGCTTGCACAACCTAGAGCAGAGGTTGTCTGGCTCAGCTTACTTAGGCAGCACAAAATCAATACCATGATTATAATGCAAGGTTGCAAATTTTCTTCTACAGGCTATAAAAGAGTGGGTTTCCCAGGTAAAAGTCACGGACATACAAATGGACCGCACATACAAAATGCACCTGGGCGTGCTGTGGCTGGCAGTGTTGGCCCTCTCTCTCCCTGCGCTCTCTCAGTGTGAACCGCTGTGAGTATACCGCACAATCCAGTCCTGGATAAAGGGCCTTTCTTTTTTCTTTTTTTTTAATCACATTAAACCTGTGGCCCACAAAGCACTGGGCATATCAATCTCAGTTTTCAAATCAATTTTATTTGTGTGGCGCTTTTTACATACTTGGTCAACTGCGGTGTGTGCGTCTGAGTTTAAAAATTCAGGTTTATAAACCACTTGACCGCAGGACTGCTTTACAACTGGAACAGCTAATCCTCATTTCACTGATTTGGATTGCTGTTCCACTTGCAATGCAGTTTTGTGTTCTAGGAGTTTAAACCTGATAAACTTTAAACCTACTAAACACATTGCAATTGTCCAACTAATTTTTATTTTGATTATTATTATGATGATGAAGATGATGAATATATCATTATTATTATTACTCATTGTAGTAGTGGTGGTAGGATTATTATTATTATTATTATTATTATTATAGTCCATGAAGCAGTTCTGTATTTGAAACCACTGGAGAATCAGTATGCAGCTGAGCTAAACACGGGAGTAGTGTAATTGCAACAGAACAGTGAGCAAACGAAAGGCTAATGAACAACTATGTGTGCGATTGAGTCCAAAGTTCTGCTCCCCAAAATTCCTGTTTCTTATTTGAAAGCTATGGGAAAATTTGTTTTGGCACTGTGCTCTATAGTTCAACGAGTGCATGGTTGGTTCTAGGGTTGCTAGCATTACTTTTCTATCATATGAATGCCAATGCAGTGCACTAAGGAGACCAAATTCCATATTTCATTTGATATTGTTTAATCCTGCTTATTTACAATATGCATGGACGTCAGGACTATACTCTGCAGGGACTTTAGGAAGTTCTGCCCCAAAACACAAAATAGAAGACAAAAGATCATCCCATACAGGATATGGGTGTACAGGATATTTGGGGGCTACTGTTGGACTGTCTGTGTGTTTATTTTATTTTTTATTTGTTGGGGGCGAGGAGGGGGGGGGGAGGTTAAATGTTGTTCTTCCCCCCAGTCCTGTGATCCTTCCCCCTAATCAACCTCATTCCTACTCCCCCGACTCTTGAGTGAGTGTCGGTCCGGCTAATGGTTAAGGTTGCAGGTTCGATTCCCAGGTAGGACTCTACTGGTGCACCCTTGAGCAAGGCACTTAACCTGCATTGCTTCAGCATACATATCCAGATGCTGTGTGAAAAAAAACCGTGAAAGCTGTGTGAGTCTCTCTGGGCAAGCACGTCTGCAAAATGCCCCTGATGTGACACCGCCTCTCTGCGCAGATTTGTTCTGACTGCGCCAAACCTGCTACGGGTGGGCTGTGAGGAGAAAGTGTTTGTGGAAGCGCAGGAGTACACAGGAGGAAGCCTCAGCGTCATAATCAGGGTGATGGATTTCCCTGGCAAGTACCGAAACCTGTTCTCCAAAACAGTGACCCTGAGCGAAGAGAACAGTTTCCAGGCTCTGCAAGAAATTCTGGTGGGTGCTGGAGACCATTTACTCCTGTCACATAATCACTTCCTGTACTGATGCAGTCACTTCCTGTCACCCTGCTTCCTTCCGTCACAGCCATCCTTATTGAGGCAGCAAATCTGAGAAATCATGATCACAGTGCTGATTGCAAAGGGCGTGAAAGGAACAAAATGAAAAGAAACATTTTAGTACTCACACCTGTTGGTCAGGTTGTTATTGAAAGTGTCCTATATCTAATCTTAGCAAGTTAAATAACGGTCTATTTTTAAAAATCCACAATGTATTCTCTTCATTCGTTCCAGATCTCTGATGTTTTTGAAGAAGAAACACTCAGGAAACAGTATGTCTACCTACAAGCAATATTTCCCCAGAAGAAACTGGAAAAGCCCATTCAGGTCTCCTTCCAGTCTGGATATATATTTGCACAAACTGACAAAACCATCTACTCTCCACTGGACAGAGGTACGACTGTGGAAAGCCTTTTGCAGAGATTCTAACCCAGTGATCGTCATCCCTGGTCCTGGTGGGCCGCAGGGTCTGCTGGCTTTTGCCGTTACTTATTGATCTAAGCAGTCTATTACATAGTTAACTCACCTCACCTGGCTTCTTGTGTCTGAATTGGTTGCTGGTATTAAAGCAAGAACAAAACTCAACAGACCCTGTGGCCCACCAGGACCTGGAATGGAGGTCACTGTTCTATAATCTATACGCACAGCACTATTAACTGGAGAAATGGGCTCATGGGCAAAAAGCCACATTGAAGAGGGTGCAAGGTAAATAATAATTTGAGTAAAGAGCAGAGCATACTCTTCAGTTCTGGAGGAAATCAAATGGACCAATCCAATGATGGGCGTCAGCGTAGTATAATGGGTAAGGAGCTGGTCTTGTAACCTAAAGGTTGCAGGTTCGATTCCCCAGTAGGACACTGCCGTTGTACCCCTGAGAAAGGTACCTAACCTGCATTGCTTCACTATATATCTAGCGGTATAATTGGATGCAATGTAAATGCTAAGTAAAAAAGTTGTGCTCCGGATAAGAGCGTCTGCTAAATGCCTGTAATGTAACTCAATGACAGTGTGCACCGCTATGTCTTGCATGCGTTCCATTACTTCAATTGCATTAAATTATTTGCACTAAAGGATTTTCTATTGATGGTTTGCTCATTCAATTAACCAAGGAATTGATATTCTAGTTAATTACAGGGTGTTTGCTTTGGATGCTGCTCTGAAGCCAACAAGAAATCTTGTTTCTGTGGACATCATGGTAAGAGTCTTTGTTGTCTTACAAAGCTTAATCATTTAAAAAGTCCCTGAGGCAGCATCAAAATGGTTTTACTAAAGCCAATACAAATATGCCATGTTTACACTGAAATCTATTTTTATGGATTCAATGATGAGACCATATGTGTACACACTAATTCTTGTGTACAAACCCATTCTTACCTGGAGAATTGGTCTTACCTAACTGATCTCACTTGATCTCCATTTCATTCTGTAAATACTGCACATAAAGGTGTGCCTTTTACATTTTGCGCAGCTCTTGAAAAAGGCAACGTTTCTAGCAGTCAATGCTGCCTCAGATTTAAGATGATGTGAAGTGCTAAAGAGAGCTTGTGTGTTCACAGGACAGAAAAAAAATGACAGGACACACTCGAGAAAAAAAAAAAAACTTGAAAAACATTTATTGGTGTGTGTCCTGTTTTTCTTTTCTGTCCTCCAAACACACAATTACTCTTGAACACTTCACCTTTTTTAATTCTGAGGTTCTATTGGCCGCCAGAAAAAAAGAAAGTCTTTTAAGCCTGATGACTTCATAGGGGTGAATTACAGTATTGGATTCTTTGATGTGAAATGTAGGGAAGTACTTGTTTTTTTCCCCCTTTTTGCTTTGTATTTATTTTTGTTGTTGTTGTTGTTGCATCCCTTTTTTGAGGGGCAGGGGAACGGGTGTGGGGATGAGGGAGGAAGGGAGGGGGGTTGCCACAAGGTGGGTTGCAGTGGGAGGGAGTGTGTTTTTCTTAGCGGGACAAAGAGGTACTACTGTATCTTGTTCAGAGTGTTGTGTATCCTGTATCATGTATGTTACACTTGAGAAAATCATAAAAAATATTGTTATAAAATATTATTTTAATTTGTCATTCAGTCTCCTGATGGAAACATTGTCAGGAGAGAAATCATTTTTCCTAACAATGGGATCAGCTCACAACAGTACAGACTCCCAGAGACCAGCAGGTTTGTTTTGCGAGACACAAAATCCTGCTCAGGTCTCCTCTTGGTCCCATACCCCCGTATTCCAGCCTGGGACCACTGATCCCTGCCTTTCTCTGTTAACAGTGTTGGGACATGGAAGATGGTATCCAGATTCAAAAACAACCTGCAGAACTTTACCTATGAGTTTGAGGTCAAAGAATATGGTAGGATGATCTCTTTTCTGAGCCTTGTTGACCAATGGTCCAAATCCCAATTTCAATGGGTAACAATTTTTGGTCTTTTTCTCTCTGTGAAGTTAAGCCAAATATTGAAGTCACGCTGACACCAGAGAAGAAATTCTTCTATATCGATGAAACAGAACTGTCTGTTGAGGTAGCTGCAAGGTAAGATAACATTTCAGGTAGCAGTGAAATTATGATGATTGCTTTCCAAATGTTCTAAATTTTTCCCAACCAGGAATAATGATATAGTGTCGTTGATGCTAGTTTGATACTTAGGTTGTGAACAGTGTTAATTTGACATAATTTAGCTAGGTAGTGATATAAACAATTCCTCTATGTATAGTTGGCTAACTAAAAGACATTGCCATATGATTATTCAAAACACATATTGCAATTTACTACAAAATACTCGCCAAGCAAAATGTTAGTTTAATGTTAGTTATGATAATGATAATGAAATTGTTTTCTTAACCACCTGACCAAGCTAGCTAACTAGCGATTTAAACTCGTAAGAATGCACTCCATAGAGTAAAGAGCACACAACAATCTTCCCTCGCATGAAGGGGCACACCAAATGTCTTAGCAAATGAAAATGAACATGACATTGTCAGAAACACAGCGTTACCGTGTGTATTTCTTTTTTGGTACAAGTGCATTTTATAAATTGTGAGGTTTCAGTCTTTTATGGAGTTCCTGTTGCTGACAACGTTGCCATAACGGGAGAATGAGGCCTCAGCATCAACACTGTTGACAGGGGCCATTAAATATCTGATGGCAAGGACTAACTGCATAGGGTACATTAAGGTTGACAGCTACCACCAAACATTGCTGAATAATCATGGAAAGAACGAAGAGAGGGAGAAACAGGGGATGTCACAGAACTGCCAAAAAAATAAATCTGTGACACCCGCAAATTCTTTGACAAACACCCAGCCATATTCATCACAGCCTTCTGTTGTGACCAGTTTTCCTTGTGAAATTTAGCTTCCTCACAACTATAATTGCCCTACATGAAAAGTGAAGGCCTTTCGTTGTTTTGCTTGGCAGGTATCTGTATGGAGAGGATGTTTCAGGGAAGGCGTTTGTGGTTTTTGGCGTGCTGACAGAGGATGGTGAGAAGAAGAGTATTCCTGCCTCTCTGCAGAGAGTGAACGTCAGTACCTCCACTTTTCAGTCTCACCTCCCAATCCTTTACATGAGCACCCCCAAACTCACCACTGACCCCCTTTCATGGCTGTTTTTGTAACCTGTGCTTTCTTTTTCATTCAGATTGACTCAGGAAAGGGAAAGGCCAAGCTAACAAGAGAGCAAATCCTAACGACCTTCCCAGACATTAGACAGCTGGTCAAGCTGTCCCTGTATGTGTCTGTCAGCGTCCTGACAGACAGTGGTAATGAGTTTTCTCTATCCTTCTCTCTCTCTGTTAGTGTGTGTGTGTGTGTATATGGGGGGAGCAAGCAATTTTCTTCTTACCTTATAAGTTTCCTTCTCAGTATCCTACATACTTTATTTTCTTAGCAACCACCCGGGAGGTTTCCATTGCTCTTTTTATTTGCGTGTGTGTTTGTGTGTGTGACTGCGCAGCTACCGTGCCATAACTGCACTCTGACTACAGAGCGACTGTGCCGTGACACCACTCTGACTGCACAGCTACTGTGCCGTGACTGCACTCTGACTGCACAGCGACTGTGCCGTGACTGCACTCTGACTGCACAGCTACTGTGCCATAACTGCACTCTGACCGCGGAGTGACTGTGCTGTGACTGCACTCTGACTGTGCAGTGACTGTGCTGTAACGGCACTCTGACTGTGCAGCGATTGTGCCATAACTGCATTCTGACTGCACTCTGACTGTGCAGTGACTGTGCCATAACTGAATTCTGACTGCAATCTGACTGCACAGTGACTGCATTCTGATTGTGCAGTGACTGTGCCATAACTGCATTCTGACTGCACTCTGACTGCACAGTGACTGCATTCTGACTGTGCAGTGACTGCACTCTGATGCCGCTGCAGCCACACCTTGAATGCACATTGACTTCACTGTAACCTCACGCTGACCGCACTGGTGAACCTTCCTCTGTCAGGCAGTGAAATGGTGGAGGGAGAGAGAAGGGGCATCCAGATAGTGACCTCACCCTACACCATCCACTTCAAGAAGACCCCCTCCTATTTTAAACAAGGAATGCCTTTTGATGTCAGGGTATGTTGTTGTGTATAAATGAATTTCTGTTACAGTTGTTGTTGTTTTCCTTAAATTCATATTTTTTTTATGCAAAACATTTGTGTTTATGTAATTCGTTGTAGCTTTTATATCCCAATGAAAGCTTGAATGTTGCACAGTACATTGGCCACAGCAGTACATTTAACATAGCATTTTATACATTTATAAGTGTGATGTGCAGTGTGGTGTGTTATATTCTAGGTGCTAGCAGGTCTGTCCCACAGTAATTGTCCTTTCTTAAATATTCTCTGGTAGGTCTACGTCACAAATGTGGACAACACCCCTGTGAAGTTTATTGAGCTGGAGGTGACACCTGGGCCCATTTTTGGCCGCACACAGGCAAATGGGGAGGCAAGGTTTCTAATCAACACCCAACAGGGGGCTTCCCCACTCCCGATCACGGTGAGCTCCTTCCACAAAGCCCTTCATCATGTAAAGATCATGTTTGGTACGTTGTTAGGTACTATGTCTGTAGGTTATCAGAGCGCCAGGTAAACTTAGTCAGGGAAATGGCGAGCATTATTGGGCTATTCTGGTCATTGTGTTATGTTATGGTATGTTATACATTCAGTAAATTTTCACACAATCAGTGTTTCACTCATTAGTGTTCCATCCAGACCTTGAAAAGCAGTAGACATATGCTGGACAGGGCTACTGCATATCTATCACAGAAGTTAAGAAACTGTCTCCATGTTTCAGTTACATCTGTAATGGCAGACAATGCCTAGTCTCTCTGATGTACTGTGGTTTACTGAAGTACTGTATGCCTCTTATCAGCCCCCCAAAGGGAAAACCGTGGATTGTGTTGACAGGGAGCCAGCAGGGTTTGACAAAGAGACAGTGCTCAGTTGCAACGCATCCTACTGGATCAGCATTATGTAAACCTTAGGTTCCCCCTCATACAGCATAACCTTTTGGTTTAATTCATTAGCAGATCAATGAGACCTCTAGCCTAATGAGGTGTACTTTGTAAGGGATGGAGTAAAAACCCACAGGATAGTAGATCCCCAGGAACAGGGTTCGCCAGCCCCGCTCCGGACCATGGGCTGGTGAAGGCAGGGTTTTAAAAAAATATAAATCAAGGTGTGAATTTTTTCTTACATTTCTAGGTGAAGACGAAGGCACCGGCTCTGACCAATGAGAGACAGGCTGTGGCGCATATGACAGCCCTACCATACAGGACGCAGGGCGGCTCCAAAAATGACCTGTACATCAGCATCAAGAACAGTGATCTTCATATTGGGGGCAGCTTGTCCGTCTACCTCACCCTTGTGAACAGTCCCAGTGTTCAAGCCCAGATAAAGCATATTACATACCTGGTACGTATCCGTATCTTCACACTTCACACACCTGGTGTTTACTTGTACCTGTATGTAATAGCTGTTGGAGAATAATCAAAATCTAAAATCTAAATTAAAAAAAGGCAGGGTTTTGGTCGGTAACTGACAGGTCGTCAGGGCTGTGTGGTCATATGCACCTCATTAGTTTTACCGAAAAAGAATAAGAACTGAATTTTTTTAAAAGCTGATCTTCGAATATGCGTCTATGATTTAACAAAATAAACGTTTCTAAAATGTATGTGGTGCTAGCCTCTCTGGCTAGTTGTCCAGTGGCACACATTGCCATATCAGCAGAGCTTGTCAGGCGTTACTTTCTCCCTTTAACCAGTGGGAGCACTTGTCATTGAATAGATTATCCTGCGAACGTCATTCACTGTTATTGTAGGCAGGTCTTCAGACACTTAGTGAAAACACCATCAAAGCAGTAGCTATCCCCGCTAGCCTGAACTAGTTGGACGGGCTCGGCTGGCCAATAGACCTTAGAGTATATAATACGTAACTTGGTGGGATGGCATACCTGCCATCCCAATGTAGAGACAGCAACACCAATATAAACCCATGGGGAGTACATGAGAACCAGGAAGTAAATTTTTTTTGCTCAACAGACATGCTCAGTTGTGTCCTTGGTCACGTCCTAAACCACATGTACAAGGCTAGTGCAGACATTGCCTAAAATAAATAATAAATAAAAAATTAATATCTTTGTTTGTGAGGTAGGGGGTCTCTATAGACAGAGCATTTTCCCACAGAATATTCAATAGCCATAGAACCAAAGACTTTCTTTCCCCATTTTTAATAAAATGTTTTAGTTTCGATTTATTCTAAACAATTTAGTTTGAAACAATGTGAATGATGGCCATTTTATTTTACTAAATTTCCCAAAATGGGTTATTTTAGCTCTAGATGCTGATTTCTATACTGTGACTTGTTCTAACGGCTGCTTGAAAGAGAAAGTGCAGATATACGTTGGCTAAGTAGATAGATCGTTTTCTCATAAAATGTACTCGATAAAATAGTAGCCTTGGCTAGCCTACTTTGAGACATGTTTAAAAAAAGTCTTGTTATTTCATTGAAAATAAACAGCACAGTTGACAGTGATGTTCGATTATTATCCATTTTATTATCCATTATTCCATACCGTACCCACTCTCCTCCCCAGAGACTCCTCGCTCCTTGCATTCGCTACAGCAAGAACAAACTAATGCTGTCATTCGCAAACGATTCGGGCTAGTGTTGTGTCGTTCTCGAACGATTCGGGCGTACGTCAGTTCAGTGTACCGTCACATCCCTAATATGTTCAGTGAACGAATCACTGAACTGATTCGTTCACTGAGTCTGCGCAAACGATAGTCAGTCAGTGAACGACCAGTTCACGTTCGCTCGCAACTGGCTGAGAGCTCAACTGAATAGAACAAATTGTTTCAGGAAGTGATTCAGTTCAGTTCGTTCATCCAAAATATTCGTTCTTTTGAAGGAATCGTTCGCGAACGACACAACACTAAATAGTGTACTAAGTGAATCTTTGGTTTCTGGTGTTTCTTTTATTTCACTTTCATTTTTTGAATTACAGCTTTTTTGGAAGTTCTCTGTTGTAAACTAGCCTTTCTATCTGTAGGCCTACATTATACCTTTACATTATTAATGAGGGCAAGTAAACGGTCATAAACTGTAAATGTTTGATCAGCAGCAAGTTGATATATATATATATTTTTTTTTTTTTTCATGTTAATCCAACTCTACCAAGTTTGGACAGATAGGATACAACACATTAACAAAGACGGAGCTTCTGACAAAGATAATTTGGATCATCTTTTAGAAATTGATTGAGTGTACCTTTTGTTAATGTTAACTGTGACAGAGAATAATTCTGTTTTTTAATTCTCCGCCCCAGAGTTTGCGGTACGCCTCGCTTAGAGGAAGCGAGGGAAATGCGCGTCTTTTTACAGTAGCCTACATATTTTAAATGCGCCATAGCGTGTCTGTTTCATGTTTGTTTGTTGGGGAATTGGTTTTATGTTCTGTGTAATTGTGATGTACTGCTAGTGGGGTAAGCATATTTGTTGAATGTGTGTTTGTGTATTTTTACATTTTATAGAGGGATAGCAAATTATACTTTTTATGATTTATTTTTAGTTAATTGATTGTAATGGTAAGAATGGTATGGTCTGAGGGGGGTTAACTTATTTCAGGCCTCGTTTTGGATCAGTAGAGAGGCTAGAGAGAGCTTGTGATTGAGTGAAGAGCCTACTCAATCTGACCAAAGGAAAAACTTTACGGTAGTGATTGGTTTATTTATTTGCTTATTAGTGGGCTTGCTTCCTGCTATCTTTCATATTATTATTATTTTATCTGCACTTTCTGCCCAATTTTTCTAGCTCTAACTAGTCCTACAGTTTTTGCACTACATTCAAACTTTATACACCAAAATGAATTGCTAGTTCCAGTTTTTTTGCACTTCAAATAAAATAAATTTCACCGTTCACCCTTTTTCTGTCGTTGGCCTCCTGTTTGACTGCTTGCCATCCTCACACTAACACTGGGCCAGATTCAACATTAGCCTGCCTTCCTGTTGCTTAACACTCAAATAAAGGTGGTTTAGTGAAGAAAATTGAACAAACCACCTGTATTTAATAAGTCAATTTTTCACAATTCTAAAAACGCAGTTATTTTATTTTAGTTGAGGAAGGAGGGGAACATTACATTTGCGGTGTTTGAGTAATTTTACATTACATTACATTACAGGCATTTAGCAGACGCTCTTATCCAGAGCGACTTACACAACTTTTTACATAGCATTTTTTTTTTTTTTACATTGTATCCATTTATACAGCTGGATATATACTGAAGCAATGCAGGTTAAGTACCTTGCTCAAGGGTACAACGGCAGTGTCCTTACCCGAACCTGTGACCTTTCGGTTACAAGCCCAGTTCCTTACCCACTGTGCTACACTCCGTCCCGGTATTTTAATTTAAATTCCAAGTTTTATGTGTCCTTGCATACCAAATACCTGTACCTGTGTCTGTTCCTGGCCTAATATATCTAAATGAGAGCCAGTGACTGTGACTGAATCCTTATGGAGTGTGATGTTCATCTGTCTGTTTGTACCTGAACACCTCCTGGTGTTTACCTGACTGTGTTTGTACCTGAACAGGTAATGAGCAAAGGGCAGCTCATTCGTGCAGGGAGATATAAAGCACTGCACGGACAGTCACTAATTGCCTTACATGAGCGAGTGACCAAAGACATGGTCCCCTCTTTCCGAATTGTGGCGTACTACCATGTGGGCACGGAAGTGGTGTCGGACTCCATCTGGGTGGACGTTAAGGACATCTGCATGGGAACGGTATGCCTGAAAGAATCACATTTAGATGTCAAGTTGAAATCCTGACTGCACCCCTCTCGTCCTCATGTGTGACTGAGTCATGCAGAGTTACAGCTGGGCTATAGCTATGCAGAGTCAGAGGTGCATTCTGTCTGTCTGTGCCTACAGCTTGAAGTCACCTCCACTAAACCGAAAGATGTCTATGAGCCGCGTAAGCTCTTCAGCTTGACCATCACTGGTGACCCTGGGGCAAAGGTGGGCCTGGTGGCTGTGGACAAGGGTGTCTATGTCCTGAACAATAAGAACAGACTGACACAGGCCAAGGTAAGGGAAGAGACTACATAAATAAAATGTGTTGCCTGTTATTTTTATGCCTCCGCGACGGCACAGCCGTGGCCGGAGGCATTATGTTTTCGGGTTGGCCGTCCGTCCGTCCTGATTCTCGTGAACGCGATATCTCAGGAACGCCTTGAGGGAATTTCTTCAAATTTGGCACTAACCTCCACTTGGACTCAAGGATTAACTGATTAGATGTTGGTGGTCAAAGGTCACAAGTCAAGGTCATTGTGACCTCACGTCTTTCCTATTCTCTCGTGAACGTGATATCTCAGGAATGCCTTGAGGGAATTTCTTCAAATTTGGCACAAAAGTCCACTTGGACTCAAGGATGAACTGATTAGATTTTGGTGGTCAAAGGCGGAGGCAAAGAACCGTGAGGCGGTATTTCTAGTTCTATTTTGTTGAATGTGTTTTCATACAGCCCCTTTTGCAGCCCAGTCCATTATTTTGCATTGCAATGGATTCAAGACATGAAATTTGAATATATCGTTACAACAGCAAGTCAATGCAAATACAATAAGATTTATCAAAGACATAACAGTGAAGATTTAGCAAAAGCAATAAGTCGATACAAACACAATAGAGAATGAAATATAATGCAATGTGAAGATTGGGTTTAGCTAAATACATGTCTTGTAACCTACATTTAAAAACAGAGACTGTCTGAGACTGTTAGAATGGTGAGGTCCTTGCAGTGGCTACCTCTAGGACAGGCTATGTATATTTCCGCTGTTCTCTAGTGATGCTCATTTGCATGCAGATCTGGGACATCGTTGAAAAGCACGATACTGGCTGTACGCCTGGGAGTGGCGCTGACAGCATGGGCGTTTTGTATGATGCTGGGCTGGCGTTTGAATCCAGCGCTGGTGGGACCAGATCCCGATCAGGTATAATGTTTCACGTTCAGCCACTGTTTTCATGGGCGTGTAGTACGAGGGCATGCCTCTGCACATTGTGGTAAATTATAATAATAATAATAATAATAATAATAATAATAATAATAATTATTATTATTATTATTATTATTATTATTATTATTATTATTATTATTATTATTATTAGTATGTGTGTGTAGATGAACAGTTTCACCGAACAGATAGGGATCATTTTCCAACAACCTTACCCAATTCAGAAAATGTCTATTATTACAGTGTATGTCCTTATACGTACTGACACTGACATATGAAACAAGTGGTCTTTTCTGTGCACATATCTGTCCAGACCCCAACTGTCCCATCCATCCTAAGAGTCGAAGACGGCGCTCCCTAGGTAAGAGATTCTACACCTGGGTATTACTCTAATATCAGCGTTTGATGCTGATTGACTGAGAGGTACACGGACCCACCTGAACTCATGAAAATGTGAATCCCGTATTGGATTCATGGGTGTATGATCAGAGTTGAAACAAAAAAAAACGGTACGACAGGGGGCACTACATGCATCTGTTTAAAAACAAAAATTTAAATCTAAAGACTTATGCCAACAAACCTTAGAATACCTGAGAATTCTTCTCTGTTTATTTTGTTGTTGTTGCTGTCAATTTTGCAGTGGATGGAATGATGGAGAGAACACTGGCTGTCAAATGTAGTAATCTTCTTCATAGGGAACCTGCTAATGATAAGAAAAGCCCCATCGGAAGTTACTGAATGGCATCCAGTTAAACTTCAATAGCTGGTTCCCACGATGTCAGTGCTGTCCCAGGCCTCAGCTGACTATGACTGGTCTGTGATCCGTTCATATTTAGGTGAAGAGGATGACGAATACGTTAGCAACAGTGATATCATTTCCCGCGTACTGTTCGCTGAGAGTTGGTTATGGGAGGTGATTCATCTGCCAGAGTGTCCCCTTGAAAATAGAGAATGGTAAGAGCTCTCTGTGGCACACCACTAGTCATCGCTGTTATCTGCTCGCTCTCTCAATACAAATATACATTTTTCATTCTTTAAAATCAGGAATGAAATTATATCTGTGACCCGCACTATTTGTGCGTACACCTGGATCTGGGCATGTCCTCCAGCATATAGGCTGCTGCCAGATCCCAGTGTGGCCTCTCTCCAGTCTGCTGCACACTTAATTACTTTGGTTATTGTTTGGTTCACACCTTGGAACACACACGACATATTCTACACACACACACCCACTTACACCACTGATTCTACTGAAGCTCATATACGTAACTTATTTGATGTAGTTAATTTCATTACGTTTGTTAATAAATTATTTGATTATTTAATGGTTTCATGTGTCCCCCATTCTTTGTTGCAACCTGAGAGCCAGGGGTTGTAACAGATTAATGGGGAAAATGATCTACAAATGGAATTTAGTAGTACTGTCACAGCTTAGCAATAAGGACACGTAGGGAGTGGGGGTCATTTATAACTTTGAAGGGGAAGTCAAAAGAGAGCAATGCCACATGCTGTGACACGCCCCCAGGTAGACAGAAGAGCTGGACACAGGGACATAGACAAATTATGGTTTTCACCAGCAATGTATTATTTAAATGGAGAGAGAGAGAGTGGTTTTCCATATGGGAAGAAAATAAATAAATGGTAAAGGCTTCTCCTATACCCCTCTAATGCACACTTTTTTAACCCTGATTCATAATGTAAATGGTAAATGGACTGCATTTATATAGCGCTTTTATCCAAAGCACTTTACAATTGATGCCTCACATTCGCCAGAGCAGTTAGGAGTTAGGTGTCTTGCTCAAGGACACTTTCACACGCCCAGGGCGGGGTTTGAACCGGCAACCCTCCGACTGCCAGACAATCGGTCTTACCTCCTGAGCTATGTCGCCCACATAATGTTATCCAGGTGTGTGCGGTCTCTGATTACCCAGATTCTTCCTCACAAATCGAGCCCTGCCGCAGGCAATTTTAATTTGAATACTTTATTGGAATGGTTACTCATCTGGTTACTTGTACATTCATTTGCCAATCAGTGCCTGTTTCACAGCCTGTAAGATGCATTTCACTACAGGTGAAGGCTAGCCCCGACCAGAGGTGAAGCATATTGTTCACGGTCATAACAACTGGTGGACTCCAATGCTTTTGGAAGGAACTAATGCGGAGTTACTGAGGAACCGTCTCTGACTGAAACCCATCATGCCCTGTCCGATTCATAGGCCTATCTACTGTGTCCTGTGTACTACCATGCTGTATACTGTTTACTACATACTGTATGTGAAAAATACCCTACTATTTTCCAACCATACTGTGGAAGTGTTGTAAGACGTCCTGCCCTTGTAGTTGCCATTTAAATCTTGTTGATGTTGTTGAAAGAAAACATAATCAAAACTGCACCTCATTTTTAAAGCAATGAAGTGTGTCATATTTATAGGACCAAAATGTTTGTTTACTTCCTAAACATGATGAATTCTGAATGTACTCAGCAAAAATAAGTACATGATCTTGGGATTTTAAGTACACTACAAATTTTGCCTATGTAACGATGGCACCAATTCGGACAGAGACCAGGCTAGTTGCAAACTCGTATCTGAGTTTATCTTGAGCTTAGGCTTGAACCTATGAGTACAGTTGGCAAGACTTTTTTAAATGTATGTTTTTCACCGACTGAGCCACTCAGGATCCAGAAGTTCCATCTCTCCATCTCTGAAGTGACTCTTCACCCACGTGCTATCAGTTTCAGTGAAAGTGCACAGGTGACGCCCTAAAACGTGACCTCTGGTGCTGGGGATTCTCTCCCCGTGTATCATTCATCTGCATAGTGCTCCCACACTGTCTGGACCTCAAAAGTTTTGTTCTTGGGGGCGTAACTTGGGGGTGTGTCCTTGGGTGTGTAACTATCTGCACTTGTGGTCTCGTGCTCTAGCAAGTCCACATCAGCCACAAAGAGCAGTTTCCTGAAGGACTCAATCACCACCTGGGAAATCACCGCTATCAGTCTGTCCGAGACTCACGGTATTGTGCCTCTGCCCGTCTGTCCTAAATGAGTTGTTCTTTCCTACTTGGGTGTATCAGTTTATCCCCTTGGTCCAGTTAAAAAAAAAAAAAAACAGAAATAAATGTAAATCCAATCAACTCTTTAACATGAATTATCTGTATCGGATGCAGAATCCACCTCAATCACACTTGTGATTGCAGTTTAATAACTGGTCTCCATTTTTAATTGCATTTTATTTTATCAAGATATTCATATGACTGAAGAGACTGAAGAGATACAGTGCCCAAAAAATATTTCATGCTGATGTGTATGGGCTATGGAAAAAATTATTTGAACAGTTGAAAACTGAATAACAGGCAAAAAAACAAATTAACAAACAGCAGAACTATGCAGCAGAACAGGAGAACCTAATGGGTTATAATACAGCAGTTATAGAGCAACCGTGACTGTGTCGCTACCTTCAGGAATCTGTGTGGCTGATCCCTTTGAGATAAAGGTGAGAAAGAACTTCTTCATCGACCTGAAGCTGCCCTATGCCGCAGTGCGTAATGAGCAGTTGGAAATTAAGGCGGTGCTTTACAACTACCGTGAGGACAAAATAAAGGTGAGCCTTTAGCTCTTAGCTTTAATCCTACTGTGAGAGATACACACACAAAAAAAGTATCTGAGTGGTGAAGGAATGTGTGTAGTCTTACCCGGTGCTACTGAGATGGGATTAATTTAATGATATCTCGGTTATCTGATGCCAAAATATTGTTTTAACCTTTCTTCTAACAGTGCTAGTAGTTTTACATAGAAAGAGACTGCAAATGATCTGCCGGTTGTGTGGCTGTATATGGCTTGCTGTCTATCTTGGTAGACGCAGACATGTCTCTAGAGTATGTAGTGTCGTAGAAAGACAATTGTGTGTCTTGCTACGACACTAGTGTATAGGCAAGTGAGTACGAGGTGCAGATATCCTGATTTCTATGTGTATATTAGGACCTTAAATCTGCTAGGTGTGCAGGGGTGAGACTCAAGGAGGAATGTCAGGATAAAGTGAATGTGATTTATTCTACAGTGTGCTCAATAATGGCAATATACAATGGTGCATGTAGTTGAATGGCTATCCATGTATAGTGCACAGAAGACCATGTTGTCGAGTCTCCTCGAAACATTCCACTTTTCCCCTTATATACCCAATGATCAAAGGAAAACCCCAAGTCATCAAATAAAGGCACAATCATAACAAAATGGTAACATTATTGATCCTGCTTGTCCAATCTCTGTAAGCCTATCCAACCGGGTTAACCTTTGTAGTACAGCTGGGTGCCTGACCGGCTCACTTTTGACTGGTGTTCCAGGATCTTTAGTCAGCACCCACTGTACCACACCATCAAAGACACTAACTTAAGGTTCATATAATGCTGATCCAGTAGAATGTTTAGCAACTGCCATCGCCTTTTTATCAAGCCCTGCTGACTCCCGGTCACCTCAGGGTCTGATAAGAGGTACATTTCTGTAAGACCACCCAACACTACCATTTGGAGATGGATGCACCTCAGCACAGGAGTCATGCGTTTCCCCTCCCTGCTGCAGGTTCGAGTGGAGCTGATGGAGACTGAGCAGGTGTGCAGCGCGGCCAGTAAGAAGAGGAAGTACCGCCTGCCAGACGTGGACATGGACCCCATGTCCTCACGTGCTGTCTCGTTTGTCATCATCCCGATGGCCCTGGGTTTGCACTCCATTGAGGTTAAAGCCGCCGTCCACGACTCCATCCAAACAGACGGTGTCAAGAAGGACCTTCATGTGGTGGTGAGAAGCCCCGCTGCCCATTATTTCTCTCTCCCCACCATCTTCCTCCTAGTCACCTGTCTTCTTTGTGCCATGTGGTGCGCAGCCTTCCTCCTAGTCACCTGTCTTCTTTGTGCCATGTGGTGCGCAGCCTTCCTCCTAGTCTTCCTTCTAGCATCAGACACTTTAACTTTGGAGGGCCTGGAAAGAGAAGTTTAGGGTTTGTGAAATTGATATTCTGCTATCTGACTGGTTCAAACAAGCTTTAGTCTGGACCATGTCATTAGTCAGTGGTTGAACTGGCTTGAATCACAGCCTCCGATTAGAGGGTACCTTTCTCCTCTACCCAGCCCAACCCTTCACACATCTCTCCACCTTTCTCCCATCACCCACGGTTTTTCGCTTACATCAGTTTCCTGTGAAATACAATTTTTCACTTTTGCCCATGAGAAAAGTCACACGACAATGGACTATATAGCAAATTTAAGGTGAGACATGTGTGCTCTCTGCATCCATTACAGGCTGAGGGACTCCAAACCAGACGGGTTGTGACAGTGCCCTTGAATCCGTCCAACTACGGTAAGCTTACGGTCCGTATTCTTACCGCACCAGAACCCTGATGACCGTCCGTAGGCTTGGTGTGTAGTTCATTTGCCAGCATCACTTTTGTCCCGTCAGGTGGGGTTCAGATACAGAATATCAGTGTTGTGCAGCCGATATCTCAGGTCCCAGGCTCACCTGGTTACACCTACATAAGTGTGAAAGGTAAGGAAACAATTTTGTAAACATGATGAAACATGAATTGTGATATTTTTGTGATAATTACAAGTTGTTTTTTGTTGTTTTCTTTTTGGGGTAGTGGGAGCAAGCGATGGATAGATCTTTTTTTCTGTGCGTGTTGGCAAACTCTCAAGGGTTTCTAAGCTTTATGACTGTTACAGTGTCAGTGCATGATGTCAGCGGAGACCTGACTGCTTTGTCTGCTTTGACTGCGCAGGTGAGCTGCCGAGGCTGGCCAATCAGAAAGCCATCAGTGGTTCCCCCATGGGTCACCTTATAGCTCAGCCTAACGGTAATGCTGAGACTATCATGATAGGCATCACAGGACCCGTCATCGCCACACACTACCTGGACAAAACCAACCAATGGGAGAAAGTGGGATTAGAGCGTCGGGCCGAAGCCATCAACTTCATTGAAATGGGTAAGAGACTGCAGATTTGCCCACATCTTAAAATATGAACTGCAATGTGTAAGAGCCTTGGAATTAATATTAATTACTTTTGGCAATTCTTGTGACAATGACATGGTTTTTTTTTTTGTTGTTTTTTTAGTGTGCTGCGTTCAAGAGGATATATTTAGTCACTTTAGCTCCCTCACAAAAATATTGCTGGTTGTGTGAAATTTTTGGTGATGTGGCAATGTTTCTAATGTTTCTCCTTACCTCTTTCTTTTCAGGGTACACTAAGCTGCTGGTATACCGGAACAATGAGGGTGCATTCAGCATTTGGAAAGACAGGAATCCCAGCTCTTGGTGAGCAACTTCTTATTATTTCTGTCTAGTCTTACAACTACCATTGTCCATTAGGGGTGGGGCGTTTTATGGCTTTCTCTGCACAATGAGAAGTTGATTTGCCCTTGTCCTTACTGGTGCACACAAGTTTTTTTTTTTTTTGTGTGTGTGCCCCGAAGCCAGTTTTACAGAAGCCGATCCACTTAAAGGCATCACAGTTTAAAAGGAATAGTTTTACCCACTATAGTCCACTAAAGTTTACAGAGAATGGTGCAATAAACAAAAAAACATCTAGGGACCGGCAGTTCTGTGGCTGAAAACACTTTGTTAATGTGTTCGAGCTAACATGAAGTCCACAAATCGAATAACAGCTGTTTACAGCTATTGTGGTGTGCACAAGGGCATCTCGGAATGCATAACGCGTCAAACCTTGAAGCAGATGGGCTGCAGCAGCAGAAGACTATACCAGGTTCTACTCAGGAACAGGAAGATGACACTACAGTGGGCACACGATCACCAAAACTGGACAACTGAAGATTATAAAAATGTCACCTGGTCTGTCAAATTTCTATTTGTACTGCAACATGCAGATGGTAGGGTCAGAATTTGGCATAAACAGGAATCCATGAATTCATTCTACCTTGTGTCAACACTACTGGCCAATAACAATAAGTACAAATACATTTGAATGCCACATCATACCTAAGCATTTTTTTTCTAACCATGTGCATCTTTATGGCTATAGACTACCCTTGTTCATATGGATGCAGCAGAATAATGCACTAATGCCACAAAGCGCACATCATCTGAAGCTGGTTCCGCAAACATGACAGCGACTTCAGTATACACCAATAGCCCGCACAGTCCTCCATATCTCAGTCCACTAGAGCACCTTTTGGATGAGGTGGAACAAGAGGTTCACAGCATGAATGTGTTGGCAAAAAAATCTGCATGAACTGCATGATGCTATCAAGTGAGCATGGACCAAACTCCCTGAAGGATGTGTCCAGCACCTTGTTGATTGAATCCATGCCATGAAGAATTCAGGCTGTTCTTGAGGCTAGGAGTACTAGACAGATGTGGTTGTCACATGGTTCAATGTGTTGATGTGATGGGAACTTGTGTCTCTCCAACAGGCTGGTGGCGTACATACTCAAAGTTTTTAGGCTGACACACAATCTTATCAAAATTGATGAGGATGTACTGTGCAGAGCTTTCAAGTGGCTAGCCCTGAAGACACAGCAGCCAGATGGCATTTTCAAAGAGGTTGGCCGTGTCTACTATGAATATATGGTGGTATGTTACCATAAGCAACCTCCAGCCGAATTGTGACTGCTTTTCCACAGGTTCTTTTGGATATATTCAGATACCAAATTGTGGAAAGAATTAGGCATTAACAACAAGCCTGGGTTTCCTTACTGTTCAATTAGTATACCTTGCACTGTCTATCACTGCATAGAGACTCAGTTGCAACATAAACATGAATTAAGCAGTACCTGGTATCAGGGAAGTTAAGGTAGTATGGTAATCAACTTGTGACTAACCTCTGAGCCTGGATAGGTGATAGACAAGCAGATAGGGAACACCAGGTACACTAAAGGCCTAAGATGGCAACCTTTCTGGTGTATCCCATTGTCTGCTATAAGTTCATTGTGCTTTTCTGCACACAGGGCGGTATACAGGGGAAAGACAGTGATGTCTCGCTGACAGCATTCATCCTCGTCGCCATGCAGGAGGCCCGTCACATCTGTGTGGAGGAAGTAAATGTGAGTGGACCATCACATTATGCCCAGGACCACTGGTGATAGACTCATCACAACACACTGGGCAATGGCAGACAACAACACAACTATGAAAAGTCAATAATGCCTCTTGGATGAAGCAATGTCAAAAAAACTTAGGCCCCTTTCAAGCAGGCATCTTAATTGTTGCGCCAATTTTGCACGTTGGTGTCATGTGAACAGATCTGGAGTCGATTTTCCTTCTGAGACGTTCTCACAGTTTAGCAAGTCAGGACCTTGTAGGATTTATGGTAATCTTCCACTACAGCTCTTAGTGTTGCTCTTGTTAGTGTTGTTTCAACAATTCAGTTCAGCTGTATTTCTATAGCGCTTTTTACAGAGAACTGTCACAAATATGCTTTACAGAGTAGCAAGGCAAGAGACAGAGTAAGCACCAGGCCTGAAACCCCAAATAGCAAGTATATGAGGTAAAAAAAAACTCCCAGTGGGGAGAATACCCTTAAAGCAAACCATCCAAACCATGCCTAAGATTCAAGAGTAAACCAGGCATGATGTGCTCATTCAAGTTCCCAAGAGGAAGCAACCCATTAATTTGGTGACCCCATGACCTTTCCTGTAGTGCCACCGTCAGGCAAAACATATCTTGAAAAGTAATAACCACCAAATTGCCAAGACATTTGCTGTACATATTAATGCTTTGTGAAGGTCTGTATTCTTCTGAGTGCATTCTTTCTAGCTGTCACTGTGCCCTTTTGCCATTACTCCAGAGCCTGCAAGTCAGCATGAAGAAAGCCAGCGAGTTCCTATCTGGCAGGATCCACAGCCTGACCAACCCCTACGCCGTGGCCCTCACTGCCTACGCTCTGGCCAATGAGGGAAATCATCAGCTAGACATCCTGAACCGCTTCTCATCTGGTAAGAGTGGGTTGCCTGACTCTCAGTTCCGTAGCTCAACCAATCAAGCAAACTATCCATGTTAGAATAGAATAATAAAGAACAGAGCAGAAGAGAAATTATGAAAGAGAAAAATTGTAATCCTGTCACTACTGTTGTCTTAAGCCTGATTTATATTTTATCACATGACTCTTTTGACAAGTGTTGTATGACAAAAATGACATATTTTCAAAGCAAAAATGTGTTGCATTACATTTTTTTTTTCATTGTTGCGCACCTCTAGAATTTTCAATCTTAATATCAATCAATACTTTTAATGGCAAACCTAGATTTAGCAAATTTGAATTAACGACTTATGGACAGTGCTTCGTACGTGTGAGCAACTTGTCATTATTGTTTGTTGAAAATGTGTTTTTATTCAGATGAAATTTGCTATGCAAATACTGTATATGTTTCCAAGTGGAAGAAACTTTTTTGATTTTGTTGTCCCCATGACCTTTCCTTCTGTGCCATCAACAGGCAAATATACCTCAAAAAGTAACCACCAGATTGCCAATACATTTTACTGTGCACATTCATACTAGGGGATTGATATGACTTGGCAGTGGTCTGCACTCTGCTCAGTGGATTCTTTCTATTCCTAAGTGATCTTTGTTTTTTAAAATATATTTTTATGCTACCCTCGTTGTTAAGCAGTACCTTTGTCTACAGACTGCATATCTTGTCTAAGGTCTAACTTTTCAGCATATCGTGTGCAACACATGAACTAATTCAAAACCAGTGCTTCTTGGGAGTGAAACTGAGTTTCAGAGATAAACGTAAAGGCATGCAGTGGATTTCAGTGTTGGTTCCATCATTCTTTCATGTCACTCTTGAGGCTGTAACATTGATATATTGACGTGCTTTTACAGGACAAACACACTGGCCAGTCTCCGGCAGTCACATGTTCACTCTGGAGGCTGTAACATTGATATATTGATGTGCTTTTACAGGACAAACACACTGGCCAGTCTCCGACAGTCACATGTTCACTCTGGAGGCCACAGGCTATGCTTTGATGGTCCTGGTCCAGGCCAAGGAGTTTGACCAGGCTGGTCGTGTGGTCGAGTGGCTGACCGAGCAAAAGTTCTATGGTGGTGGCCCCGGGTCTACCCAGGTACGGCTTTCTGCTGAACAAAGCTGTAGCCTACTGCATCCTGAGTTAAAAAAATATATGTGTTTGATATTTAATTTATGATACAAATTCTTTATAAGTCATTGAAGTATTAAATTAAATATGCTCAAATACTGGAAATATATATTTTATGTTGAAATATTGACCAAAACGTCAGAGACTGCTCCCCCTACTTCACAAATTTTATAGATTACAGTGACCTATCATATAGTGATTAGCCTATTGGGTAATCCCATTCTCTGTGTCCACATCAACCACATCATAGACAATGTGCATCAATGAGTCTACCGAAAATGCTGTGTAGCATGGCACTCTAAAGCAATTACTCTTTCTGTGGCACCCTAGATATTTGACATTACAATACCTTTGGCAGATACAATTTATGCCTTTGGCAGATGCTCTTATCCAGAGAGACAGCTCTGACATAGCACACATTTATAGAGCTGTATATATACTGAAGCAACCTGTTGCACCCTTATGTACCTTGCTCAAGGGCACAATGGCAGTGACCTACCTGGGAATTGAACCTGCATCCTTTTGGTTACCAGCCCAGTTCCTACATTTTTATTGGTATAATGGATTTATGGGTATGGAATTGGTCTTGTAACCTAAAGGTTGCAGGTTCAACACTGCTGTTGAATACCTTGAGCAAGGTACTTAACCTCCTTTGCTTCAGTATAAATCCAGCTGTATAATTGGACACAATGTACATGCTATGTCAGAAGTGGTATAAGTGGCTCTGGATAAGAGTGTGTGCTAAAATGCCTGTAATGTAATGCACGTGCACTACTGGTAACAAGACTACATGTCACTACTGCCCCCTGTTGTTCTCCGCAGGCCACCATCATAGTTTTCCAGGCTGTGGCTATGTACATAACAGAAATATCCGATACGAAAGACACTGAACTGCAAGTGCGTTTGACCACGAGGAACTGGAGGAAGCCCATCGTTTGGATGTTTGCTGGGAATGCTGCTCACATCACTCGCACACACAAGGTGAGTCTGACGGAGACAGAGCGAGAGGAAAAGAGAGAAAGAACAGAATGGAGCAGAAGGGTGAAAGATGATGTTGTAGGAGGATGAGAATGTATTCAGCAGGGTTCCCGCGGTCCCTGAAAGTCCGTAAAAATTGTTGACTATGTGTTTAAAGATTGATGGAATAGTATCTGAAAATTTTTTGGGAAAAGTCTGAAAATGACCCAAATTAAAAAAAAAAAAAAACTATTTACAGCCAGGAACATACATCATCACTATCTAGTGATGCGAGTGATGTCTTGATCAAGTCTTGCAATAGCGTTGTTCTTCAACATCTATATCAGCATCACACAACAAAATAATAAATCATTGTAAAACCATATTTTATCCTTGACACACATGAAGAGATGTGATACATGTAAATATGATTTAAATGGATTCAAGTGAGAGAGATGGAGGGCCTGATTTACAAAAACCTTTTTTGCACATGCAAAACCAATAACATGCCCAGTGATTGGCTGTGGTATTTGTTTTGCACGAATCATTGGTTGTGTTATTAGTATGGGAACACGAGAGAGAATGACAGAATGGAAGGAAAACAAATGGGAAAACAAGAGAGGGAAGACTTGCACCACAAAACTGTCTTGTGAAACCGTCAAACAGACTCGGACGAAAGGCCTTTCTTTCTGCATGCAGGTTCAGCCTGACGTAAATGTGACTGTCACTGCAACGGGAACAGGCGAAGGGACCCTTTCGGTGAGTTCCGCCTCAGTCTGATCTGTCTGAGAATAAATTATTTTGGAAAACTAAGAAGGGAAGAACATCTGGAAGAAACTCATGAGAGCTTTGAGAGCTTTTGAACTATCCATCCTTCCATTATCTACACCCGCTAACCACTGATCAGGGTTGCGGGGGTGCTGGAGCCTATCCCAGCCTGCATTGGGCGAGAGCCAAGATACGCCCTGGACAGGCCGCCAATCTATCACATGTCACAAACACCATTCACTCACCATTCACACACACTCCTATCTATGGGCAATTTAGAGTCAACGTATTTCATGCAATTGAACCCTCCCAAAGAGATGCTATAAAAATGTTTCCCAAATGTAGTGCAGGTTTTGTGCAAGTTTAACAAAATTTCAGGTTAGGGACGTATTGTAGTTACATCTGTCTGATAATTCCCTCCCTGAACAATGTCTGATGGGTATGTTACAGGTGATGACGATATACAACAGTTTGCCTGAGGAAAAGGAACCAGAGTGTAGGAACTTTGAATTGGAGGTGAAGCTAAAGAAGGAACCACATGGTACAGTATGCTGGACACAGACAGAAGGCTGTTCTGTGTTTTAACTACAATAAATAAACATGATTCCTTGAGAAAACAAGCTTTGTATATGAATCCTGCTAAGATGGTGACAGTTGTTTTTTCTGTCCAGACGTATTGGTTATGAATATCTCCGTAGTAAGATTTATTGTTTTGCAGCTACTGATGAAAATGTTCTGGAAACATACAAGCTCACAATTGATATGACGTAAGTAGAATAAAAATGTTTTGTTTTCTTACAACCTGACAAAACTGTAAGTAATACAACCAGAGTCAAACAGCTCTAAATAGCACATGGTTTATATTTGTGTAGATTTCTGAAATTCCTGTGTTTTTCCCAGATATCTATCCGACAGAGATGCCACCATGTCTATTCTGGATATCACCTTGCTCACAGGCTTCATTGCAGATAAGAAGGACCTCGAGATGGTGAGGAAAGAGACTGGGTCCATCAATGCAGACAGTGATGTCATTAATTATTTAACCATTTAAACAAAATTCGTCTGAAATCTGCTACTATTATAGACATAAAATTATTCACAAGCAGCTACAATGCATTCTTAACTCTTGTTTTTTTTCTATAAAGCTGTAAACCACAATTTATGCTACCATATCATTCCTATAACTTTTGCATACTGACTGACTGAACGTCCCTTCTCACATCTCATAGCCTTACAAGAGGCATAGGAGTGAGTTTGACATTGCGGGGGAGACACATTTACTCCCCTGCCCCTATACCTGCCCAACCCCTGAAATTGAAAATTTAATTGGTTCCACCAGAGCCAGCTAAGGATATTAAGGATCCAGACACATGCTAGCCTCATCCATTCTCTTCAGCACTCGCCCTCTGATATTTAAATGTGTCAATTAAATACATTACAAATGTTTTGTTTTTAGACTCATAACTACTTGCATATGTAATAAATGGGGGTGGGGTGCAGACAGTATTGCAGCTTGTACTTTTAACCCTTTGAAAAGTATGTTTTTTGGAATGTTTTTTTTTTCTTCAAAATTCTAAGTCAGTGTTCTAGAACTCCATTGCTTCCAATGCCCAGTTGCGATTTTTATATCAGCATTGAATGTTCAATTAAGATCATTCTAATTACACGTTTGTGGTCTTACAGTACATCTTAAAGGGTTGTTATTCTTTTATACAGCTATAAGCCATAACTTACAGTATGCTACCATATTGTAACTATAACTTAGGCATAATGACTGAATGTCCCCTCTCACCTGTCTTGGCCTTATTTCGTATTGATTCTGACAGTTAACTGCAGGAAAGGACCAATACGTCAAGAAGATTGAGATGAACACACAGCTTTCAGAGAAGGGCTCCCTTACTCTTTACGTGGACAAGGTGTGCAAATGTATTCCCCTGCCTTGATGAAAAAGCACTTGCATTTGGTCTGCCTACACTTGTTGCATTTGGCTTGTTGTTGCGTGACTGACAAAGTCTTTTGCTAGCCCCTTTTTTCTACCCCCCCCCCCCCCTCTCTCCTTCCACAGGTTTCCCATCAGCTGCCTGACAGAGTGGCCTTCAGGATACATAAGATATACAATGTGGGTCTGCTTCAGCCAGCTGCAGTTACTCTGTATGAGTATTACTCCATGGGTGAGTTCAGATCTTCCCTGCTTGTCAATACCCTCTGCCCATGTCATACATCAGCAGCCAGGACGAAAAACCCAACCATTGTTTGTTACAGAAAGCCGCTGTATGAAGTTTTATCACCCAGAGAAGAAGAACGGGACCCTGAACAGGATCTGCCATGAGGATGTGTGCCGCTGTGCAGAAGGTAGGGTGTGCACATCCATCATGCAGGAAGTGATGTCACAGAGGAGGCTGGCATGATGTGCCCTCATTCACATTTCTCTACTGCTCACAGAAAACTGCAGCTTCCAGAGGAAAGAGAATAAGAAGCTGGACCGTGTGTCTACTGCTTGTTCAACTAGCATAAATTACGGTATGGACAACTGCAAGAGCAGAGACTAAATCTCTGTGCCCTTTCATTCACACATGTGCATTCAGTCTTTTTGATGTGTAGTGAAGAGAAAGGCTTAGTGGTTCCTTCAAGTGCTAAACAATTAAACAGTTTTGTATTTCATGTAAACTGACTGTGTCAATGTTCTGCAGTGTATAAAGTCAGAGTGCTCAGCACTGACCTGACTTACACCATCGACCGCTTCACTGTCCTTGTGGAGGATGTCATCAAAGAAGGTAAAGTCTTTGCTACTTCCCTGATCTCAGGGTCTCAATTCCTGATTACTGACATCTTTCTCTTCCTGTACTACTGTTACTCACACCTTGAGCAGCTCAAGGTTAGCTAGTTGTGGATTTTAAATTTTTTTTTATTAAAGTAGTATTTTGATAAAGGCTTTTACAAGATGTGGGTTCTTTTGGGTGCAACAAGATTCGATACTTTAGTGGTTAGGGTAATTCATTTCTAGAAGAGAAGTCTAACAGTAAAAATGAATTCAATTTGATTTCTCTATCTCAATTCAGGCGCCGACCCTGTGGTGCGAGGGAAAAATCTCACATTTGCAGCCCATCCCCAGTGCAGACAGGCAATTGGTTTGAAAGAAGGAAAGACCTACCTGATCATGGGCAAGCCTGACAACCTCAGCAAAATAGGAGAACGGTGAGCTCCAGACATCTTCTGACCTGTACTGGCACAGCTAGCCAGCAGATGGAGCCAGGCTGCTGACGCACACGTACGATTCTTTTTTGTCCCAAGAATGTCAAATAATACAGGATGGATTAATAAAATCTGGAGAATTAAAAATCTCAATATGGTACTGAGATTGCAAATTAAGTATTTACTCAATCATGTTTAAATCAATGCAGCATGTGCAGACTATCCGTAGGACATATTCTGCATGCTGTTGTGGGTCTTTGGATGAAAAATGCATTTTTTAACCTGGTAATCATTTTCAAAGATGGACATATAACTTGTTAGTTGTTATCAATGTGGTCATAAAAATTAGCTTAAATTTGTTTACAAGTTTTTGTTTATGTGGCAAACCACCCTGCCACAGGCCACCGAAGTGGCTTTCCAAGGGGCCCTCCAGCACAGAGACACAGGGAGATGATGTTCAAACAGTACACGTTTATTTACGAGGGTGGCAAGATGTTACAGCCAACTGAGCAGATGTAAAAACTGTCATGACAGAGGCTCCCCTTTGTGTGGGTGGGCATAGCAGATTTAACCTGTGCGCACTGATTGCCTCACTGCACACATGTGCCGCCACCCCTGTTCCCGGGTCCAATTAGCCTGGCCCATTATCCAATTCCTAACCAATTATCTAATTAGCCAGGTCTAATTAGCTTGACCCAGGGCAGGTGTGGCTGCTTAAACCAGCCATCCCCACACCACAGTTTGCAAATAGCGTGACAACAAATATTAAATAATTATATGCGCCTTGCACCCCCTGCCATCCGGGTAAAGGGTTTTTGCTCGTCCCTACCACGGAGCTTCTCCACCCTAGCTCCCCAGTGGTGGAACAATCTCCCTGCCCCTCTACGAACCACTCCCTCATTGCTCATTTTTCGCTGTGGTTTGAAGACGCACCACTCTGCAGATCATTTCTATCACTTGAATTCCCTTCTTTCATGTTACACATGCACCTCCTGTGCCACTCATGTTACAGGTACCTCCATCCAGCACTTATTGTGCCTTGTATCGTTGTCTTGATGTTGTAGCTTGTAATCCCTCCTAGTTTGACTTAGCATAGGTTAGGTCAGAGTAATGTTCACTGTGTGAACTGGACTTAATCGTTCAAGGCTATGAATAACTGTACAAAATGAGTATTGTGCCTTATCGGACCTGTGTTTTGTAGTTGTTCCAATGACCTTTGGCATGCATTAATTGTACGCCGCTTTGGATAAAAATGTCTGCCGAATAAATGTAATGTCATGTAATGGGTGTGTGTACATGGTGTTTTTTCATATGCGTGCGTGTACATGATGGTTTGTGTTACAATAACTGTGTGCGCATGATGCGAGTTGATGTGTACAACCCTCACTGGCGTGTCCCTCCTTTCAGGATGATGTACATGCTGGGTGAAGGAACCTGGATTGAATACTGGCCGACCGAGCCGGAGTGTCAGCAGCCAGCGTTCCGTGAAACCTGTCTGGGCATTGTTGGAGATACAGCTGATCTATTGATGTTCGGATGCCCCATCTAAACCCTCTGTTGTTTCTGAATCTTTATTTTGTATGGCGACTTGTGCAAACTTTTTACTTCTGCACAGCTGAAAATGTGAGGACTCAACACAAACAGCTATTTCTATAAAATGGTAAAACATGTATAAATGTCATGAAATAAGCTGATTATCTGTATTTCTGTCTCAAAATGCATCTTTTGATCTCAAATCCAAATGCCTGAAGAATAAAGTATAGCAAAACTGACTAATTTCTCTACCTTTTCCATACCTTTTGCTTTTGGAGAACAATGTATGTACAGTATGTATGTATGCATGCATATATATACACTCACCGGACACTTTTCAGTACACCTTGCTATTACTGTAATGTTCTGTGCAAGGACCCAAACGCAGACCAGGGAAATCCAAAAAACGTTGTCTTTATTCAGTCCAAAGTACAAAGCCAGGTAATCAGAGATAGGACGGTACAAAATATTTTCCAAAAGAATAGTGGTAAACGGGCAAAATCAAAAACCAGGAGATCAGATAGGCAAAGGTACAAAGGAACAGGCAAAAGAGAAGTCAAAACAAAGCGAAGGTCAAACCAGAAAGCAATCAAACAAAAGGAGCAGGCAAACTCAGTCGTATGGAAAAGGCGTCGCAGGAATCTCGATAAACAAAGGCTTACAAAACATCAGCCCAGTGAACACGATCAACGTTTTGACAGGGAGCTGGTGGAAAAGACTAACATTTATACACTGGGGAAGGTAACAATCAAGGCGGGGTTACGTGAGTGAGGGTGGAGTAACAAACAACATCCAGGTGAAGAACATTAGGATAACTAATTAAATGACAGGGGACTGACAAAACGCGGACTGGAATCACATAGACAACAATGATAACAGACGGCCTGGGTTTAGCAGGTAAAACACGTGCAGAGAGAGAGAGGTGCAGTTAGAGCAAGAGACAGGTGCAGGCAATTGCAGAACTCCGCGTTAGGGCAGACTATAAAGAAAAGGGGTGGAGCTACAGCGCAGCATGGAAAAGGGGAGAATGGTTAATGTATTAGTATAGTGATTTAAATCAAATTTTTAAAAGAAATAGTGTGTGTTAGTCCATTAGTAATATTCACATGTTAGTATATTAATGAGGTTAGTACTTTACAATCTATAAGTTAGTAAGGATTAGTAGAAATTAGTAAAACTAGATATAAGCAGGAAGTAAGTAAAACGAGACTGGAAAGGAGGGGGGAACCACGAAAACCCGGAACCACCCGAATAGTGAAATCACGCAAATACAGGGGAGTGAAGCAGCTCGGGGAACACAGACACAGAGACAGCACTGGGGAGACAAGTGACCGGGAGAATGAAAATACTGGGATGGAGGATGTGAAAAATAATAAACTTACAGAAACATAAAATAAACACTAACAGCAAACAGATACTAATACAGACTACAAGTACCCAGTTGGCTTCTGCTGCTGTAGCCCATCTGCTTCAAAGTTTGATGTGTTGGGCATTCAGAGATTCTCTTCTGCATACCTCGGTTATAACGAGTGGTTATTTGAGTTACTGTTGCCTTGCTATCAGCTCGAACCAGTCCGGCCATTCTCCTCTGACTTCTGCCATCAAAAAGGCATTTTCACCCAGAGAACTGCCACTCACTGGATATTTTGTCTTTTTCGGACCATTCTCTGTAAACCCTAGAGATGGTTGTGTGTGAAAATCCCAGTAGATCAACAGTTTCTGAAATACCAAACCAGCTTGTCTGGCACTAACAAACATGCCACGTTCAAAGTCACTTAAATGACCTTTCTTCCCCATTCTGATGCTTGGTTTGAACTTCAGCAGATCGTCTTGACCTCCTGAATCTTGATGCACCCGTTATTGGCAAATCCTTCACTCACATTTTTAATCTGTATTTAAAGACATACTATGCAGGATTTGTATCCTTGACAATATCATAAAATAACCACGGTAAGGCATCTATTATGCACTAGAAATATCAGTATTAATCCACTTTTGCAAAATGTGTGCACCTTTACCTGTATTTGTTATTCAAAAAGTGTGTTTGGGACATCTCTGGGTGTGGTGCTCTTTTTTGTGGCAATGGGTGGGTGTGGCTACAGAGCCTGTGGTTTTGGATCAGTTTCAACAGGGTGTTCGTTGCCAGCCGTAGCTAGCTGCTGTAATGGCGGAAGAAGCCCAGATACAGCAAAGCAAAATGACAAGCTGACAGGGCTCATTCAAGAACTAGATAACCTTGGAATTGCTTTTCCTCTGTGGCGTCAACGGAAGTTTAACAAGGGGGTGAAAAGTAACGTAACGTGCAGTTGGTTTTTTTGTTAGACCTGTAAGTAACGTTATCTCAGGCCATGGCATGGTTGCCAGGCATCCATTAAAATTATGGTTTGTGGTCCTTACGTGACAATGTAATGTCCGGTCCAAGTAATTGATGGGAGAAATTTAGCAGTAGTTTCTAATGAATTTGCATGTCAGTGATGCTATCGAGTACTCAGGGGTGAGTGGGCGGTGCTGAAGACGGAAGAGGCTTATTTGATTGTAAACCACAACAAAGCTAAAAAAACCCTGCATAATATGCCTTTAACCCACACTCTTCCCATTGACTGGAAGGCAGCCTGTGCGCGTCCCTTGTTGGGTAGTAATCTCTCTGATCTAAATTGTTACAGTCCCATTGTGTTACCGTCCCTAAATTGTAACTCTATTCTGACAAAACTTTTGGAATCCCTGGGCTATTCTCAGATCAAGCAGTTCTTGCTTGATAAAAATATTCTTAGTCAAGTGCAATCTAATTTCAGATCTGCTCATAGTAGTTTACTGCAACCTCATTGGTACTCAATGACATTGTTCAATCCCTTGATAATAAACAATACTGTGCTGCCCATTTTATTGACCTTTCCAAGGCCCTTGATATGGATGACTATATAATCTTAATTAAAGGAAAAACTATGGGATGTTGGCTTTGAGTCTGAAGAAATAAATTGGCTTTTAAATTACCTTTCCAAAGGAACCCACGGTGTATTTGTGGATGCTATTTCCAAGAAAGTTGACTTATACACAAAGGAGTCCTCCAAGGCTCCATCCTGGGTCTTGTATTTATTATTTATATCAATAAACTTTCTCATGTTGGAGAACTTTAATCCAGTGCCCCCTACTGTTGTCCAAGCTGCTTTTAATTATATTCAGTCGGCACTGTTGGATCTGTACCTGGTCCTCAATGCAGGCAAAACAATGTCTAGTGTTTTTCAGTGTTCTTACTTTTTGGATGTATTTAAAATCACCACTTTTGATGGCAAGTGCATTGAAAGCGTATCGTCCCATAAATACCTAGGGATCTGACTTGACAATAAGTGTAGTTTTAAATTGAATATAGGTAAACTAATTCAGAAAGATAACAAATTTGTACTTTGATTTTAGGATTAAACCTTGGATACAGTTTAACATAGCCCATTTGCACTTCATTGCAGGTGCTAAATCAGTCTAGTGCTTGCCAAACATTTTTCAGTCAGGCCACTCTTTGATAATAGGAATTTTTTTCAAAGCTTTTTTGATGGCTCGTCTAGTTCCCATGACCTTGTGATGGGTCTACAGATGTCCCTCAAGGCTATTACTCTGCCCCCCTTCCGTTTATATGCAATATCTTGGGTCTGTCATCTCTACACAATCAAACCATTTCTACATAGAAAATCCTTTTTTTTTTCTTTTTTTCCTCCATTGGACACTCACAATGTGTCTCACATTTCAACTTGCCAGAAAGACGTCTCCACCTGGAAGGTAAAACATCCCCTAATGTTGAGCCCGGCTAAGTCTGAGGTTCTGTACAATCCTGGCAAGTCCTCACCACTGGCAGACCTCTCCTTCACTATTGTTACATAGGATAAAATACCCTTTCA
Source organism: Anguilla rostrata (assembly GCF_018555375.3). NCBI lineage: Eukaryota > Metazoa > Chordata > Actinopteri > Anguilliformes > Anguillidae > Anguilla > Anguilla rostrata. The sequence goes on from NC_057934.1 coordinate 58,909,679, forward strand.
TTACGTTTGTCTATTATTATTTCATATCTTTCATTCATTCTTTATGAGCACCAGGGATGTCACTTTAAAAGCAGTGTGTATGACGCTACATGTCTTCTCAATGTGGCCACATGATTGGCTACTCAGCCCACATGGGATTGATGAGGAAGGTGGATCAGCTGTGCTGAAAACTGCATTGGCGGTAGTGTGTGAAAAATCAAGTGAGAAGCGTGTTTTGGAATGTTTGGATGAACTTTATGGATGAAACGAGTTTTGGAACTGAGTCTGTCTTTTGGACCACCGTCCTATATCCTCCGAAGTACGCTACTGTTGTTAGTTAAGCATTTTGGTCTGCGGATGATAAATAAGTGGATGGATGGGACAACACTCAACGGCTGATTAACAATATATTTACAGAAATAACTTAAGGTGTAATATTAACATGATTAAATATAAGCTTTTATTCAACTTTGAAGAAAAGTGGTCTAATGATATATTGCATGATGAAAAATTGGAATGGCTATTTAAGTTTTACGTTTTAAAAAATGGCTAACTTTGTCTCAAAAGCCTGAAAAAGAAGGCAAGATGGATTGTTTGTTTAGTCTCTAATGAGGTGTTATTATTTATGAAATGATTTTGTATATGTTGCAAAAACTTGGAAAAGAAGATAAGAAGGATTGGTTATGGAGGCTATACTCTTTTGTACAGGGCATATGTATCAGATATGTGTCTGTAGCATTTTAATAGGTTTAGGATTTACTCTGGATCTGTTATATGCAAAATGTTGGTGTCATGTAAGCCCATGTGGGCAGGGCAACGATTTGATGCATGACACAATAATAATAAAATTCATTCATTCACAGTTTCACTAATGCGTTTAACTAACAACAGATAGTTAATTAGAGAGATTCTGAGCTAACGTTTACTTTTTTTTGTTTTTGGATTTGCTATTTTGGGATATCTGGTGTATTTATTTTGCTTTTTTCTTCTTTTTTTTTTTTTACTTGGGGCTGCCCGTAAGAACCACCTCCCTCCTCATTATCTCTTGTTCCCGCTCATGCTGAAGGTCACTCAGGGTTTCTGTTGGGAATCAGCCTTTGAGCCTTTGACGCCCCGCATGGGGTATGTGGAGCTGGACGTAGGCGGGTACGAGGGCACTGTTTAAAAGTGCGGCGCCTTGGGGAGGAGTGCACACTCAGACCCGTGTGGATTTTGGAAGATGCGTGTGGATGTGGTGTGGCTGGCCGCCTTGGCTCTGACTCTCCCTGCAGTCTCGCGATGCGACCCACTGTAAGTATCAAATCAAAATCAAATCAAATTTTATCTATAGAGCACATTTCATACAAGTGGTGCAGCTCAATGTGCTGTACAGAAAAATAAGAAAGAAGTAATTAAAAAGTATAGGCTGCTCCCTGCAGACCCACCCTACGCTCTATCTCTGGGGCTCTTGAACTCGGTCCTGGGGGACCCCCTTGTTTACAGCAATAGGGATAATTTCCAACACGGGCATTTACCGGGTCATTTTCAAAAAACGCTTGTTTTTATGTCAAATATATTTTTTTAAATAACTTGTGTATGAGAAAACAGCACTAGGACCATATGGGAAAATGTCTCTCCTCTTCTCCGAGGGTGTTATTTGAGGTGACAGAAAAGTTTTGTTTGTTTGTTTTTTATCTTTTCTGAGATGTAGTGGCACAAATTGTTTAGTTTCAGACACAAAATGAATTAAACTCAGTGTATACCTTACATATACATTATAGGAGTTACATATGCTTATTTTTTGAAGAAACCACATAAGACAAAAACAAGTATTGCACTTATCCTCAATAATGGCATCCATCTGCCAATCAAAACATGGGTATGCCTGACAGCAAACAGCAACAGGTGATGTCAGACTGTTTCAAATTATATTTAATCAATCTGCCACCATGTCATAATACACGTAAATGTTCTAGTGCAAAATGTAGTTCTGTATTTTAAACGGTGAGAACCAGTGTAAGGGTGAAGGGTAAAGATTGGAGAATAGGTATGAGTGCGAGAGTGAATGGTGAGTGAATTGTGCATGCGCCCTGTGATAGATTGGCAGCCTGTCCAGGGTGTACTTCTGCCTCTCGCCCAATGCACGCTGGGATAGGCTCTATCACCCCCCGTGACCCTGACCAGGATAAGCGAGTATAGCTAATGGATGGATGGATATCCTTGATGCAGGCTGTTTACAGCGTCTGTGGTTAATGTATTAAATATTTGTTTGTGTGGGATGTGGGGGGGGCAGGGGGGTTTAGGGGAAGGTTCATATTCAAAGAGACGTGGCTTTTCCAGCTGTAGAGACAAGTCTATTTGAATGTTAAATCATCCTTATCAGTCTTATCATCGTCATCAATCCTTTTATCCCAGATCATTCTGCTTTTATTGCCAGAAACCTCATCCTGTGACACAGGAACTGTCGCCTCTCTTCACAGATTTGTTCTGACCGCGCCAAACCTGCTGCGATTGGGCACAAGGGAGAAAGTGTTTGTGGAAGCGCAGGAGTATACAGGACAGCCACTCAAGGTTGAAATCCTGGTGAAAGATTTTCCTGCCAAAGTTACCGAAATCTTATCCAAATCAGTCACCCTGAGCGACGGCAACAACTTTCAGGCTGTTCAGGAAATCCTGGTGGGTGCTCAAGCCATGTCCATAGCTCTCCGAGCACTTTCAAGCGCTACTGCATCTGACTGAACTACTGGAAATGAATGGGAGCTCCTTAGACCAGCACCTTTTCCAACATTCAAACAGCTTCCCTATTAAAATGGTGTCTGTTCTGGAGGGGGGAGAAGAAAACTTATGTACAACAAAGTTATGACAACGAAATTGTTTTTCTAAGGTTTTAAAGGTTGAAAACAATGGGGGGGTCTGAGTAGCAATATTAAGGCTTAAGACTCACAAGTGCTAAATTCCAGCCCCTAAACCCCTCCCCGAGAACAAAGCTAGCTCATAGTAAAGTTTCTGTTTTCCAAAATCAGAATGAGGGCTACTTACACGGAAGTGTTAAACAACGGAAAGTAAATGTTTTCAAAAATGACAAAATAGAACACTCGCGTTGGCAAAATGTTGCGGGAGAGTTGCACTTTGCTCCCTGGCCTTTGCCCTTTTGCGTTTGCATTGTAAGCGCCCCAGGATAAGCGCGTCTAGATAAAGAGCGGCCACTCTTCCCCTCCCACACTGTAGAGGCAGACTTCCAGTAAAAAATTCAGCACCTCCTTTCAACCGCTCCATGTGAGCAGAGCAAGGACACAGAAGGCAGATGCTGTTTGTCCCCAAATCCTATAGGTGGCACCGGCAGGCCTCTTCTGTAGCCAATGCAGGTGCCAACCACAGAGAAGAAAAGATGCTGGGCTATCACGTGCGCTCTTCTGTCTGCAGGCTCAGTAGTTATTTGAAGTGCGGTAGTGTAGTGTAATGGGTAAGGCGTTTGTCTTGTAACCTAAAGGTCACAAGTTAGATTCCCAGGTAGGACACTGTCATTGTACGCTTGAGTACTGTACATAACCTGCATTGCTTCAGTATATATCCAGCTGTATAAATGCTATGTAAAATATTGTGTAAGTCACTCTGGATAACAGCGGCTACTAAATGCCTGTATTGTAAAGGTGGGAACTGGCCTCAAGCCCTCACCGTCATTCAGACCTGGGTCAAAAACATATTTCTATTGGATTCAAATACTTTTCTACGCTTTACTGATCTTGTCTGGTGTATTGGAACCAATGAAATACTCTCAAAAAGTGCAAACTCATTCCGGTCATATTGGCAGGCTAAATTACGCCAGGCAAGATCAGTAGAGCACAGAAAAGCATTTGAATCCAAAACAAATACGTATTTGACCAAGGTCTGCCGTCATTGGATCAGAAGGTTCTGGGGCATTGTCGATTTTGGGCAATGCTGCAACAAGATAACACTGATCTAAACATAAAAGCCAAAGGAGAGGGATTAAGGGCTGGGTTGCGGGCTTAAGGGCTCTCAGCAGACATGGTATCTGGCTGAAATGCAGAAAATGCTTCAGACTGACAATCCCCTGTGACAATTCCCAAGTTTTTTGGTTCTAATTTTTCCAGGTCCTGGGATTATGTACATCTCCATTTTGGTAATGAAAATCCAAGAAACCTACCCGTGTTTTCTTAAAATGCAGTGCCAGAGTCTATAACAAACTTTTTTGTCTACATTCCAGATCCCTGAGAGATATTTTGTTAATGACAAAAATTCCAAGCAGTATATCTACTTGCAAGCAAAGTTTCCTGATCGTGTACTGGAGAAAGTCGTTCTGGTCTCCTTCCAGTCCGGGTATTTATTTGTGCAGACAGATAAACCCATCTACGTTCCAGAAGACACAGGTAGGGTAGCCTTGAGCCTTTGGCTGGGAACGTGTTTCAAAAATCACCATGAGTAAATCTGTGAGAACTGTACTTACTATGCTAAATATAAATATGCGCATATATACGGCAAAGCAAATATGTGAAAAAATTTTTAATTAAATCAAAGGCCTTTCTGCAGACTATCACTCGATCTGACAAGGGCAATGGGGGGATCACCAGTGAAAATCAAGTTGATTACAATGAGGGTTGAGGGTATGTTTAGGGAGCGCACAGCATTTTTCAAGAATAAATTTCTTTGCACAGTTGTTTATCTCAAAGTTAGCAGCATGTTCCAACTAAGTTTTAGTTAGCCCACTGGACATGCCCACTGGCTAAATTCTGACATAAGCAGGGGCAGCTGATTTGTTTGCATATTAGCCTCAATGCATGTATTTTTGGGTGAATCTATAGCGATTGAGCAATTGAAAATGGGTTGGAACATGGCGTTAAATGCATACAAATTGCCCCACCTGCATTATCCAGGCTGGCTGTAGTTGCCGTGTCTTTCGGCCATTGCGCTCAATGCAATGACAAACCGTGCTGAATTATTCACATTGCTTCTGTCAAATATAAAAATGGAAAATAACTGCTTATGTCTTTATCTTATACTGTATACCACTTGGGAACAAATCTGGTTTAAATCTTGGCTTGGAAGCCTTAACTTGGCTGCTATAAATGTCACCAGAGGGAGTTGTCGTCAGCATCACAGATTGAATAGGGAGGGTATTTTCCACTGTAATTTGAATTTTGCTGGGTTCAATAGAGCAGTAGTGGTCATCATAGATGTAGTAGTAGCAGTAGTAGCAGTAGTAGTAGTAATGATCAAAAGATAGCATCTGCATTTGGAAACGACAATTCATCAGTGCTGCACTATAGTGTCATTATACCTGCTGTAGACTGCCTTATTATTCTACAGGATCAGCATACTGCATAACTATACCAATGCATTACATTACTAGTATACCAAATTAGAATATTCTGTATTACAATACCGAATTATTGTACCTACACAGCACTACAGCTTCGTCATACTTCTGCAGTATATATTATTTCTATAATAGATTAGTTCACGGCTATAATCATTTCATACAATGCAGGTATATTGGCAATGTGTTGCACAGATGTAATGATGATAGATCATACCTGTGCAGTACATTTCTGTTAACTATACCTCCACTGCACAATACTATTATACTTGTACAGCGTCATTATACCTGTACGCTAATGTTACGGTATATCCTTACACCTGTATGGAACCACTGTATTGGGCCCATTTAAGCTGTCTTGCAAAGGCTTATGGGGCTTTTTCTTTGATGATGCTCCCTTTTTCAGGCATTTTTAAGTTCTGTTTTTTTCCATATCTAATTCACCGGTCCAAGCATTAAACTCAAGATGCCCAGGCTCTACCAAGTTGAAACTGATAATTGGTTGATGTTCTAGTTCTTTACAGGATCTTTTCTGTGAGCCCTGATCTGGTGCCAATCTCAAATGGCGTTTCAGTGGAAATCATGGTAATCTTTACTCTGTTACAAACATGCAAATCCCATTTGACCACTTATGCTATGACCTTAGACTGGCTCCAGATAAAGACAAAACCTTTTGTTAATTTCCCATCCAGAACCCTGATGGCATCACAGTCAAACAAAACTTTCTGTATCCTACTCGGGGGATCATATCTTCAAATTACAAACTCCCAGAGATTGTCAGGTTCGTGTGGTAAAATTCCAAATTGTATTACCGTCCCATACTCTCCTATCCACTGACTCCTGACCTCTGACCCCTAACAACAGGGAGGGGACCTGGAAGGTGGTATGCGGATTTGGAAAAAACCCACAGAACCTTTTTACTGCAGAGTTTGAGGTCAAGGAGCACGGTAAGATGAATGTCCTCTTTGAGTTCATTGGTCTAAGTATATTGAGAAATCTCAGCGACTACTTCAGATACCTCATGTCTGATATGTTTTATCCCTTTCTCTTTCTGAGTGCCATGTATAGAAGATCAACATTGAGGCTGAGACCCCTATAAATGTATCAATAGAGAGCCTTGATATCTGCAGTATGATCATAAATCTTGTCTGTTCAAGAATGTTTGCGATTTTTTTCTCCTTGATTATTAGTGCTGCCAAACTTTGAGGTCAAGCTGACACCAGGAAAGTCTTTCTTCCATGTCGACGATACCGAACTGACTATTGACATAACTGCCAAGTAGGATATCCAGATTATTTGTTGTACATGTGATTGTTTTCTGATTATTCGTGGTCATTATGGTTATATTCAAATATGAATGTCAATTTCCGACCAAGATTAACAGCCTGATGATGTTCCAACTTTTGCAGGAGTACAGTACAGTTGATTCACACTTGCATGATCTTTGTGCAAACTAGGGCAACTCCTCTTTCATATGCGATTGTCTTTGTGAAAACAAGAAAAAAACAGAATTTTAAGTTGTTGTATCAAATTCAAGCTTTTTTTGAAAGTGATGTCAAAATACACAAATTCAAATCCTTTAATGATTGAAATCATTACTTAAATTACTTAAATAAATGACTGAACATACTGTATACAGCACACTCTGTAAGTTTTTGAACAGTGACACAGTTAGGGTGCTCTTTTGGCTCTGTACTCTCGCACATTGGACTAGAAAGGAAACAGGGAATATAAGATTACATGAAGTACAGACTCAACTTTAACTTGAGTTTTTTATTTACATCCATGTCAGGTGAACCTTGTAGGAATTACAGACCTTTTCATATACTGTTCCCCCATGTCAGGGGAGTGAAAGCAACTGGACAATTGGCTGCTTGGCTATTTCTTGCCCAGTTGTGTGTCATTCCATCATTAGTACATGCAAAAGAAAACTAAAGAATGGTCTAGAGTTGATTGTAGGTGTGGAATTTGCATTTGGACTCTGCTGCTGTTGTCCCAGAACATGAGGACCAAATACAGTGCGTGAAAAAGTATTTCCTATGCATTTTCAATGTTTTGGCTATGTCTGTGATCAATTTTTATTTTTCCACCTCATGATGGCCTGCTTTACTAGCACTGACACGTACAATGTCATGAAAAAGTATTTGCCCCCTTCCTGATTTACTCTGTTACTGCATATGTGTCACACCCAATAGTTTCAGATCCAAGTGTGACAAATATGCAGTAATAGAGTAAATCAGGAAGGGGGCAAATACTTTTTCATGACAGTACGTGTCAGTGCCCTAAAATACAAAAATTGTGACACTGTCCAAATATTTACAGACTGCACTGTATTTTAGAATAGTACATCATGCAGTGTATTAGTTCTTTGCTTGCTCTAGTTGCTGGCTAACCACTAAATGCTATCAGCACATGTGTCACACACTGAAACATTTAGTCTGATACAGTATTTGTATATTACTGCAAGCTAGCCATTTTGCTAGCTATATAGGTAAAGCTTATTTATGTGTGTGAAGTTGTTCCACAGGACCCTTAGAGCTAGTGGAAAGCGATTGATGATCTGAGTAATCTTTGCTAGCTGTGCAACAAAGCAGGCAATTTAATGCTTGCAAACTAACTGGCCCACTGCCAGTAATTACTGAGCTTAACTAGATGCAGCATGCTTAACGTTAGCAAGAGAGCTACAGGTATACACTCTGTTTCAACACATTTTAAGGAAAGGATTTCACTTATTTAAAAAACAGCTCCCCTCAGACCATGTACTTGTATCATGTACTGGTCTGTTGTGTCTAACGGCCTTCCCTTGTTTTGCTCTGCAGGTACCTGTATGGAAAGGATGTTTCAGGGAAGGCATTTGTTGTTTTTGGCGTCCTGACAGACAATGGTCAGAAGATAGGTATCCCTGCCTCTCTACAGAGAGTGAACGTCAGTACCCCCACTTTTCAGTCTCACCCACAGATCTTTTGCATGAGCACCTCTAAAACCCACCGCTGGCTCAGTTTCATGGCTGGTTTTGTGTGACCTGTACATTCTTTTTCATTCAGATTGACTCAGGAAAGGGCAAGGCCAAGTTAACAAGACAGCAAATCCTGACAACCTTTCCAAACATCAAAGAGTTAGATAAGATGTCTCTCTATGTGTCTGTCAGCGTCCTGACAAGCACTGGTAATAATACACCCCCCCCCCCCTTCCCCTACATTTTGATATTTATTGACTCTCATCATAGTGGCTTCACTGTAACTGCATACGCTGTGAATGTGACTATACTTGAATTCCTTCCTCTGTCAGGCAGTGAAATGGTGGAGACAGAGAGAAGGGGGATCCAGATAGTGACCTCACCCTACACCATCCACTTCAAGAAGACCCCCACCTATTTTAAACCAGGAATGCCTTTTGACATTGTGGTACTTTTAAAAATCATTCTTTCTCTTCCCTTTAATTGATGGATTTGTTGGATAGAAGTATTCATCACCAGTAACTTGTACTTGTGCATCACATTTTTAAATACGTAAAAATCATTAATATTTCCCAATACTTTTAAGATTTTTAAATACATGTACTGTACACTACATTTCCAAAAGTATGCGGACTCCTGAAGATCATACCCTTATGTACTTGTTGAACATCTAATTCCAAAACCATGGGCATTAATATGGAGCTGGACCCCCTTTGCTGCTGTAACCGACTCCACTATTCTAGGAAGGCTTTCCAGTAGATTTTGGAACATGGCTGCAGGGATTCGTTTCCATTCAGCCACAAGAGCATTAGTGAAGTTGGGCATTGATGTTGGGTGTAAGGCCTGGCCTCGCAGTTGGCATTCCAATTCATCCCAAAGGTGTTTGATGGGGTACAGGTCAGGCCAGTCAAGATCATCCCCACCAAACTCAGCAAACCATTAGCTTTATGGTCCTTGTTTTGTGCATTGGGGCATTGTCATGATGAAGCAGGTAAGGGCCTGCCCCAAACTGTTGCCACAAAGTTGGAAGCACAGATTTGCTGATGTCTGGAATGTCATTGTATGCTGTAGCATTAAGATTTCCCTTCAATGGAATCAAGGGGCCTAGCCCAAACCATGAAAAACAGCCCCAGACCATTATTCCTCCTCCACCAAACTTTACAGTTGGCAAAATTTGTGCCAGTACAGTTGGCACTATGTATTCCGCCAAACCCAGATTCATCAGACTGCCAGATAGCAAAGCGTGATTCATCACTCCAGATAACGCATTTCCACTGCTTCAGAGACCAATGGCAGTAGGCTTTACACCGCTCCAGCCGACACTTGGCATTGTGCACAGTGATCTCTCATGCTTGTGTATGGCTGCTTGGCCATGGAAACCCATTTCATGAAGCTCTTGATGAACAGTACTTCTGCCAATGTTGTTTCCAGAGGTAGTTTGGAACGGTAGTCCCTGTAGCGTGTTGCTACCGAAGACAGATGATTTTTACGCACTACGTGCTTCAGCGCTCGGCGGTCCCATTTTGTGAGCTTGTGTGGCTTACCACTTCACGGTTGAGCAGTTGTTGCTTCTATGTTTCCACTTCACAATAACAGCACTTATAGTTGACCAGGGCAGCTCCAGCAGAGCAGAAATTTGACAAACTGACTTGTTGGAAAGATGCCATCCAATGTCAGTGCCATGTTAAAAGTCACTGAGCTTTTCAGTACGACCCATTCTACTGCCGATGTCTGTCAACGGAGATTGCATGGCTGTATGCTTGATTTCAGCACCTGATAGCAATGGGTGTGACTGAAACCATTTATCATTAAGAGTGTCCACATGCTTTTGGAAATGTGTATGTATATAAAAATATAAAATATGTTTATTACCCTCAAATATTCTAGTTTGTGTGAGTGTGTGTGAGCATTTCTGCCTGACAGTAACAATGCTACCTCACCTGTGGTTCTGATAGGTCTACGTCACAAACCCGAACAACACCCCTGATATTACTGCAGAGTGTGTGTGTGTGTGTGTGTGTGTGCATTCGTGCCCCACAGTGATGACGCTATCTCACCTGGGGTTCTGATAGGTCTACGTCACAAACCCGGACAACACCCCGGCCAAAGACATCGCCGTGGAGGAAACCAAAGCGAAAGTTTCGGCCACGACGAAAGAAAACGGGGTAGCAAAACTTACCATCAACACCCAGGATGGAATTAGCACCCTGTCAATCAATGTGAGCCCCGCCCCCAAGCCTTTCACCCTTAGCAGTCTATATTGTTACCCTTCCTGCAAACGTCACTGTAATGTAATGATACGACCCACGTACGCAGTACAGCAGCCACACGCTTGAATGACAGTAATGATGGTGATGTACAGTGCCATCAAAGTTGTGTTCTTAACTGATAATAGGTACTGTTTATATTCAACATAACATTACATAACATAACACCATAACGTGAACAGGCCATTCAGCCCAACAATATTCATCAGCACTGTATACCTGATATTCTTTAAGTTGAGTTCAGAACAGAACAGTCTCTGACACTACACTGGTATCGGGTTTACCAGAGTTTCCATTTCGTTTGAAGAAAATTTATTTGAAAATCCATCCAGCTAATCTTCATATAATGTTATTGTTTTTTTTTTTTTTTTTTTTTTTTTGGCCAAACAGAATCTGAATTGACCCCTGACCGTGCAGTGTACAGTTCTGTAATTTAACTGAGTCCTCTCCCCAGCCAACACCCCCCCCCCCCCCCCCCCGAAAAAAAAAAAAAAAAAAGGCAGAACACTGCTGCAGCCGTATGTCCACTGAGAAGCACTATCCAGAGAGGTAGTCCGGTGCTGCTCTAATGTTGGTGGATTCACAATGAGTTTTATTTGTTGTTTTAGCTTTATATAACCAGCCAGGTCATTTTACTGAGCTTGGCCTTTTATCTCCAGGTGGTAACCAAGGTTGCTAAGCTGGCTGACTCGCAGCAGGCTAAGCAGCATATGGAAGCCAAGCCCTACAAGACACAAGGCTCAAAAAACTACCTTCACATCAGTCTCCAAGCGATTGAGATAAAGGCTGGAGGCGACATGGGCATCAGCTTCTACCTCGTGAACAGCCCACTTGTTCAGAATGAGATAAAGCATCTCACATACCTGGTGTGTACCTGCACCTGTACCTGTACCATACTCACACTTCACACATTGAATGTTTAACTCTGTTCTATCCTCTCACCTGCCTGCGTTTGTACCTGAACACCTCCTGGCGTTTACCTGCTTGTGTTTGCACCTGAACAGGTAATGAGCAAAGGGAAGCTTATTCTTGCAAAGAGATATAAAAGAGCGAAAGGACAGTCACTGATTTCCTTAAACGTGCCAGTGACCAAAGACATGGTCCCCTCTTTCCGAATTGTGGCGTACTACCATGTGGGCATGGAAGTGGTGTCGGACTCCATCTGGGTGGACGTTAAGGACACCTGCATGGGAACAGTAAGGCGAATAGACCATCAGTAATGAGATGATCGTGTTTCTGTTTACACTGCAAAAAATGCTGTCTTAAGTGTTTTAATCGTGTCATGAGACTTAAAATCGTGTTTTTATATCAGCTTGTTTTAAGTTACGTTTTTAAGTTAGTGAAATTGTCTTAGCACATTGGCAAATCATGAAATGAGTCAAACATACTGTAAGACAAAAATACTTGTTAAGACTGATTTATTATTTAGTTTTTGCAGTGTAGACATGTGTTTGTGATTGGCTGTGTCCGGTCCTTGCCCACAGCTGAAAGTGGCCTCACATGATCAGCCAAGGTATGAGCCACGCTTGCCCTTCAGCCTGACCATCACCGGTGACCCTGGGGCAAAGGTGGGCCTGGTGGCCGTGGACAAGGGTGTCTATGTCCTGAACAATAAGAACAGACTCACACAGACCAAGGTAAGGAAGATATACCTGGTGTCTCACCCCCCCCCCCCCCCCCTTCATTTTTTTGTTTAAAAAATGATGGAGTTCCTACAGTAGTGGCCTTTGGGCCTTGGGGGAGTGATTTGTGATGAGGTCCTGTGTGTTTCTGCTCCTCTGTGTATTTCTGCTCCTCTGTGTGATTCTGCTCCTCTGTGTGATTCTGCTCCTCTGTGTGATTCTGCTCCTCTGTGTGTTTCTGCTCCTCTGTGTAATTCTGCTCCTCTGTGTAATTCTGCTCCTCTGTGTGTCTCTGCTCCTCTGTGTGATTCTGCTCCTCTGTGTAATTCTGCTCCTCTGAGTAATTCTGCTCCTCTGTGTGATTCTGCTCCTCTGTGTGATTCTGCTCCTCTGTGTGTTTCTGCTCCTCTGTGTAATTCTGCTCCTCTGTGTGATTCTGCTCCTCTGTGTGATTCTGCTCCTCTGTGTGATTCTGCTCCTCTGTGTGATTCTGCTCCTCTGTGTATTTCTGCTCCTCTGTGTGATTCTGCTCCTCTGTGTGTCTCTGCTCCTCTGTGTGATTCTGCTCCTCTGTGTAATTCTGCTCCTCTGTGTAATTCTGCTCCTCTGTGTGTCTCTGCTCCTCTGTGTGATTCTGCTCCTCTGTGTAATTCTGCTCCTCTGTGTAATTCTGCTCCTCTGTGTGATTCTGCTCCTCTGTGTAATTCTGCTCCTCTGTGTGTCTCTGCTCCTCTGTGTGATTCTGCTCCTCTGTGTGTTTCTGCTCCTCTGTGTAATTCTGCTCCTTTGTGTGATTCTGCTCCTCTGTGTGATTCTGCTCCTCTGTGTAATTCTGCTCCTCTGTGTGTCTCTGCTCCTCTGTGTGATTCTGCTCCTTTGTGTGATTCTGCTCCTTTGTGTGATTCTGCTCCTCTGTGTGTTTCTGCTCCTCTGTGTAATTCTGCTCCCCTGTGTGATTCTGCTCCTCTGTGTAATTCTGCTGCTCTGAGTGATTCTGACACATTCCTCTTTACACACAGATCTGGGACATCGTTGAAAAGCAGGACATCGGCTGTACCACGGGAAGTGGCGCTGACAGCATGGCGGTTTTCTACGATGCTGGGCTGCTGTTTGTATCCAACGCTGGTGAGACCGTTGCCAGAGCAGGTACAATAGGGCTTGCCGCCGCGCAAAGCTGGGACTGGACGCGCTTCAGGGAACAGAAACAAACGAGAACCAAAAAATAAATAAACAAAACCAAAATCACTTTGAAAGGTTCAGGAGTGCAAGTTTTTTTTTTTTTTTTTTAAAGTTTAAGTTGTCTGTTTGTTCCAAAATCTTTCACAGAATTTCTAATATTTTTACCAACAAACTTATTACGAAGTGCAGTTATGCAGTATATCATTATATTCATTCCATTGATCATCTGCCACCTTCTTTTTGCCATTGCCAAATCATAAGCAAAAAAGAAAAGAAGCAAAAAAAAAAAAAAATATTCAAGCCAAGTTTTTCATTCATATCACAGCTAACTAGCTCTTTAAACATTCTCTGAAAAATGAATGAAAAATTGGTACATCTTTCCTGTATTAACACACAATTACTGTTTATAGTAATGCTCTGATTAAAATTCACAACATGAGACATTTGTGGTTTGGGAATTCTTTAAATAGTAGTGGTAGGTAGAGAACTTGTGGCTGCTGAGACTGAAAAGATTGCTGAGTATGTTTATTAAAAGTGATGATCTTAAATTGAATACCATAGAGCCAAGCAGATTTTTAAGATGCTTTCAGTTAAAGGTTTGTAGAGAGGAGCATCACACATGTTTGTCCATATTGAGAGAAAATGCTGCTGCCGTTGGTGACTTTCTCTCCCCTCCGTGGCTCCAGAACCCAAATGTCCTGTTCGCCCCACGGGTCGCCGGCGGCGAGCGCCGACATTAATGGAATTGAAGCACTCGCTAGGTGAGAGCCTCTGCGTCTGGGTATTACACTGAATGCGTCAGTTTATGCAAGGGTGGGGGGGATATGTCTTATCATGTCAAAACACGTGTGTCAGGTCTTATGAAACATTTCAGGTGCTGCTACTTTCTCTGTGTACATTTTTAGTATCTTTCGACACTGTTATCTGGTCCTGGGGTGGGTGGGGACGGGCGGCTGCGTTGAGCTTACAAACCTTTGCTTTGGTATGTTTTTACCATACCGCCATATTGAGACACCCCGCCCCCCCCCCCCCCCATCCTGTGTCGCAGTGAGGAATTGCACAGTCGCAGAGAGGAAGTGCTGCATGGACGGCATGGTGGACAATCTGCTGGGGTACACGTGCGAAAGACGCGCCCAGTTCATCGTGGACAGCGAGGAGTGCGTCAAAGCCTTTGTGCGCTGCTGCTTGGAGGTGGAAAAGAAAACCCAGGAGGCCAGGGCCGAAGAACTTATACTCCAGCGCAGTAAGATCAGCGGTCGCGTTGTGCTACTCGCGAGCAGTAAGATCAGCAGTCGCGTTGTGCTACTCGCGAGCAGTAAGATCAGCGGTCGCGTTGTGCTACTCACGAGCAGTGTGATCAGCAGTCGCGTTGTGCTACTCGCGAGCAGTAAGATCAGCGGTCATGTTGTGCTACTCGCAAGCAGTAAGATCAGCGGTCGCGTTGTGCTACTCGCGAGCAGTAAGATCAGCAGTCGCGTTGTGCTACTCGCAAGCAGTAAGATCAGCGGTCGCGTTGTGCTACTCGAGCGCAGTAAGATCAGCGGTCGTGTTGTGCTACTCACGAGCAGTAAGATCAGCGGTCGCGTTGTGCTACTCGTGAGCAGTAACATCAGCGGTCGCGTTGTGCTACTCGCGAGCAGTAAGATCAGCGGTCTCGTTGTGCTACTCACGAGCAGTAAGATCAGCGGTCGCGTTGTGCTATTCGAGCGCAGTAAGATCAGCGGTCGTGTTGTGCTACTTGCGAGCAGTAAAATCAGCGGTCGCGTTGTGCTACTTGCGAGCAGTAAGATCAGCGGTCGCGTTGTGCTACTCGAGCGCAGTAAGATCAGCGGTCGTGTTGTGCTACTCGCGAGCAGTAAGATCAGCGGTCGCGTTGTGCTACTCGCGAGCAGTAAGATCAGCGGTCGCGTTGTGCTACTCACAAGCAGTAAGATCAGCGGTCGCGTTGTGCTACTCGCGAGCAGTAAGATCAGCGGTCGCGTTGTGCTACTCGCGAGCAGTAAGATCAGCGGTCGCGTTGTGCTACTCGCGAGCAGTAAGATCAGCGGTCGCGTTGTGCTACTCGCGAGCAGTAAGATCAGCGGTCGTGTTGTGCTACTCGCGAGCAGTAAGATCAGCGGTCGCGTTGTGCTACTTGCGAGCAGTAAGATCAGCGGTCGCGTTGTGCTACTCGCGAGCAGTAAGATCAGCGGTCGCGTTGTGCTACTCGGGAGCAGTAAGATCAGCGGTCGCGTTGTGCTACTCGCGAGCAGTAAGATCAGCGGTTGCGTTGTGCTACTCGCGAGCAGTGATTGCATTTCCATAGCTGGACTGGTTGCTCATCCTGTTTTGAAAGCCATCTTTGTTCAATTATGCTATCCTTCTCACCAGACTAATGTAGATATAGTTGCTATGGCTGGGCGCTATGGCAAAGGGCATCCCAGACTTGATTATGATTAGTCTGCCTATTTGTCCACACATAGGTGACCAAGACGACGGTTACTTCAATGAATTCAGTGATATATTATCCCGCACACAATTTCCTGCGAGTTGGCTGTGGGACGACCTCGAACTGCCTCCGTGTCCCGCAGGCAACGAAGAATGGTAAGAGCTGCCACTGAAGCATCACTACCGTGGCCTGGGTCAAGTAATTATGCGCAAAACACGACTCTTTTGATGCCAGTAAAATTTGAATATATTCCCACAGACCCCCTCATCAAAGCATAACTGGTGAGAGGATTGCACAGTTCTAAAAAAACTTTCATTTTGGAACATTGCTAAAAATAGTTTCTTTTTGACAGTAATCTGCACCTGGCTCTTGCATTTAGCTTGTGTCTTTGGGGTTAAATTATCTCAAACAGCCTAATTGTTTTACACAGGCCTGGCCATTAAATGTTACCCACTTTATCCGATCTACTACTGTGGATGTTCAGTCTCTTTTATTCTGCAGGAGCGATCCTCGGTCCTGGTACAGCAAAGCCAGAGTCTGCTGGTTTTTATTTTCGCCTTAAGATCAGCAACCGATTCAGACCCAAGAAACCGGGTGAATGAGTTAGCTCTGTGATCAACTTTAGCTGATCAATTGCTGTGTTACTCAAGTGCTGAGTAACAACAAAAGCCAGCAGACCCTGACTGTCCAGGATCAGGATTGAGGACCACTGTTCTATAGGCTCTCTGTGCTGCCACAAGTCATTTGTGTAATTATGTAATTTTTTCCAAACACTGTTATCATTCTCCTTTGAATAAAATTCAGTGCACACCTAGAACAAACTGTATTCCAATAAATTACAGAAATTCTGTAATTTATTGCTGAAAACTATCATCTGGAGCTCTGACCACACTGAACCAGACGGTTCCCAATTGTTCTACATTGCAAGTACTCTAGATAAATAACATTTTTCACATTTCAGGACATTAAAGCCATAGCAAATGCACTTATTCAGTGTGACTTACAATGTAGACTTACTGAAATCCTAGGATTTGAACCTCTGCCTTTTGAGTTATTCAATCATCTTGATAAGCTTTGAAGAAAAACTGGTCTCTTGGACTTCTGAACATGTAATCCATGTCATTTTACACCAATTCACTGAATTGTTAAATAACCTGGATCATTCATCGCATACTCAATAACAGATGATCATACCATAAAGTCTGACACCATAGAGTCACATTCAAATGTAGAAAAGGTAGGATATAAAATACAAATATATAAACTCCTCCATTGACTACTGCATGGAGTTTCCCCGTTTTCTCCACACTATGCAGTACTAAACACTTGTGTGACATGGCCAGTTTTATCTTGGCTATCTCGCTGATTATAAATTGCTTCTGTCTTTGTTTCAGCTGAGTGGTTTTGTGTCAGGAATTTAACTATCTGGCGACTTTGTGTCCCATTACACTGCAGTGAGTCTACATCAATAGAAACAAACAGCTTCTTGAAGGACTCCATCACAACCTGGGAGGTCACCGCTATTAGTCTGTCCGAAACACATGGTACTGTCACTCCTGTCCGTTTGTCCTGTTTGTCCTGCTGCATCGAGTTTGTCTGCATAAACTCATGGTCGAGTTTGTACTAAAACTGTGACCTATATCTAAGCATATGTCACTCCATCACCAACTTAAATCGCTTGTTTTAAATTGTATTTTCGGTGACAGAGAGGAAGTAAATCTGGACCTGCCAGTTTCCCATCACTGCTGATGTAAACAAAGTCTTGACCAATAACTAATACTGAATCCTCCAGCAGTGGGAAATATAAGAACTTTATTTGCTTTCAGGGTAAAAAAAAACGCATTCAAAATCTCAACAGTGCCATAGTACTTCCTCTGGGTCTTTATTATGAAAGCAACTTTTATTTTATTTTGTATTATGATTTTGATTGCACAGGGCGTTTAAGAAGCTGTCCTTCCACACAATGGCTGTGCTCCCTCCGCAGGAATCTGTGTGGCGGATCCCTTCGAGATGAAGGTGATGAAATCTTTCTTCGTCGACCTGAAGCTGCCCTACGCCGCGGTGCGCAACGAGCAGCTGGAACTAAAAGCAGTGCTTTACAACTACATCAACACAGAAATAACGGTGAGGCTTACTGTAGCATTCGGTCCGCCGGAGAAGCGGATTGGTCTCGGCTGCGCTGGCTGGCGGAGAGAGCACACGCACCTGGGTTGCGTTAGCTAATCAGCCCAGGTGCTTAAATAATTGCAAGCCAAGTCTTTCACAAAATTCAATCGACATAACCGCATGACAGCAATAAACGAGAGACATCATTATATTGTACAGTACTAGCAGACCTGGGTCAAATACATATTTGGTTTGGATTCAAATACTATTCTACGCTTCACTGATCTTGTCTGGTTTATTGGAACCAATGGAATACTCTCAAAAAAGTGAAAATCTCTCCTTCTGGTCACACTGGCAAGCAGAATTACACCAGACAAGATCAACAGAGCACAGAAAAGTATTTGAAAAAAGTATATCCCGTCGGCAGGTCCGAGTTCAGCTGTTGGAAACAGAGCACGTGTGCAGCGCAGCCAGCAAGAAGAGGATGGATGTCATAGCGCAGGTGAAGGTGGACAAAATGTCCTCCCGGGCCGTCCCGTTTGTCATCATCCCCTTGGCCCTCGGTCAGCACTCCATCGAAGTTAAGGCCTACGTCGTTGGCTTCGAATTCAAAGACGGCGTCAAGAAGGACCTTCGCGTGGTGGTGAGAGCACCCTCTACCCATTATCTCACCCAAACACACCTTGTTATCTGCGGGGCGTCTGGAAAGGCAATTTACCGTTCGTGAGATTGGTGTCTTTCAATCTACTTAGCCAGTTAGCTAATAGATAAAGATAAAGTGTACGTAAAACTGATGTTGCATTTGGACACGTTCTGCCATCAGAGGGTTGGGCATCCCCTGATCTAGGCAGTCAGCTGGCTAGCAGACTAACAGCCCGATGTTGCCCTTGAGCTGAGATATCCCAAAACACTGCTTTTTTGAGCTGAAGTTGTTTTAGTAGATCTTGTGTGCTCCCTGTGCTCTCGCTGTGTGTCTCAAAGGCCGAAGGGCAACGAACCGAAATGAAGCGCGCTACAGTGCTGCTGAATCCGGCAGGGCACGGTGAGTTTACCCTTTACACTCATTGCCCAGCCTGTACTATAGCCTTTCATCTGCCTACTTCTCATTGCGACCCAAATGAGATGGTGCATATTTAATATTGTGTGTCTGTGCATTTGTAGGGAAGGCCCATCTAGGGACAAGCGTCACAACATCAGCGTGTGCCGTAAATGTTATGACCCACGGCATCGGACTCTAATTCTCTGTTTATCTATCTGTCCTGATTCAAATAAATGTTTAATTAAAAAAAAAAAAAAAAACTTTATTCATGTGGAAGGTTGACACTGATCTACTAATTCAAGAACAGTGGTCTGGGTTGGTGCCTAATGCATGTTAATATTTCCTCCGCTTGTGCACGCCGTTTCTCCCTACTGTCCCGGCAGGCGGAGTCCAGACTGAGACCATCTTCCCAGTGAATCTGAGGTTTATGGTGCCTGGCTCAATGCCACAGACACACATCAGCGTGACTGGTAAGGAGACATGAACATTCCCCAAATTTAACGCCAAAGTGTCAGGACACTTTTAACCGCTCGTGTTGACGTTGGTGGTTTTTTTTTTGGGGCCGGGGGGGGGGGGGGCTAGGGGAGGGGGGGGGGGGGGGGGGGGGGGGGGGTTGGCGGTGAGTTCACTGGATTTCTTCACTGCATGTGGTGGCCTCAGAAAGTGTACAAGCCAGGGAAGGGCAGGATTCAGCCAGGGGTGAGACCATCTCATTGTGCACTAGTGACACCCACAGGTCTAGCCGCCAGTACCCCTGTTGAGCTGTTCAGAGGAAAGTACTCCCCAGACTCAAATCTCTGTGAGTCCTGCTTGCGATAGGAAGCGGCACTAGGCATGGAATGCTTCAGAGGACAGTGTGTGCTCATCGGCGCTCTCCCACATCCACAGCGGAGGCTGCCGCAACAAGCGTCAAAATGTATGTGACTGGGCATTTCCAACAGCAGAGGCGAAGGGGAAAAGGCGTTAAAAAATGAGCTCCAGGTCACACTGGTGGCGACACGCTAGGACCCGGCTGTCCTAGGCACACCCAGTTTTTGATCAGTACACCCCAAATTATCTGAGGTCCAACCCCCCACACCCCCCCCCCCCCCACCCCCTCGATCCGCAATCGCAATCTCATCCCCCAGTCCACCCGCAAATTTCCACGCTGCACCAATGATGGGAACTCTGGAGTGGCTACTGCCGGGTTATGCAGAACTGTGGGCAGAGCATGATGTCGGTGCGAGTGTGTCTCCTGCTTCACCTGTGTGCAGGGGATCCCCTGAGCCAGACCGTTGATGCGGCCATCAGTGGGACGAATATGGCCCACCTGATAAAACAGCCCACGGGCTGCGGCGAGCAGAACATGATGCGTATTACTGGACCCCTCATCGCCACGCTCTACCTGGACAAAACCGGCCAATGGGATAAAGTGGGGCTAGACCGCCGAGGCGAAGCCCTCAGACACATCACAACTGGTAAGGGGCTATAAATACAAACATCACCAAATGCATGTAGCTTCTGCGAATCCATCTGTTCCTCTTGCACTCTTATCCAATTAACCCATCTCTCAGCGTGTCAGGAGAAACTCTGTAACGCTTTCATTACCGCTGCACATTACAAATTGCCGTTGTTTCATTTTCCCTTTAAAATTCACTTTTCACACCAATCTCTTCAGAACATGTTCCAAATATTATTGGCCAACTTTGAGGGGAAAATCTGTATACAAATATATTATTTATGCATTTCCAAATACAGTAACTAACTAACTAAAACAGTAGGCTATTCCCTTAGTCCCACATATTTTTTTATTTCTCAATAGTCTAATTTTAGATTTTAAAAATAATGGCCAAACCGCATCTCTGAAATATTTCAACTTAAGTACTTCATTTTATACAATAAACCAAAGTAAACTACATTTGCATTAAAATTATATTTTCCAAAAAAATAAGTGCATATTGTTGTTTTTGGTGTTGAAAATATTTATTCCTCTTTACCTCTCCATTGCTCAGGGTATGAACGGCAACTGACGTATCGCCAAAATGATGGTTCTTACAGAATTTATCCACGAGCACCATATGTACCCAGTACCTGGTGAGTCAGCCTTGTCCATTTTATCCACTACTCCTTTCGCATCACTCAAATAATATCAAATGATTATTACGCGAGTGCTTTTAAAAGTATGCATAGCCAACAGATACCTGTCTTCTCTTTAAATATTCAAATGTGTGTTACACTGATAAGACAGATATTTGTTCTTTAATCACCTTATAACATCATTAACCCATTTTCTTCTGTACCATTTTGTAGTGTATCATCAACAAATAATATTAATTAAATTATAAAATCAAACTGAGAACCATATCCTGATTGATCTGAGTGGATTTGCCAGAGTGAAAGGAGTCATGACGTGGTCTCAAGGTGTGGTGCTTTGATGTTGTGCGGACTTGTGTTTGCCTCCAACAGGCTGACAGCATACGTGGCTAAAGTTTTTGGTCTGGCGTACAACCTCATATTCATTAAAGAAGATGTGCTGTGCAGTGCCCTCAAGTGGCTGGTCCTGAACACACAGCAGCCAGATGGCATTTTCAAAGAGGTTGGCCAGGTCTACCAGTCAGAGTTGATGGTATGTTATTTCAAGTAGGAAATATAAATAGAGCCCAACAGGGCTGTCTGGCGTATGAACTCATATCCGTTAAGGAAGACATGATTTGTAGTTCCTGTAATTTAAATAGGGCCAAAACGCTTCAAATGAAACATTTATGTCAACGAGTTGACGTTTCTATGCACAAGGATGAACTTCAGGAATAGGGTTGCCAACATGGACTTGCCTGACGCAACATAGCATAGCAGACAAGCATGTGGCCTTCTTCGAAGAATATGATGATGCCACACACCGCTTCTTATCGCACCTCAGTTCAGGAGTCAGGCACCCACAAAACCTGGGTGAGACTTAATTCACAGCTTAACCTTTTGAAGAGTAGGTTTTTGAGATTTTTTTTTTCCAAAATATAAATCAGTGTTCTAGAACTCCGTTGCTTTCAATTACCAGCAGTGATTGCCACATCAGCATTACAATGTTTAGTTAAGAACGGTCTAATCACATATTAGTGATCTCACATATGAAAGGGGATAAGAGGAGGACTTCTGTGCACCTGACAGTGGGGCTTGATGGAGTGCAACGAGGCAGTGCAATCATGGGCACCAGACACCCTCTCTGGATGCTCAGCCCAATTGTGTGTCCCCCAGCAGGGCAGACAGCCACAGTCGGCACTGGCATGACTGAATTTAATACCAGACCGTGGGGCTCACCTGTGAACTAGAACAGTGCCTTAACTGGGTGAGCCACCTAGCAGCCCTGCAACCAACAGCTAGCAATGATGTGTGCTACATTAAATATTGTTGGGGTGAGGCGAGAGATGTCAGGAATACTGTATATAGACATATCTGTCCGAATATAGTGGTTTGGTGGTTTTGGTTCTGACTGTTTGCATTCCCTAGTCAGGACTACTAATCAGGACAGTCAGAATCCATGTTTACGAGTAAGCGATGAAAAAGGTTTTCAAAGGGACAGAAACTTAAAAAGGGAACAAGATCATTTGAAAAGTTATTTTTATGGACACTTGAATGCTGCCTAAACATTCATGTGAAATGAGTACAAAATAAAAATGTTAACAAGATTATAACAAGAAAAGATTGATTAGGTTACTCCAACAGAATTCTATTTGGCAATCATAAATGTTTTTGAAATAGTCTACTTTCAGCATTTTTGTGACTGTCACAAGGTAATCTTAATTTATGATCTTCAACTAACTACTACTTCCTGTGAGGAAATGGAAGCAAGCTGAAATGTAGGGGAAATGTTTTATTTTTTTATATTGAAGACAGAGTCAATTAAATAATATTACTGTTCTTTTTTACTTTAATATAAATTTTTGGTTATTACACCGTGACTATGGCTGGTTTACAGTGAATGGTATATGTTTAAATTATCTAGTATGTATGATCAGCATTTACATAAAACAAAATGTTTAAAAATTTGAAAATAATTTGAAAAATTATTGCTCACTATAGGAATGGTAGATGAGAAATCAGTTCATAGATCTGTACATATGCAGATATAAAAATACTATTAATTGCGATAAAAAAGTTTGACATGTTAATCATTAAATATGAAAGGCATGAGTTAATGTCCTAACATTCACAGACATTTTCAGAAGTTACACAGAATGACATGGAATTTTCTCTCAAGAATACACAGGCTTGGACATAACAAAATATTTTCAACAGTATTCCCATGTCTGGTCAGCTGACATGGTCCAAAATGGCATTTTCATACCTGTTAACGTTGAATGACATTGCAGAAATTTTAAAGTGGACATAACATGGATACAAATAATTTCTACATACCTTCCTTTGCCACATTGAAATATATAAGCATTTACCCTCAGAAAACAATCCTGCATATAATTTTTTTAAATTACATTTAACAGTTTGACAGAACTTTTGTTGTTTGACCTTACCTTTGGACACTGACGCCATGTGACAGTTTCCACTTGAAAATGGTAAAAGTCAATGAAAGTGTCCACAGAGGTATTTCAGTTAAACAAAGGAGAAAGGTAGGCTACAGTTGCAAAACATAACATGAGTATGTATTACTTTTTTGTTTTCTTGTTCAGAATATTACATGGTACATGTAATATTTACATTACAGATTGTACACACTGTACAAGTGTGAGTGTGAGTGTAGCACAGTGGGTAAGGAACTAGACTTGTAACCGAAAGGTCGCAGGTTCAATTCCCGGGTAGGACACTGCCGTTGTACCCTTGAGCAAGGTACTTAACCGAAATTGCTTCAGCATATATTCAGCTGTATAAATGGATACAATGTAAAATGCTATGTAAAAAAAAAAGTTGTGTAAGTCGCTCTGGATAAGAGCGTCTGCTAAATGCCTGTAATGTAATGTAATGTAATACACACTGCTGACCAAAATCCATGACTGGCCCGTAGGTGACTTACGAGCAACGGACAGATTCAATAGTCAACAGAGTCTCAGAGATGTTATTTGCTTAGAATGACTTACGAGCAACGGACAGATTCAATAGTCAACAGAGTCTCAGAGATGTTATTTGCTTAGAATGTAGCCAGTGCTATTTCACCAGCGTCACTGGCCATGACGGTAAATAGTAAATGGACTGCATTTATTTAGCGCTTTTATCCAAAGCGCTTTACAATTGATGCCTCTCATTCGCCAGAGCAGTTAGGGATTAGGTGTCTTGCTCAAGGACACTTCGACACACCCAGGGCGGGGTTTTAACCGGCAACCCTCCGACTGCCAGACAATCGGTCTTACCTCCTCCCGCTCACGGAAGCCTGTCTCTGAATGGGACTTGCATTCACTGCGTGTGGGGTTTTTTTCCTTCCGCGTAGGGCGGCGTGAACGATAAAGACCCCGAAGTAGCGCTGACGGCGTTCGTCCTGATCGCCATGCGGGAGTCGTCTCACATCTGTGTGGAGCGAATACCCGTGAGTGCCTTTCTTTTTTCTCGGCAAACCCCAGGAAAACGAACAGCGAACAGTCATCAGTGCTTATACCCCACCATCGGGAGGTTTGTCTGCCACTTTTGCCGTAGACTTGCGTTCAGAGGAGTTTAGCCCAGGGTATGACTTTGAAAAATGTGCAATATAAATACATTTAGCTTTTTAGAGTTTCTTGTTTTTTTTGACAGGTACATAAAAAATTTCCAATCTCAGCATGCAATCACATACTACAAACAATACATGTAATGTGGAGAGAAGAGTATTAGAGTGATAAATCTGATTAAACAGTGTTGCCTGAAAACAACTGTGACAGAATGTGCAACACTACAATTAAACTAGTTGAACCACAGAAACTGCTGTACATTATTATTTGATACACACGTTCCCCATGTAGTGCCATTTTTTCTGGCACATGTGTACTAGTACTACCACACATGTACATCTGCAGAGTACTCATGCACATGCACACACACACACACAGGTAGTGTGCTAGTACTGCCACACATGCACATCTGTGCAGTCCATACACACACACACACACACACAAACACACACACACACACAGGTAGTGTGCTAGTACTACCACACATGCACATCTGTGCAGTCCATGCACAATATATACACACACCCAGGTAGTGTGACTAGTACTACCACACATGTACATCTGGCAGTCCATGCACACACACCACACACACCCCAGGTAGTGTGCTAGTACTGCCACACATGCACATCTGTGCAGTCCATACACACACACACACACACACACACACACAGGTAGTGTGCTAGTACTACCACACATGCACATCTGTGCAGTCCATGCACACACACACACACACACACACAGGTAGTGTGCTAGTACTACCACACATGCACATCTGTGCAGTCCATGCACCACACACACAACACACACACACACACACACACACAGGTAGTGTGCTAGTACTGCCACACATGCACATCTGTGCAGTCCATACACACACACACACACACACACAAACACACACACACACACAGGTAGTGTGCTAGTACTACCACACATGCACATCTGTGCAGTCCATACACACACACACACACACACACTAGTAAGGCACTAGCACTATCCCTTGTGATGGTGCAGACAAACGACATGAATACATTTTGTTATTCCACTCAGCTCCCAGAAAATACAACATGAGACATTTCTTTGATAGAACAATCAATTTTTAAAATGACATTTTTAACTGATCTTCAAAATAAGGGTATTGTGCTACAATAAAAGAACCGGTGTACCCTGCAACACTAAGCTCAGTGCAAGGGGGTTCTAATTTTGGCTGGGTCCCATGGCTTGGTGCCCATATTGTGCCACTCCCTTTGCCGTTATTTGATGATGGTTTGTATGCCTTTGCTTGCATTTTTTTATTATAGCTGTAATCACACAACATTCAGAACAAGGAAATAGCTCACAACTTGACGAGCACATGTGAATAAATGACTGGTTGTGTGGTGCCATGATGGCTACCATATTACATTACGGAAATACTCATTACGTGGGAAATGTATTATTATTATTTTTTTCTAATTTACCTATTTTCTCAGTTACACTGCAGGTACGCACCTACCGCATGTTCATTTGGTGTTATTATTGCACGGTTGCTTTACAAGTGTTCCCATCACAAGAAAGTCATAACAACTCTGACATTACTCCAGAGCCTGACAAATAGCATGAAGTCTGCCAGCAAATTCCTGTCTGAGAATATCCAAAAACTGACCAACCCCTACGCCGTGGCCCTGACCTCATACGCTCTGGCCAGAGAGGGACAGCATCATCTGGATATCCTGAACCGCTACTCGTCTGGTGGTGAGCTCGTACACCTTCACCAGGGCTGAATAACGCCCTTGGGCCCTGACACATTGCCCATACACAATGTCAGAGACCTGCTAAGCTAACCCCAGTTTCCATGCAACCTGCCTGTAGACCACCGGCAGCCAAATGGAGGCAGCGTAGTAAAATTGCTAAGGAGTTAAAATGGTAAATGGACTGTATTTATATAGCGCTTTTATCCAAAGAGCTTTACAATTGATGCCTCTCATTCACCCATTCACACACACACTCACACACCAACGGTGAAAGGCTGCCATGCAAGGTACCAATCAGCTCGTTGGGAGCAATTAGGGGTTAGGTGCCTTGCTCAGGGACACTTCGACATGCCCAGGGCGGGGGATCGAACCAGCAACCCTCGACTGCCAGACAACCGCCAGACAACCAACCCTATAGAGTTGGTCTTGTAACCTAAAGGTCCCAGGTTCGATTCTCTGTTAGAACCCTGCCGATGTACCCTTGAGCAAGGTACTTAACCTGCATTGCTCCAGTATATATCCAGCTGTATACCTGTATACAATGTAAGTCGCTTTGGATAAGAGCGTCTGCTAAATTCTTGTAACGTAACGTACAGTTTCAATGGCTGGTCTCCCTTTCATCCATTCAGTAAAAAAAATAATATAATAAAATGCAGACATCTCGATCATCTGTTGCAGGAGGAACATACTGGCAAGTCCCCAACAAATACTTTTTCACTCTGGAGGCCACTGGCTATGCACTGATGACCCTGGTCAAGGCCAAAAAGTTCGACCAGGCTGGTCGTGTGGTCGAGTGGCTGACACAACAGAGGTTCTATGGCGGGTTCTACGGGTCCACCCAGGTACGGCTTTCAGGGGTCAGGAATGGTGGGCTACAGGGGAGGTCAGTGATCAGCTTGACTCTCCCTTAGATACCCTGCACTATGCACCCTGTTAATGGTACTTACGCAGATTCCTAGAACATATATAATACTTCTGTTATGTATTTATATTTATGAACATAACATAACATCTCGCGACCATGACCAGAAATGTGCGTGTATAGCTAATGGCTGGATGGAACATAACATAACCTTTTGCACACAAAAACTGTCTGGGCCAATTGAGTACAGTACATACATTAAAACAAAAATAAAATATCAAAAACTCCAAAAAGCAGACTACCCCTAAAAGACATTTAAAAAACTGTAATTTATTTTTGCTCTAATACAGTTTGCAAATAGTTGCCGTTTTAATTTGTTGCACTAGAGCACTTGTCCAAACAATGTGAAAATGTATTTTTTAAATTTTTTTATTTAGAGGCAGAACTGCCTCTGTAGGTCAGCGATGTGAGGGTTGCAATTTATGTTTTTTTAATGTTTAATTTTCGATTTAAACCAATGCACCCATATCAAGCACTGGTTTATGTTACCTTTTGCTGCATAAATACAATGTCTAGTTTACAGTCCCTATTTTTTACCCACAGGCTACCGTCATAGTCTTCCAGGCCCTTGCTTTGTACATGACGGAATTACCTGAAAAGAGTCCCACTGACTTGTCCGTGACCATGTCTATGTCTGGACGCCAGCGACCCACCACGTGGACCTACACCACAGACACGATGCATGTCACCCGCTCAACAAAGGTGCAATGAAGGCAGAATCAGTAGGAGGGCTGGGGAATGAAAGGGTGGAAAGTGAGAGAAGGAAAAAAAGGGGAGGAATGAGCATAGTGTGATGGTATGAGATGAAACATGACAGAATGACAAAGAGAGGGAAGAGACAATGAGAGATATTGAGGGAGGAGAAAGTCAAGTGAAAATGAGAGAAGAGGAGAGTCATAGAGAGGACGTGAGGATGACAGTGTTAAGGGTAAAATTGTGAGTCAAAGGATCCAACATCCAGTGTAAGTCAACCCTTTGTGAACTTGACAAGCTTTCTCTGATCATTAAGGGAAGGTT
Source organism: Anguilla rostrata (assembly GCF_018555375.3). Taxonomy (NCBI): domain Eukaryota; kingdom Metazoa; phylum Chordata; class Actinopteri; order Anguilliformes; family Anguillidae; genus Anguilla; species Anguilla rostrata. Next base: position 58,937,865 of record NC_057934.1, read on the forward strand.
GTCTTTGTGTCTGCAGATTCCACTAAATCAAAACATGACATTCACTGCTAAGGGAACTGGCCAAGGCACCCTGTCAGTAAGTTCCATATAAACCCACAACTTTGATACCCTAGAGTTCTGTAAAAGAAAAATGAATGACTACTTAAATTTGTTAAATTATTACAGTTATCTCTTGACTTAAAATCTGTGGAACACTCAGCATGCTTCAGAATTCCAAACTGGCAGTTAAGTGGAAATGATTACCATGGATAATTTACCCACATTTCTAAACCTAATCCCTGCTATCTCGCTAGCAACCAAACTTAGTTTAGCAAGCAACCAAACTTAGTTTTGACATGTTAAACATGTTAGTTTAACATGTCAAGAACATTAAGATTACTGTATCCAGATTTCAGGCTCACTATGTAACAAATGGACTTGTGACCTCATATAATGTTGATTTGCGGCTTGTAACTAATTTTACAGTAGCATTACAAATGCAATACTGAATCAGCATGTGTGCATTTAAATATGTCGCTGAGTGCCGCAATAATGTACGCTCTGCCCATGTTGTGATGTACTTACACTTCAGGTGATGACGATCTACAATGCTTTGCCTGAGGAAAATAAAGCAGACTGTAAAAACTTTGAGCTGGAAGTTACGATACAGAAGCAGAGAAAGGGTACGGTATATTTGGGGCCAAAGACAAACTGTTCTGCATTTTACATAAATGAACATGAACCCTGGGAAAATATAGTGGTTGTTCCAGGATGACATGAAGTTGCTTTTGACTTTGTTAAAGGATGCAATTTAGTGAGTATGAATGTTTTCTTTTTTCTCAGCTTCCGATCCAACGGCACTGGAAACGTACATTCTCACAATTGATATGACGTAAGTGGATGTGTAGTTTTTAATGACAACTTTTTAAAAACATGCTAATTTACCTTTGTAATACAGAGCTTGGAAATCTTTACTGCATGTCATCAACTGAGTAGGTTTGCCTGGGCTGCAGTTTTCTCGTCCAATCAATCTCCTTTTAAGATTAAATTGCGGGTGAAGAAAATCAAAGGTTGTGGCTTTTTGGCCTAGTTTTAAAATCTACCAGATGGCAGTCGGAAATGAAATGATTCACCTACCCATTAAACCAGAAAATGCAGTCGACAATTCCAATTTGCCCAAATTTGTGGCATTATGAGCATTCTGATTATATGTATTAGCAGAATTCACAATTGATTTTGTGAAGCATCGGCAAAATTGGCAGGTGGGACATGTAAATTATTATTGAAATGTAAAAATATATTTAAAAATTATGCCACATACTCCAGCCTCTTGCCTCTTGTACTAACAAGAACATAAATAATTAATCAATGCTAAAAAAATGATTTCTCCTTTTCAGTCTTTTAAATTAACTTTATCAAAGAATAATCATTAATTGTACAAATTCCACTTTAACGACATTGCAGACATTGTCTTATTGACATTTCAAATTGGATGATCAATCATAAACTTAATCTTTCCAAAACTGAGGTAATCAAATTACTTACCAGCTACATCCTTCCAGATGATCTGTTCATCACCGTTGGCTAGTGCAAATGCTAGCTAAGTTAGCTAGCTAGCACGCAAACTGCTGGTCATGATTTTAGATGGTTGCATGGTTACCAGTGGTTACTTCCCTAGTGTTAGTTCAAATACGAATAAGCATCTAGTCATGGCAAGCAAGGTACACTACAATTAACCTACAAATAAGTTATACCTCATTTAAGATGGAAAAGACTGTATCACTTTCCAAAGGGCTAATAAACCATTGGCCATTGTGATGTGTGTGAATTGGACACTCTACAATTAATTTTTGTGAACCTTTGAAATCAGAATAAGGTGTCAGCAGATCCAATATTCAAACACCAAGGTATTTCATTTTTATAAAAGCTCTATTATCAAGTGCAGAACACTGTTGGGGAGGTTGAATTAACTTGATTTAGCTAATTAGCTTGTTAGAGTGAAGTGGATATTTTTAAGTCTTCCACATTAAATAGGAAAGCTCCAGTGGAATCTATGGAGAACACTTTGAATATTGCTATTTTCCAACCCAAAGCTGGCTTCAGGACTCTAGGATTATTGTCTGTTTCCAAGGTACAAGCCCTCCAGTTCCAAATCCACCATGTCTATCCTGGATGTCACCATGCTCACAGGCTTCACTGCAGACCAGACAGACCTTGAAAAGGTGAGGAGAGATCCTGGGACCATCACTGCAGACAGCTATGTCAATACATTTTTTCACCATTGAGATAAAACAGCCCCCTGTCTTGTATCACCTCAGTCATTGTCAAACTAGCACAATGAGTTTTTATTTTTGAAATGGATACTCCCGCGCAACAGTCAAAGCTTATAAAAGAGAAAAGGTGCTCTCAGTATGGGACAGTGCATATAGCAAAAATATATACCTGCACTCTTCAGAGAGACTACCCAAATAGACACTAGAGCCCTCACAAAATAAAGCATGTTTATTTAAATAAATAATGTTCCGGTGTCTAACCTCTCAGTTAAACACAGGAACTAGCTGACCCAGGTGGTCAGCCAGGCCAGCATGATCATTGGAGACAAACAATTGAAACTCCAGAAGCTATACAACCGGTCCATAACCAAAAAGGCAACCCAGGTCTATAATGACCCCACCCACCCCCCTTCACTCATCATTCCAGCTGTTGCCATCTGGCAGGAGACTCAAGGTCCCACTAACCAGGAAAAATGGGCACAAGAAGTCCTTTGTGCCCTCTGCTGTGGCCATTCTGAACAGAGACATAATAAAATAACCCTCCCCACTGCCCATGAGCATTGCTGCTGCTGAAAATGTATTTTATGTATTTTAGCTGTTTTTTACTGTTTTACACTGTGTTGCCAGAATGCCGAAGGCAAATTTCCATTTCATGTAAATGTAATGGACAATGAAGTTTTCTTATCTTATAAGACTGACATTTCCACTTTGCCTCTTCTTTAGAGTAAACTTTTAAATTTTTATTTGCATTGTTCTTTTGCTGATTTTCTTGAGGATAATGGCGTGATTGCGTCATCCTTACCCTGGTCCTACTGGCACTCTGACTGAATGCAACTTCTTTATGTGTCAAGACCTTATCTCACGTTTTGCTCTGACAGTTAACTGCAGGAAAGGACCAATACGTCAAGAAGATTGAGATGAACACACAGCTTTCAGAGAAGGGCTCCCTTATTTTCTACCTGGACAAGGTGTGCAAATGTATTCCTCTGGCCTTGATGAAAAAGCGCTCGCATATGGTCTGCCTGCACCTGTGTTTGGCTTGTTGCTGAGTGTCTGACAAAGTCTTTTGCTACCTCCTTCTCTCTCTCTCTCTCTCTCTCTCTCTCTCTCTCCTTCCACAGGTTTCCCACCAGCTGCCTGACAGAGTGGCCTTCAGGATACATAAGATAACCAATGTGGGTCTGCTTCAGCCAGCTGCAGTTACTCTGTATGAGTATAACTCCTGGGGTGAGTTCAGATCTTCCCTGCTGTTCTTCATGGTCTCTGCCAATGTCATACATCAGCAGCCAGGACGAAAAACCCAACCATTGTTTGTTACAGAAAACCGCTGTATGAAGTTTTATCACCCGGAGAAGAAGAACGGGACCCTGAACAGGATCTGCCATGAGGATGTGTGCCGCTGTGCAGAAGGTAGGGTGTGCACATCCATCATGCAGGAAGTGATGTCACAGAGGAGGCTGGCATGATGTGCCCTCATTCACATTTCTCTACTGCTCACAGAAAACTGCAGCTTCCAGAGGAAAGAGAATAAGGAGCTGGACCGTGTGTCTACTGCTTGTTCAGCTGGCATGGATTACGGTATGGACAACTGCAAGAGCAAAGATTAAATCTGCAAAGTGCCCTTTCATTCACACATGTGCATTCAGTCTTTTTGATGTGTGGTGAAGAGAACAGTGCAGCGTCGGCTTCTAGTGCTTCTAGACAACACAGTTTTATATGGCAAACTTGTTCATAGTCCGTGCGATATTACATTGTTATTAAGGCCAGCTATGGGTGACCTTACTGTAGGAATTCTGCCTGTTTGCTGTCTCTCTCCTGTCCACAGGCATCAACGTGGATGTCTTGAGGCAATTAAAAGACATGCTGTGGCCCTTATCTATGCATAAAATCTAGGGTGTCATGGTGTCTCCTTTCCTGGAGAGTTTAACTGCCTCTGAAGAGACACCAGAACACAAAGCTGTTTGTGGGGTCAGGGACTAGTGTGGCCACAGAATACTATAAGGATCATGGTTTCTTTTTTATTTTGAGTTTGAATGCCAATCTGTGCTCTGAAGTGGGTGCAGAGGTGCTGTTGGGGGCGTGTCAGTGAATATCAAGCAGCGATTCATGCCTTCGACCGCCACTTGCTCAGATCAGGTCTATGGCACAAGTCACAGGCCAGTATATGGCAAATTGCTATTTTCAGAGTTTTAAAAAAACCTCAGTCAAATCACCCTAAAGTGTCCTTTTACTAAGCTTGAAGAGGTTAAGCATCTTAAATGTCCTCATAAGCCGCGTTTCCACCGCAGGAACTATACCCCGGAACTAGGAACCTTTTGAGGAACTCAGTGCGTTTCCACCGCAGGAACTAGGGTCTAAATTTAGTTCTGGGGGCTTTGTTTTACCCCCCAAAACGTTCCTGCTCGGGGGGTAGTACTTTCCGAAAGTACAGGAACCTTTTGGGTGGAGCTTGCAGCGCTGAACATTTCTGATTGGTCGAGTACTCGCAGCATTTGTGTTGTATTTATTTTCCGCTATTACCCGCCATGTTTGAAAATATGCAGCGGCAAACCAATTTATTTTCATAATAACTTCAAATCAAACTTGTATGTTATGCGGCGCAGTAGCCTAGTTTTGGTTATAGCCTGTCAACGTCTTGGAATTATAACGTGTGCTCTTCTGTTCTTTTCTTGCTTTAGTATTCGTTTTATAAAATGCTAAGCATTCGTGCTGGGACAGCATATTACGTAGGCTACCAAAACATTCAAACGGATTAATTCGGTTGCTGAATATTTTCTTCCGGATTTTCTTTGTTAGCCCGTTGTAATTGACTCAAAACGTTTGATACAGTTATGTGAGGTATGCGGTAGTTCTGCATAATTAACATTGGTGATACAGTACAAGCAAACTGGAAATCACCATCCGCACTTTTTATCCGGGTAAAATAACAGGTTAATTCTAGTAATCTTCCCTTTAGCTTTTTCAGACTGCCGTAATTTTACTCAGTTTTACTGCCATTTTTCAATTCCACGAAAAGACCAGGAAGACTATGGACTAATTTATGCATGGTGCATGGTTCGCATCTGGAGGGCACACTTCGCTGCTCGGTTAGCAGTAACTTCGAAGGAAAGCAAACGGTGGCTGTACCACTACTAATTTACATTTTCACGCAAGTCCGAGTTTTCGTTCTATTCTTGTCATTTTGCCATTAGCCTATATGGAATTGACGACGAGAAAGTAATCAAACAGCAAATTGTTTACAACGTGTGCATGTTTTCTGCTGTTGTTGCCAGTTATACATATAAATGTGAATGCATTCTGTCGCTTCGGATGTCAAGACATGAAAGCGAATGTTCGCATAAAAACACAATGAATGTGTTTGAGAGGATATATGAAAATCAATAAATACAAAAGTAACCATATATAGTCATTGTTGGTAACCCGTTGTATAAGTGGAATAAACCCCTCCGGGCTGTCCCGGTTATTAGAAAATAATGTAGGCTACTTCGGTGGTAGTATGGGGTTACGGAAGAAATCATATGACAGATGGACCGACGACAACGTTGCTTTTTCATACGTCAGTGGGCTTTTTTGCCTAATCTTCGCGGTACTTTAGACCCCGGTGGAAACGCAGACAACCATTGGCTGAAGGAACCTTTTAGTTCCTGGTAAAGTAGTTCCTGGGACTGAAAGTTCCGGGTAATTTTGGTGGAAACGCGGCTATAGATTTTATCTTTCATACCAGGAACCAATTTGGTTGCCCTTCGTTGAACCTTTTCCAGAGTCTCTATATCGTTCTTGTAGTACAGTTTTCAGAACAGCACAATACTCCAAGTGCGGTGAAATGTTTTGGAAATATTACAGGTTGTATGCAATCAGAGACAAAATTACAATCAAGAGGAAAGTTTCCTGCTAGGGAAGTGGCTGGAGTTGAAGACAGAAGTGGAGCTCACTTTGTTTCTGCTGGACATGTATTTTAAATTGTAACAGTAATTTACCTGGACTTTCTGCTTGTCCCTTCAACAAGGCCCACAGGTGTTTTGATTTTCAATATGTTTTCACGACATTGTGACTGTTGAAAAAGTTACCAGCTTTAATAATTGTATTAATTTTGATTTGGTTGTGAGTTGCACATTTATGATGAAGTTTGATCCAACCAGCCTGTCAATTAATTATGGAATTTAATTCATAATTGATATCTTTGATAATGATTAGCCAATTAAATCAAATATATATATTTTTTTATAACTTAGGAGTTCAAACTGTTGCTGCCACTTGTGTTCTATACTCAGTGCTGAACATTAAACAGGGGTAAAATGAAAAGTGAAAACTGCCGGATTTGAAAATTGTCAATTTAAAACGATTCTCACTTCTCTGACATGCTAAAAAGAATCAGACATTTTAGGTTTGCGTATCTTGATCATTACAATGTTTTGCAGTGTATAAAGCCAAAGTAATCGAGGTTGAACTGTCTCCTGCCATCGACCGCTTCACCATTCTGGTAACTGAAACCGTCAAGGAAGGTAAAGCCTGACTTTGCTTTGAGCACTCAGATCTCAGCTCTTTCTTTCGACTGTAAAAATCAGACTGTTCTATGTGATAAGTTCTGCCTCGACAAGTTGTGTTTTTTAGAGTAAAGTGTGATCGTTCCTTTTTGTCCTGATGTAGTTAATTAGCCACCACGCCCTGTACTCTTAAGACTTTGTGGGTGCAATTGAATTTGATCCTTTTATTCAAGTGGAAGTTTGTGTTATTACTGGGGAAATCTGTTTCAGCTGGTTTTATGTGTCTCTTTCTGCAGGCACAGACACTGATGTGAAGGGCAAAGAGCGAATGTATTTAGCCCATCCTTATTGCAGAGAGGCGATAAGTCTGATCAAAGGAAAGACCTACCTGATCATGGGCTCGTACTCAAGTCTTGTGATAGAAAAGGACAGGTGAGCTCCAGCACTCCTGTGGACAGCCAAGTCTTTAAAATATGCATTTTGTAATTTCATGAACCTCGCTCATTAGGCAGTTGTGACCAAAACATGGAAAGAGCAACAACCTGCATTCATGATTAAGGTTGCACTGAAACTTTAGCTTGGGATTTTTGACTACCCATGCATGCACAAGCTAATATTTAGGGGGCCAAGCACCGAAGGTGCGGAGGCACCCTATTGTTATTGTTAGTTTTATTATTATTTTTCTGCCATGGAAGTCTATGGCAGCCCCTATAACCGACTGGTCGGTTTTTACAAAACTTTTCAGAATGGTAGAGGATTATGCCAACAGGCCATGAAACAAATTTTACATCGCTTGGCCAAAGGGTGGCGCTATAGCAAGCGATTGAAATAGAAAACTTATGAACAGGCATATCTCATGCCCCGTTTGATCTAGAATCATGAAATTTTGCACACATATGCCACTCCTCATGAGGAACAAATGGACCCATCACTTCCGGTTACTTGGATTTTCCGCCATTTAGAATTTCATGCAGAACTATAAATGATCTGCACGAAACTTGGTATACATAATATATAAAGCAATGTCTACTAATTAACATATCGGATTTTTGAAAAGTTAAAAAACAATGCCACTATGAGCCAATGAATATTGCGGAGGGCATGGCATTTCACATAAAGGTGTATAACTTCTGGATGGTTTGACCTAACACCACGAAACTCCATAGGCATATGAGCACCCATAAGTGGAGGCTAACCCACCATTGTTGGCCCGATCAAACAAAATGGCGGCGCTAGAGAGCTCATTTCAGATTTAGGCATAACCACTATGCCGATTTTTTCGAAACTTGGCACATCGGTATAGGGCCACTCCAAATGGACAGGGAGCAAATATGAAGCCGATTGGCCATAAGGTGGCGCTATCATGAGCTAATAGGTATGGTTTTTGGACAACTTTGAACAAGCATATCTCCTGCCACATTTGAGCTACAGTCATGAAATTTTGGACATGTGTGCAACTCTTCCAGCGTAACACATTTCCCATAAGGACCCATAAGCTCCACCCATTAGATTAAAATTAGACTTTTTTAAAAATGCTTCAAATGCTACCAATCCCGTATGATTTGATAACACTACGTAACCACCCGTTCTGGTGTCACAAAACTTTGCATAATGATTGAAGGTCATTCCAAGGTCACTCTGAGTGACCACATGGTAGCTCAAATATTGCAATGGCGTGTTGTGCTTGCTGCTTGGCCCCGTAATCACTGCTTGCAGCTATATTTTATTTTCAATTTGGAGCAAGTCCTGCCTTAAAATGACCTTTACTGGGTGATTATTAATCTAACTATGATGCAATTCTTTTTTTGAATCACCATATTTTTGCATCTTAATGCTTAGATTGTTGTACTCACAACATTGAAAGAATGAATGTGCCCTGAGCTCTGACCTCTCAAACGAGGAATTAGTCTCTGTAGTGCTGATGCAGCATGTATTATGACTCGGTCTATGTCCGACTGTAACAGTGTGATGGGGAAATGAGTGGGGAATGGGAAGGCAAATGATATTGCTGACTGACGAGTATCTCCGGTCCCTATCTGCCCATCCAAAAGCACCTAAAACCTGAACTTTGAAGGCTTACTGGACACAGGGCAGCTTTGAACGCTGAGCTTGAGGACAATGAATCTGCAGGCTGAGACCAAGATTTCGAATAGCATACCCCCAACAGAGATTTAAAATTCCTCCCAGAGTTACCTTCAAAAATAATAAAGGAAAAATAACAAAGCAAAACAACAAAATATTGTCTCGATGGAAGGGTTTGTAATCCTAACTAACCAGAATCACTATACTGTAAGCAGAGCAGCAAAACGAGAGTCACGGTTGAGTAGAATGAAACAATGGTCAAACACAAAATCCAATCAGCAAACTGATTTTGCTTCAGCCAATCCAATTGCCAAACAAACCAGAAGGGTTACACAAGATTCAGAATACAATAGAACAAGTCAGTGGTCAAACACAAAATCCAATTGGCAAACAAACCAGAAGGGTTACACAAGAATCAGAATAGAACAAAATAAGGTCAAACATGTAGCCAAACAAAGTCATACCCTTTAATAAAAGCTGAGAATCTGCACTTTAAAAATATTTGAATTATTTGATTGCAAATCTAAAATTGTGGAGTGCAGAGCCAAATCAAGAAAACTAAGAATAAACATGGCTTTGTCTGAAAGATTATGTATTGTGGGATGATAGTATGCTTGCAAATAATAAAGTTTGTGTAATAAAAAAGGTGTGTGTATTATAGCGTGTTAATGTGTGTGTGTGTGTGTGTGTGTGTGTGTGTGTTCTCACTGGTGTCCCTCCTTTCAGGACGATGTACATGTTAGGTGGAGACACCTGGATTGAACACTGGCCCACGGAGACGGAGTGCCAGGAGTCCGCAAACCGGCAGACCTGTCTGAGCCTGTTTGAAGATACAGATGATCTGTCCACGTTTGGGTGCCCAAGCTAAACCCATGTCAAATTTATTGTTTGTTTTTTCATTTATTTTGTTGAAAGTATATTACTTTTCGGCAGCACAGGCAGTGCCTTCAGGCCTCACACCTGGTCAAATAAATATATGTAACACTTTTACATCTGAGGTACCAATAAAATGCAAGAATTTCAAAAGGATTGCCTTTTTGCACCAATCAGTTGTTTTTTTTTCTGCTTGTGCCCTACCATGGCCAATTTTTCCCAGACCTGTTCGGTAAATTTGAATAAACATTTAGTCTACTTTTGGTGAAAACCTGTATGTGTGCGTGTGTGTGTTTTTTCTTTCCTCTGACGAAAAACAAACATTTACATTTAAGCATTGCTCGGGCACTTTTTTGAGTGCATACGTAAGGAGAATGGCATGATTTAGCACAATGTGATTAATGCAAGTAGAATATACTCCCGGATCAACATCACTATTGTTGTTCCTGGAACAACAGTCCTATTAACCAGTCATTACCCTCTGATGTGATCAGTGTGTGCCGAACAACCTTCCCCGGAGCTATTTAAAAATTCTCCAAATTCTCCAAAGGGCGACAAATTCATTAGAAGGACAATATTACATTACATTACATTACAGGCATTTAGCAGACGCTGTTATCCAGAGCGACGTACAACAAGTGCATTAGTTCAAGGTGCAGAGGTGCAAAAGAAACACACTACAGTGAAGTAAAGATCGTAGTGCCAGAAGTGACCACAGATCAGGACTCCAACCCTGTGGGGTAACCTGTTCAGCAAACAAACAATCCTGCCAAGTACAAACTAGCACTGAAATCACATTTGCCTAATCAGAATCAGACAAAAACAATCCTGTCAAATAAAAACTATCGCGATCGCATTAGCCTAACTAGGTACATTGAGCTAAACTATAGGCTAGGGAGGGGTGGGGAGAGGTGCAGCCTGAAGAGATGAGTCTTTAGTCTGCGTTTGAAGGTAGTCAGATTCTCTGCTGTTCTGACCGCCACGGGGAGGTCATTCCACCAGCGAGGGGCCAGGACAGACAGCAGACGCGAGCGGGAAGTACAGACACAAAGAGGGGGAGATGCCAAGCGTTCAGGGTGGCAGAACGGAGAGGTCTTGCTGGTTTTATAGGGTCTGATGATCCTCTGGATGTATCCTGGTGCTGACCCCTTAGCTGCCTGGTATGCAAGCACCAAAGTCTTAAATTTGATGCAAGCCATAACAGGCAGCCAGTGGAGGTCAGTGAGCAGGGGGGTGACATGGGAATGTCTGGGGAGGTTGTAGACCAGACGCGCTGCAGCATTCTGGATGAGCTGCAGGGGTCTGATGGTGGATGCTGGCAGACCAGCCAGCAGCGAGTTGCAGTAGTCCAGGCGGGACAGGACCATTGCCTGAACCAGGAGCTGGTTTGCGTAGGTGGTGAGGAAGGGGCAGATTCTCCGGATGTTGTACAGGAAGAACCTGCACGTTCAACTCACCGCCGTGATGTTCTGGGAGAGGGACAGTCTGTTGTCCATCACCACTCCAAGGTTTTTTGCGGTGGGTGGTGATGACACCACGGTGTCCCCTAGGGAAATGGAAAAGTCAAGGAGGTTAGAGGATGGAGCAGGGATGAAGATCATCTCTGGGTTCAGCTTAAGATGGTAAGGTGGTTATCCATCCAGCTCTGGATGTCCCTCAGGCAAGTAGAGATGCGAGCGGAGACTTGTGTGTCAGAGGGGGGGAAGGAGAGAAAGAGTTGGGTGTCATCGGCATATCAGTCATGAGAAGCAGGGACGTGTGTTTACAATGAGTCTAATGTGGAGTTTGATGTTGAATGGGCTTCTATTGGATGGGGGGGTGGTGTGCTCACACGGGAATCAAAAATCTACAAATATCTAAATATTGAAGCAAGCAACCTAAAAACCGTCTGGAATGCACACAAAACCCCAGGTTGGTGTGAAAATGAGCCTAGAAGTATTATAAAGTGCAATTCCCCTTTAAACTCTGTTACTCTGGTCAAGTTGCCATCGGTAAATACTGCAGGTTTGCAAAGTACTTTGATACAATGAATCTCATCAAGTAAAATAATAAGTCATTGTCTTCTTCACCATCCAGCTGCATATGCTATTTCTTGTCAAAAACATTTGGCAAATAAATGAGGTAAAAAAAAAAATGCAAACAAAGATGTAAAAGACTGGACTCTGAGTGACTCTGATGATTGATGCATGTTACACTGAAATGTCAGTTTGAAAGTTCATTTAATCTTTTTAGTCGGGCATTCTTACCCCCTCGTATAGGATGCCCAGGTAATTTTTTTATTTTTATAAAAACAAATCATAAAACCAGAATGTTTGGGACACCGAGAGCATTCTAGCACAACTGGTGCAAATCAAGAGGTTGTCTGCGAGTTTTTCTAGCATATGTGCGATTAATAATTTGCGGGCATAGTGTGTGTGCCTACTGCACAGCACTGTCTGCATTGAAAATGGGTTGAGAACATTTGGAATTGTGCAATGAAATGTGCTATGGAAGAAAAAAATTGATTTCTGGGAAATGTGTCAGTGTAACATACGGGAATGGAGATGGGCACCCCCTTCACAACACACACATACTGGAACAGGCTGGCTCAAGCAATGCAAACAAACAGCTTGTATGCACAACAGGGTTCCCTCCCCTGTGATTGATTTTTGAATTTCAGTTATCGGACATTCCCTCTCTTACTTCATCTCGCTTTCTCAATCCACCAGAGGGTCAGCCAGTGTTTGCATTGGAGTTCAGGTCTTGAGCCTGGGGGTTTCCAGGCTTGGGGAGGGAACACAATTTTGACAGAGTGGGTATAAATAAGTGCTGTCCAGGGGGAGAGAGACACTTGGACCCGGTGGGAAAGATGCGTGTGGATGTGGTGTGGCTGGCCACCTTGGCTCTGTCTCTTCCTGCACTCTCATATGCTGAACTGTGAGTATACCGCATGCAGATGCACACACACACACTCTACTGTCTGTCTGAGACAAACCACAGACGCGGCAGATCAACTGATAAATAGCCGTGCAGGCACCAGTGGGTGCCGTGGTAGTCAGGAAAGGTGAATGGGGACCACTTTTGCAAGTCTTCACAGGGACACTGCTAGTCGGAACATCAGTGGCAAATCTTCTTGACTCAATCCTACCTACATCAATGGTCAGAACAAGTTTATCATACAGCAGTGAACGACAGTGTGATTAATAATCAGCTGGATTAGACATCAGAAGAACGAAGGTTCAATTTCCAGAGGAGAGGATTGTATCCTTTTAGCAAGACAATCGGAGAGTTTTTTTTATTTTAAATATGGCTATGGTAACTGGATGTCATTTATTCTGTGAGCTGCCCTGGGTGACAGTAACTGCCAAGCAAATTCAAAATGGCGGCTGGTAATCTTAACATTTAACCTGTTGTATATTTGTCGCCAGACTCCTTCCACTAAGCAGGGAACAGGGCAGAGATTTTATCATGCATGATGCATGCTTAAAACCAGAGAATGTACGAAGCCTGGGGTCACTGAATTGCACTGAGCAAACAAAAAGCCTAATGAACAACTGAGTGCGCAGTTCAGGCGGTTCTGTGAAGGTCCCTTTGTATGGGGGGAGGGGCTGTGCTTTTACAGTCCAATGACTTGAAAGATTGTCTGGGTGCATAAATCCTGGGTCAAAAAAACAAGATTACTCAATCATTTTTTGTTTGAAAATGCAATTTTGATTAGTTTAAAGTATTCCTACAAACAATTGTTTAGTATTTCAATAATATTTTATAATTCCCTGCGAAATGAGATATTGTACAAAGTTCCTTAAATGCTAGTTATTTAAAATAAAAATAAAACATTTTAAATGCTGTTACATTCAACAAATGTTCATCATTTTCCCATAATTATAGGTCAGAGGAAGTCAAGAAAGGCTGGCATAAAAGTTCAAGGAAAATTAAAATTTATGATTATTTAATAGAATGTTACATTACATTATTTTTTAATATACCTAAGAAATCCAACAAGCTTTGAAACCCAAATGTTTTAGCTAATTTTACTGTTGAATAATGCAAATGTAGGGGAAATATATGTTTTATATGTTAACATGAGTTTGTGTTTTAATTAAAATATGAAATAAGACCGGTTTGCGTTTGTTATAATTCCATACAGAGTGCACATGAGTATATGAGAGCAGTAACAGATCCATGAAATTAAATATGTAAATGTAAACTGTAAATGGTGTATGTCAAACATGTACAAACATATTCTATACCTATTTCAAAATCCAATGAATTGCTTTGTGTTTGCAAATGTTGTAAGTTAAAATAAATTAATTAAAATGCATTTGAAAGTACTATTTGAACACACATCTGACCCAGGTCTGGTGTGTGTGACTATGGAAACTGGAGTTGATGCTGGGATGGGATTTATTTTCTGACTGAACATTTTCGTTTGAATCCAGTCTGGTTGTTGACAGCAACTGTGCTTCTTCTGTCCAGCAGTTTCACAGACAGTGATGTGCTAAAAGAGGAACTGTTCAAATACTTTGTTTCTTACTTCCCTTGCCCCTCACCTTCTTCTGTTTTCACAGATTTGTTTTGACTGCACCAAACCTGCTTCGGGTGGGCAGTAAGGAGAACGTGTTTGTGGAAGTACAGGAGTATGTAGGACCAAACCTCAAAGTTGAAATTGTGGTGAAGAATTTTCCTGCCAAAAACAGGGAAATCTTCTCTACATCTGTGGATCTGAAGGCAGACAACAAGTTCCAGGCTCTACAGGAAATTCTGGTGGGTGCTCCCGTCAGTCACTTCTTAGAGGAGACCGGTGGACTTCCAAATCCCAGATAACACTTCCTGTGCAGAGCAGGCACTTACTGTCCAGCCAGTTTCTGTCATTTAGTGTACTTATTAAAAAATTTTTAAAATTTTTTTTAAAAAACTGCCCACTTTATAGAAACACAGAATATTTCACAAGAACACTCCTTTTGAATCCTCTCTAGGCTTACTTACTTTTTAACCATATTCTATTCTTATTAGAAAATAGTTTAGCTCAAAATCTAGTTAATAACCGGTGTTCATTTTATACATATTTTTGCCTTGACATTCTAGATAATTTTTACAGATATTTCAGCAAGTTTTCGGGAATTTAAACTAGACAGTTGTTTTAGCTTGTGCTATAATTCACAATTTCAAGATGAAACGGCCTGTAACAATTTATGCTTCTATTTTAGATCCCTGAAGAATTTTTTGAAGAAGAGACGCGTTTGAAACAGTATGTCCACCTACATGCAAAATTTGGAAACAAGCAAGAATTGGAAAAAGTCATCATGGTCTCTTTCCAGTCTGGGTACATATTTGTACAGACAGATAAGAGCATCTATACTCCGATAGGCATAGGTACAGTAATATATCAACATGTACATGTAGGCAATTTTCAAAGTAGTTCAGATTCCATGTTTCCCCATTTCTTCTCCATGCATATGTATACTAACATATAAACCATAATGCACAGTTGATTAATCGGTTGATCGATGTTCTAGTTCTTTACAGGGTTTTTGCCTTGAACCCTGGACTGGAGCCAATCTCAAGTGGTGTTTCTGTGGAAATAATGGTAAGGCTTTAGTCTTTGCTGTCCTCCAAGCATGAATGCCCTCTTGATCACATGATTTCAGTCAGGACGACTCACATATTGAGATTAAATATTAATGAATATGCAATGCAAAAACAATTTATGTGGCGCTAAATGGATCTGATGTATGTACTTACATTACAGGTGCTTAGCAGCCACTCTTATCCAGGGCAACTTACAATTTTACTTATACATTTACATTGCATTCATTCATACAGCTGGATATTTACTGAAGCAATGCAGGTTAAGTACCTTGCACGTTGCACAAGGGTACAACAGCAGTGTCCAACCGGGGAACTGAACCAGTGACCTTTAGGTTACAAGACCAACTCCTTACCCATTATACTACACTGCCACCCCACTTCTGTGCATGGCACATCTCCCCTACTAACAGGGGAAATATCAGAACCCCCAGTAGTTAGAAGCAGACCCAAACAACAGGTGGTAGCTGGGGTGGTGGAGGGTGAGCGCAATTCTGTGAGCAGCAGCAAGCAAAGCATTCAAAGAGCAGCACAGGCAATGAGCAGCACTGGACGTTTGACTGTCAGTTTTAAACAGGCGCACCATTAGAGATGTGTGCATGTGATTGCTTAAGCATGAGTATATGTAAAGATGCGTGCATGTGATTGGTTGAGTGTGAGAACATGTAGTTGAGATGCTGAGGCTGACCAATGGTCAGCTGTAGCATGAGTTTCCTGGCTGAATTTCTTTGTGCATTTTTATTTATGTTCCAAGATTATATGAGTTATCAAAAATGACCTTTTGCTTATTTCCTATTCAGACTCCAGATGGAATCACAGTTCAGAAAGACATTGTGTATCCTGAAAATGGGGTCAAATCAGGACAGTACCAACTCCCAGAGATTGTCAGGTTTGTTTTGAGAGACACCCAAATCTGCTTAGGTCATGTACTGACATGCCCTCTGCCATAATATCTAACACTCTCTATTGACAGTGTGGGGACCTGGAAGGTGGTATGCAGATTCCAGAACACCCCACAAAAGAACTTTACTGCTGACTTCGAGGTGAAAGAATATGGTGAGATGAAAACCTGCTCCGAGTGTATTTGATTAGGCTAATATAGTGAACTCTCCAGGAATATTTGATCATTTTTATCTTTGGTTCCTCTAGTGCTTCCAAGTTTTGAGGTCAAGCTGTCACCAGAAAAATCTTTTTTCTACGTCAATGATGAGGAGCTATCTGTCAACATAATCGCCCGGTAGGACAATAAGCTTTTATATCATATATTCAAGAGAATATTTTTGACCAACCTGGCATTTACAAGTGACAAGTGATTTCAGTGACTGTTTGCAATTGTACATCATTCTGTCCTCAAGCTTCAAGTTTGTTTTTACAAAATGGTTGATGGGGGGTTCTTGTCGAGTCAACCAATCTCGTGTCGGTTCCTGGGAAGTTATTCACTCCAGTTGTCTTACATGCAAAGTGAAGGCCTTCCTTTGTTTTGCTCTGCAGGTATCTGTATGGAAAGGATGTTTCAGGGAAGGCGTTTGTGGTTTTTGGCGTGCTGACAGAGGATGGTGAGAAGAAGAGTATTCCTGCCTCTCTGCAGAGAGTGAACGTTAGTACCTCCACTTTTCAGCCTCACTTTCTATTCTACATGAGCACCCCCAAACTCACCACTGACCCCCTTTCATGGCTGGTTTTGTGACCTGTGCTTTCTTTATAATTCAGGTTATCTCAGGAAAGGGAAAGGCCAAGCTAACAAGAGATCAAATCCAAAAGACCTTCCCAGACATTGGACAGCTGGTCAAGCAGTCCCTATATGTGTCTGTCAGTGTCCTGACAGACAGTGGTAAGGGCCTTGCTCAATATTTTTGATTATTTGATTCTTAGTAAATAAAACCACAAAAAAAAAGTGTTTTGTCTAGTACACTTTTAGGCCTCTTTTTGTTGCGTATGTTGTTCTTGGGTCTTGTGTATGGAGGCATTTTTCTAACAAATGTCTCAAATCTGTAGGATGGATTCACACATCTGTAACGGTTTTCTCAAACCTGTAGAATAAATGAATAGATGATAAGTCTGGAAATTAATATGAGAATACACACAATAGCACTTTCCAACTTGTACAAAAATGACTCAATAATTACAGCCTCTCAAATCAACTAGAGCAAAGACAACTTTTGCACCAAATTTTGTAGTGTACCAATTTGCAAACTTGTAAAATGGCATTCATAGTTGTGCTAATGAAATTGCTCTGGTGAGGAGGGTCCATGCATGTTCTTTCAGCTAATCAGAAGAGTGGACTAGGGATAACAATGTAATACCATTACTTTACTTTTAAGAAGTGAACCTGTTATCTACAGTCAAATCCTAAAATAAAAAACTCAAAAAGGCAATGAACTCACCCACAGAGAACTATCATGTTGGGTCATATTTCTACAGGGAACAATATAATGGATAACTAAATCAGAGTGTGCAATGGAATCTAGGACAAGGTATTATCTCAATCAACTTTGATTTAGGAATCTTGCTAACTTGCTAACATTCATTACAGAATCAGCAAGAATTGACTTAGCTACCAATAGAAATACCCCGTCCTAGATTCCTAATTATAACTACAGCTAACACTACTAAGAAATGACACCATGTACAGATTTGGGAAACCATTTACAGATTTGTGATTCCATTTACAGATTTGGGAAACCATTTCCAAATTTTTGAATCCATTGTACAGGCTTGTGAACTTTGCTTCAAAAAACTTCCATACCTGTGGTCCTTTATTTT
This sequence comes from Anguilla rostrata, assembly GCF_018555375.3. Classification (NCBI taxonomy): domain Eukaryota; kingdom Metazoa; phylum Chordata; class Actinopteri; order Anguilliformes; family Anguillidae; genus Anguilla; species Anguilla rostrata. The sequence goes on from NC_057934.1 coordinate 58,955,884, forward strand.
AATCACCCTCTGCAACTGTGGACTGGACCATGTCTGAATTTCACTCAGCTTTCTGCAGGCTGCACTTTCCAATAGCAATGACTTGTTGGCGGGTGAACTGCACTGTTGCTCCATTCTGACTGCAATATCTACAGTATAACTGTATGAATACTGGAGTGATGTTCCTTCCTCTGTCAGGCAGTGAAATGGTGGAGGCAGAGAGAAAGGGGATCCAGATAGTGACATCACCCTACACCATCCACTTCCAGAAGACCCCCACCTATTTTAAACCAGGAATGCCTTTTCAAGTTGTGGTATGTTATATTATAACCAGTTATTGAGTTTCTTTTATAATTGGTGCTGTTCCTTTTAAAGTTGTGTTGAACCCAATAAAAAGTATTTTTTACCTATAAATCCCTCATTTGTGAAAATGCCTGAATTTGGATTTCATATCATTATTGCTTTGTTTCCATTTTATGTGTTTTGAGAAAATTTGTGTTGTGTGTTATACAGTACTGTATATGTGTCTTGCTGGTTATACGTGTTAAGCAATAATAATTATTCCTTCAATGTTGCTGTAATAGGTCTATGTCACAAACCCAGATGACACTCCTGCTCAAGGCATTAATATTAAGGTGACACCAGGGGAAGTTTTGGGTTGGACACAGGAAAATGGGATCGCCAAGCTTACCATCAACACCCACGGGGGGGCAAACAATCTCCAAATCTATGTAAGCTCCATTCTCAAATCAATCGGAAGTAAATCTGTGGCTCATCTCTGCCCGATGCAGGTTCCTGAAAAAATAACTATTTCGGGAATCTGACTGGAATGTACAGAATGCCAAACGTGACTGCTGAGATATCTTCCAGCACTTAAGGAATTTACTATAATAGGTTGATTACATCACCTTCAATAATATGCCAGTTGCCATTCAATTACTTCTAATCAAAGAGAATATAACTGCTGTGGAATGTACAGTAATATGTTCAAGTTGATTCCCCCAAAACCATTGAGAAAAACTGAAATACTTCCTTCAGCATGAAAACAACATTGTCACAAATGAAGCTCTGGTGCTACTGTGATACTGTAGATTCGGGTTTGCCTCTTTGTCTCCAGGCGAAAACCGAATCTCCTGAACTGACTGATGAACGGCAAGCTGTCGCACATATGACAGCCCAACCGTACAGGACACAGTCGAGCTCAAATAACTACTTGCACATTAGCATCCAGGCAGCGGAACTGAAGATTGGAGATAACCTGCAAATCAACCTCAACCTTGGGAACAGCCCAGGTATCCAGGGTCAGGACAAGCAGTTCACGTACCTGGTATGTACCTGTCTGTATACTGCACATAGGTATTGTGCACCTGTCTGTAGTCTTCATACTTCACATACGTTCTGTGTACCTGTTTGTAGTCTTCATACTTCATATACCTGTCGAGTACATTTGTGTAGTCTTCATACTTCACATACGTGCTGTGTACCTGTTTGTAGTCTTACTTTGTCAGCACCTAAATCACCATATACCCTGCTGTTATAGAATGAGTGAAGCAAAGTGGGTGTGGGCTTGGTAAGTACTTGGACGGGAGACCTGCGAAAATCGGTGCTGGTGAGCAGGTGGGGTTGGCCTCTGAACTGAGTCAAAGCATTAAACATTTCTGTGCAGTGGCACACAGTGCTGCAGGAGATGCCAGCTTTCTGAAATGTCAACCTGAGGTCCGGACACCGTTGTCATTAAAGATCCTAGGGCAGAATAGGGGGGTTCCCTGATGTCCTGGACAAATTCATAACCTGGCCATGTGTAAGCATCCAGTTTAACTGGCTCTGTAATTTCCTCTCTCTCCACCTCAGCGGATGTGTAGTGAGTGTTCAGGTGTACAATAGCCGCCGCACAATGTTGGTGGACTTTCCTCATTTCACTGCAAAGTTACTTGAGATCATTAGATGAAAATGACTATATAAATTCAATCCACTATTACCTGTAGCTGTCTGCACCATTCGTGCTTCACAAGGTAGATGTGTTCACCTGTCTGTGTTGTTCCTGAACAGGTGCTGAACAAAGGGCAGCTTGTTCATGCAGCGAGATATCAAAGACTGAAAGGACAGTCGCTGGTGACCTTATCACTGCAAGTGACCAAAGACATGGTTCCCTCTTTCCGATTTGTGGCGTACTACCATGTGGGCCTGGAAGTGGTGTCAGACTCTGTGTGGGTGGACGTTAAGGACACCTGCATGGGAACGGTATGCCTGAAAGAATCACATTTAGATGTCAATCATAATGTTGAAATCCTGACTGCACCCCTCTCGTCCTCATGTGTGGCTGAGTCATGCAGAGTTACGGCTGGGCTATAGCTATGCAGAGTCAGAGGTGCATTCTGTCTGTCTGTGCCTACAGCTTAAAGTCACATCCACAGTCAAGAAAGATATCTATGAGCCGCGTAAGCCCTTCAGCTTGACCATCACCGGTGACCCTGGGGCAAAGGTGGGCCTGGTGGCCGTGGACAAGGGTGTCTATGTCCTGAACAATAAGAACAGACTGACACAGACCAAGGTAAGGGAAGAAAATTTGTTAAACTTTTTTTACATTTCCCCTTTCTGTAAAAATTATGGAGGGATGAGCACCTTGTAAGTGGCGTTTGGGGCCATACTGTGTATGCATGCTACTCTTGACTGACTTGAGCCTTTTCATATGTAGATCTGGGACATCGTTGAAAAGCATGATATTGGCTGTACGCCTGGGAGTGGTCCTGACAGCATGGGAGTTTTCTATGATGCTGGACTGGCGTTTCAAACCAAGCAAGCTGGGACCACATCTAGATCAGGTATGTTTTCAATTGTGTAAAGGTTTCTTAGCCTGTGAGGAGCACTGTTTTTATGGGTGTGCAGCACAAGGAGCATGTCTGTACATGTGGAAATGGTCCATTTTTGTGGTAAATCATTTTACAGTGTGCTGGTGTGTGTGTGTGTGTGTGTGCGTGCGTGTGTGTGAGTGTGTGTGCATGTATGAAATTACACTAGGTAGAGGTAATATTCTGCCCACCTTTGAACACAGACAAGCAGGAGATATTTTTATCATTACGTTTTCAAGAGGTTCCAAGGGTAGCACAGGTTGTCAATGTAATGCATAAAAAAAGGCATAGGCAATCAATAGTCAATTAATAAAATGTCTGCCATGACACTGTCAGTCTCATATAAGCATATGAACACTAACACATGAAACAAATGAAAATGCCTTTTCTCTGTGTTTCCCCATGCAGACCCAGACTGCCCTGCTCGCCCAAAGCGTCGGAGACGGCGCTCACTCACACTGGCAGACTTGAGAAACACACTAGGTAAAAGCCTCTGCATCTGGGCTTTAAATGGGTCAAAAAGCCAATTTAGTATGTTAAAAACTAAGAGATTACATTTCTAAATACCAAGTCCATGTGTGCATTATGTATAAATCTAGAAATGCCTTTTTGTCTGTCGCTGTCGCTAAAGTTTTTAGTGCTGACAAGATTGTGTCTGAATATTGCCTTTCCATGCCTGGGGACACGCAAGTTCAGTCTGACGCTGAGTTGAGGTTTGGGTCACTATTCCTGTGAGGGAATTCTTGCCCTGTGTGTTTCTGGACCACAGTGCTGAATCTGGTACACTGTTTTTTTGCAGCTGCAAATTACACTGGATTGGAGAGGCAGTGCTGTGTGGATGGCATGAGAGAGAACCTGCGGGGGTTCACGTGTGAGAGACGCTCAAGTTACATCATTGACGGCCAAAAGTGCGTTGAAGCGTTCGTGCACTGCTGCTCAGTAGTGGAAAAGAAAACCCAAGAAGCCAGAGACGAAGATCTGCTACTTGCACGCAGTAAGATCTGCCGTCATCCTTAGCCCAATTCTCCAGGCTGGAGAATGGGACAAGGTTACACAATGGCTGCCGGATTTAGAGGGCCATCTCTGTTTTCGTTATGATCATCACAATGGCAGAGAGGCTGCTGCCTTTCCTTCTGACTGTTAAGATGAAATAATATCCTATAGAGACAGACAGACTAACGACAGACAGAGCACCATTAGAAGTTACCAAATGGGATCCGGTTAAACTTCAGTAGCTGGTTCCCATGTCAGTGCACAGAGTTTGTCCCAGGCCTCAGCTGATTATAACTTGCCTGTGATCTATTCGTATTTAGGTGAAGAGGATGGCGACTACACCAGCGATAGAGATATTGTGTCCCGCACACAGTTCCCTGAGAGTTGGCTATGGGAGGAGGTGACGTTACCAATGTGTGAAGGCAAACAGGGATGGTAAGAGCTCTCTGAGGAACAGTTACTTATTAACCTTGGGTCAGGCTAAAACCGTTATGAACAAATCTAGAAATGAGTTTTTTTATTAGTATTATTATTATTATTATTATTATTTATTATAAGAATAATAATAATAATAATAATAATTAATAATAATACATAATAATAATAATAATAATAATAATAATACTTCTTTTAAAAATGATTTCTCCCACAATGCATATGTCTAGCACCACTTTGTCAGGGCCCTACTCTCATTTATCTTCCATTTGTGCTTGTCTGCCTGTATCTGAAAAGTTTTGTCTGCGGGGTGTAACTATCTGTAATTGTTGTCTTGTACTCCAGCACGTCCACTTCAATCGAAAAGAAGAGTTTCCTGAAGGACTCAATCACCACGTGGGAATTCACCGCTATCAGCCTGTCCAAAGATCATGGTACCCCCCCCCTCCCCCCCATCTGTCCTGAATACATACTGTAGTTCTTTTTTGGGGACTGTCAGTTACCATTTGGTTCAGGTTCAGTATAAACAGAAATACAGTCAACTCCATCAAAAATGGACCTCCAGAAAAAATTGCTAGGATTGATACGTATCGGACAAGGGACTGACCTCATCACAATCTTTAATTTCAGGTGTAATTGCAGTTTAAATGACTGGTCTCCAGTATTTATGTGTTTCATTGTATCAGATATTCACATGCAAACACACCCAAGAGATACAGTTCCAATGTTTATACTGTTATACCATGGTGTGACTTACCCTGTCCGCAGGAATCTGTGTGGCAGACCCTTTTGAAATGACGGTGAGGAAACACTTCTTCATCGACCTGAAGCTGCCCTATGCCGCAGTGCGTAATGAGCAGTTGGAAATTAAGGCGGTGCTTTACAACTACCTTGAGGAGGGCATAAGGGTAAGACTTTAGTTCTGTGCTTTAGTCCTACCATCTGGAGAAGGATGCACCTCAGCACAGGAGTCATGAGTTTCCCCTCCCTGCTGCAGGTTCGAGTGGAGCTGATGGAGACTGAGCAGGTGTGCAGCGCGGCCAGCAAGAAGAGGAAGTACCGCCTGCCAGAGGTGGACATGGACCCCATGTCCTCACGTGCTGTCTCGTTTGTCATCATCCCGATGGCCCTGGGTTTGCACTCCATTGAGGTTAAAGCCGCCGTCCACGACTCCATCCAAACAGACGGTGTCAAGAAGGACCTTCTCGTGGTGGTCAGTGAAGTCCCTTCACCCTCTTCCTTCAAGATGTCACTTTCACCCACTATTCTCTGCTTATCTTGTCCTCACCTCCACCCAATAGCCTACTCCAATATTACATTACATTACAGGCATATAGGAGATGCTTTTATCCAGAGCAACTTACTCATCTTTTTACATAGCATTTACATTGTATCCATTTATACAGCTGGAAATATACTGAAGCAATGCAAGTGAAGTACCTTGCTCAAGGGTACAATGACAGTGTCCATTTTTCATGTGTTCTTTCAGCACTATAGCTAGTCCTAATCTTACTTTGAAGGGGGGATGTTGTGTATAATTATGAATGTTCAAAAGCATTCATATTAAGAGGATATATATTTATTTTCCAACATTTAATTTTACCAGGGTGATGTAAACATCTTGACCGCGTGGGCAAAAAAAAAATGTTATAAAAACTAAGAACTGTTTGAGGTGCTATGATGTAAGAGCTCTCCCGGCTGTTCCAAATGGCATATATCAACCTGGTATGACATATTATTAAAACATGTTATTGAAAAGATGTATACATTTTGGCCAGTGTTGTTTTTATATGGAATGATTCTTCTGTTAGTGCAACAATCAACTGTGTTATTTTATTTAAATTTTTTTAACCAGCTTGGGCAATTATTAGGCATATATTCCTATTTTCAAATACAATGTTTTTTGTAATACAATATTAAGTCTCACAAACCAAGATGGCTTACCAGAGGCTTAGGATATGCTGCCGAATTCATTTATTCTCACAATGTCTCACAGGCGGAAGGACTGCAAACCAAAAAGCAGGTTACCACCATGGTCCTGAATCCATCGACCCATGGTAAGTTTCCGACCCAGCTCTGAGCACAACCTAGATGGGTTAGAATAAAGTATGAGACTGCTTTCCCTGTAAGATTTTGATCGTGTTCTCACCATGAAGAACAGACCGGCCAATTCCAACTGACCTACCTGTAAACTCAAGTGCAAGCTTCCTGGTATCTCACCCTGAGCATGACGCGGTGTGTGCAACTGCCCATTCAGGTGGCGTTCAGACGGAGAAGATTGAAGCCGTGAAGCTTACGTCCCAGGTGCCGGGCTCACCTGCACAGACCTACATCAGTGTGACAGGTAATGAGATATCACCTTTTCTTCTTTAAACAAAGGAATTTCCTCACATTTTTCAGTCCGGAATTCTTATGGAAATACTTGGTTTTTCGGGAGATAATCAGTATGAATGTAACTGCCAGTGTATGACGTCAGCGTAGCCCTGACTGTGCCGTCTACTTTGCTTGCACAGGGGAGCTGCTGAGCCAGACCATTCAGGCAGCCATCAGTGGAAAACCTATGGGCAGCCTCATACACCAGCCCGCAGGCTGTGGTGAGCAGAACATGATCGGCATTACTGGGCCCGTCATCGCCACACACTACCTGGACAAAACCGGTCAGTGGGAGCAAATTGGGCTAGATCGTCGGGCCGAAGCCATCAAGTTCATCACAATGGGTACGACACTGCAGATTCTGCTAACAACATGTAAAAAATACATTAAGACATAGGATATCTTGAGTCTATGTGAAATGTATCCAACATATGATCATCGCTTAATACAAGTAAAATACAAACTGCGATGTGTAAGAGCCATGGCATTAATCAGTTTACTTTAAGAAATTCTTGTGACAATCACATAGTTTTTTAGTGCACTCCTTTCAAGATGATCACTGTATCTCCCTCACAAAATAGGGAGTAAATTATTGGTGATGTGAAATTTTTTCTATTGTTTCTCTTTCATTTCAGGCTACACTCAGCAGCTGGCATATCGGAACAGTGAGGGTGCATACAGTGTTTGGAAAGACAAGCCGCCCAGCTCTTGGTGAGAAACTTCTCATTATTTCTGTCCAGTCTCACAACTACCATTATCCAATAGGGGTAGGGTATTTTATGATTTTCTCGATGCAATGGAAAGCTGATTTGTCCTTACGATCACTGGTGTACTCAAGTTGTTTCATTTTTTTTTGTATGCCAAAAGCCAGTTTTACAGCAGCAGACCCGCTTAAAGGCATCACAGCATTTTTACTTTACACGGAATGCAAGGACAGGAAAGAGTGAATGAGTGCCTGGCTGCCTGTCTCCTTTCCAGTAATTATCAGGCATTTGTAGACTGATGGGCTACATACATCAATAAATATTTTATTTTGCTATTCTGGAAAATGGAACATAAAAATGGACAAATCTATGCTACATCTTAGAAATATTGACCTAATCATTACAAAAAGCTTTTCCATAATCCAATAGTTTTGTATCTCTCCTTTGCACTGCACTCAAGAGGACACAGAAGAACAATGTTAAAATATGAGAAACTGTAGAATATAAATAAAGTTAATCATCTCTTACACTTCACAGTGATTCAAACCAAAACAATTATCAAGTGCAGACTGTCAGCTTTAATTAGAGAGTACGTACATGCATATTGGATGATCTGTGTAGGAATTACAGCCCTATTTATACAATATATAGCCTCACTTTAGATGACCAAATGTAATTGGACAGTTGACTGCTCAGGTGTTTCTTGGCCAGCTGTGTGTTGCAGTCTTAGTTCATGCACAAGAATGCTTGCAGAAGGTCAACAGTCAATGTCTAGGTATGAAATTTACAATTGGAGTCTGTACCTGCTATATTGAAGGAAAATGCTAAAATATGAGGAACTGTAGATGTATGTGCCCAAGCACAATGAAGGTAGACTTTTGATAATGAAACAGTATTCACTCAATAGCAAACACGCTAATGACTAACGCTGCTGCTAGGATGCTATTGATAAAAGAACAAAACATATTTTTATGACATTTCACCATTTTAGCTAGGTTAGTGACAATAGCCAACTGAACACCCCAGCTCCAGCTCCTGCTAGCGCATGGATTCCTTCATTACAAGGCAGAGAATTACTGGATAATAAATAGGAACTATTACATTTGAAAAGGGCTGCAGGGAAGAGGGCTAAATGTGAATACCCCACATATATGCATTGGCAAACAGCCTATACATAAAAACATGTGAGCCATAAATGCAGACACACACTGTGACTTTAGCAGTTCTGATTTATGTACTTAGTTTTGTATAATGTTTAGGCTATATAGTTTTCATCAGGCAAAAAAAAAAAAAATTGCCAGATTTTTGGTTACAGTTTTTCTGCGTGATTAACAGTCTGCTGGTGAGCTCTTCTGTACTTGAGTAAATCCCACCCCTGATATCCATTAGCATAAAAACTTTGACAGGCCTTCGAAACTCATTACTATGCATCCAAACAAATCACCAAAGAAATGAAAAACTCCTCCAGCAGATTCTTTGACATTCATACCTCACCCATTTAACTGGATATGTCGGTCCAAAGTGAATTAAAAGCAGCACATGGTTCAGTGCTTTGGTGTGGCGGTAACTCATGTGTCTCTCCAACAGGCTGACGGCGTACGTAGCCAAAATTTTTGGTCTGGCATACAACCTCATATTCATTGAAGAAGATGTGCTGTGCAGCGCCCTCAAATGGCTGGTCCTGAACTCACAGCAGCCAGATGGCATTTTCAAAGAGGTTGGCCAGGTCTACCACGGAGAGATGGTGGTATGTTACCATAAGCGACCTCCATCCGAATTGTGACTGCTATTCCATAAGTTATTTGGATATATTCAGATACTATATTGTGCAAAAAAGAAGACGTGATCACAGAACAACAGCATTAAATTAAAGTAAACTGCACTGTCTATTACTGCCAGACCTGGGTCAAATATGTATTTGTTTTGGACTCAAATACTTTTCTACGCTTTACTGATCTTGTCTGGTGTACTGGAACCAATGAAATACTCTCAAAAAGTGCAAATCCCACCTTCTGGTCATACTGGCAGGCTCAATTATACCAGGCAAGATCAATAGAGCACAGAAAATTATTTGAATCCAAAATAAATATGTATTTGACCCAGGTCAAATCACTGCATAGAGACTCAGTTGCAACATAAACATGAATTAAGCAGTAACTGGTATCAGGGAAGTTAAGGTAGTATGGTAATCAACTTGTGACTAACCTCTGAGCCTGGATAGGTGATAGACAAGCAGATAGGGAATACAAGGTCCACTAAAGGCCAAAGATGTGAACCTTTCTGGTGTATCCCATTGTCTGCTATAAATTCATTGCGCTTTTTGGCACGCAGGGTGACGTGAAGGGGAAAGACAGTGATGCCTCAATGACAGCATTCGTCCTCATCGCCATGCAGGAGGCCCGTCACATCTGTGTGGAGAAAGTAAACGTGAGTGCACCATCACATCATGCCCAGGACCACTGGTGACAGACTCATCACAGCACACTGGGCAATGGCAGACAACAACGCAACTATGAGAAGTCAATAATGCCTCGAGAGAGAGAGAGAACAAAGCGGAAAAAACACAGACGCCCAATAACCAGTGTTACAGCATAAATTATAAGCCCAGACAAACTGAGTGGTACCTCTGCTATTGTCTCATTATGATGTCTTGAAAACATAGGCCCAACATTGGCCCCTTCTTGCAGTGGTAATCCTGTCCTACTATCTGGCCTTCATAATTGTCCCTGTGCCCCTCTGCCATTACTCCAGAGCCTGCCAGGCAGCATGAAGAAAGCCAGCGAGTTCCTGTCTGGCAGGATCCACAGCCTGACCAACGCCTACGCCGTGGCCCTCACTGCCTACGCTCTGAGCAATGACGGAAATCACCAGCTGGACATCCTGAACCGCTTCTCATCTGGTAAGAGAGTGGGTTGCCTGGTTCTCAGTTCTGTACTTCAACCAATCAAACAAACTGTCATTGTTAGAATATGATAAAGAACAGAGCAGAAGAGAAATTATGAAAAAGATAAATGCTGTCACTGCCATTGTCTTAGGTCAATGTTTAAGTACAGAGTTTACTACAGCATAAAGGCTTGCAGGTTTACAGCTTCTTGCAGTTCACCAGCTTAGTCATGATCACAGTCATAATCACAATATCAGCACGAGTCACTGCATCCAGCTCCTTCACAAGCACCACCCTTTTCAGGTATTTCTGCCTAGTGACCCGATAACCACAGTTAGACACAAGTTTGATTTGAACTCCTGGGACCTCATGCATAAAACTGTCGTGAAAATGTCGCGAAAGTGTGCATACCTCTACACAAGCTCCAGACCACATGCATAAACTATTCCTGATATTATGTCCCATTCCTTCAAAAGCCATGATATTTGAAGAGCATAAAATGTGTACAAATGGCATAGTGTAAACACATCAGTTCTGTTGTTTAAAAGTGACAGCAAAAGGTGAATAATATAGGCAAAATTCCAACGGCATTAATGCCTACATGCAATTAATAAGGGCGGTATTAACATTCATAAACACAGTACAATAATTAAAAGGCACCTCCTGAAATGTAGGCTAACATTCACATTAATAATTGAGATAAGACATTAAAACATTGTGTTAACTACGGACATGACTATAAAAACCTATGTGAGCTATTCACATTCGAAGGACCATGCTGCACTAACACTGTTGGAAGACCTCAGGAACAGAGCAATAGACCATGTGCGTGTTTTACAGGGCCCGGCCACATTTCCTTGCACATGAGGAGGAATAGCCGTTTCATCGTCATGTGCAAGGAACGAGTCGATATTGTTCACCCAGCGCCGTCCTGGCACAGCTTGCTATGCAACATATTTAGTTTTGCTTGATATAGTACTGCTAATGGAACAAAACAATAGTTACGCTCTTTTTTACTTGCTTTTCTGCCATTGTGTTTTCTTAGATTTTACTAAAATTACAATTGTGATATATAGCAGCGTTTTACTGCCATTTCCAAGCCATTTAAGTAGTGAAATAAGATGTATGAGGCCACCATATAGCCTAAGGATAAATGAGAGCATTCACTGGGTGGGTCATAAAGCTCATTCACAATATTTATTTATAAATTAAACATGCATATGTGTGTGATTTACAAAACCTTTTTTCAGTTGTGCGCACATTTTATGAATCATGCATGTGCATTTTTTAACTGGTCGTACGATTACATTTTGGATAAAATCCACACAAATTCCATTAATGAGGCCCCTGGTTTTGTCCTTGAGGCAGGAGTAATCCCACGTATTCAGAGCTGTTATAAATCGAGGAGGGACTGGGTCACATTAAATTTGGGTAGTTCTTTGCAAATATCCACTCCTAAAGCCCTATGTTTTACACATTGGCAAACTTTTAGATAGGCTTCAAATCCCTGTCTCTCAGAATTTCTAGTCAGTTTCTTTTGTCAGACTAATTTCCTCTCTATGCCCTTTACAGTGCCAACATGACCTGGCTGCCTTATCTTTTAACTTCTATTCACATATGACACTGCATTCACATCATGTTACACACAGATAACCATGCTATAATGCATACAAATATCCAGAGATCCATCAGTGGTCTGTTTATTCTAAATGATCTGATATTTAATCTGATATTTTCAGTTACCTATGCTGTCAAGCAATACCTTGTTGTACAGACTGCACATCTTATCCACAATCTAACTTTTCAACATATCAAAATAAGTCTAGCATTGAACACATAAAACAGTTCAAAACCCTCAACTTGGCAGTGACTGAACAGACCTTCTTACAAAATACTAAAGCATGCAGTGGATTTCAATGTTACTTACAATATTCTTTCATATCACACTTATTGCTAAAATAACGGTAAACTGATTTGCTGTTGCAGGAAGAACACACTGGCCAGTACCCGCGAGTCACTTTTTCACCCTGGAGGCCACTGGTTATGCACTGATGGCCCTGGTCAACGCCAAGAAGTATGACCAGGCTGGAGAGGTCGTTCAATGGTTGACAGAAAGGCAATTCTATGGAGGGGGTCATGGGTCCACCCAGGTAATCAATTATGACAGGTCCAGTTTTTCTCTGCTCTCTCTATTTATGATGGGCAAACATTAAATTCTGCAAGACTTTCAGTTTTTAGATTTAGAGAATCCTTGTTGTTACTTATTGGTGTACTAAGTAGAATTCTGCATATAATTCTGCACAGATTCCCTGACCTTAAGATCACCTTATTGGGTAGTCTCTTTACCTGTGTTAAATTCAGCCAGTCCACGGACTGCATAGAATTGAGTCTAATCACAATTTTGTGTGGCACAACACTCTAAAACAGTTAAACCTTCTCTGGTATCATAATAGATTGACAGTTTGTAGAGTGCTAGTGATGACAAACTCTATAGCTATTCAGGACTCTACTGCACTGATAACAGGACCACACAAACCACATCAGCTAACCCTTGCTGTTGTCCACAGGCCACCATCGTAGTCTTCCAGGCAGTGGCTAGGTACATGACAGAAATATCTGATGTGAAGGACGTCGACCTGCAAGTAAGCCTCGATGTGGCTGGTCGCTCAAAGCCTATCAAGTGGTCCTACAACAAGGACAATATTCACCTCACCCGCTCAGAGAAGGTGGGTCCGACAGAAGGAGCCTGAATGACAGGCACAAATAGAAAAATAGTGGAAGAGTACAGATATGGGGAGATAGAATGTGATGGAGAGATTGATTTTGTGACAGAATTTGAAGGACAGTGAAGACAGACAATGAGAGAGAAACTGAGTTAGGTTTTCCATCAGGGACAGCAGCTACCTCATTTGTTTGGAGAATGTGAGCCAGAGAATGAGAAGAATGGGGGAGGGAAACAAAAATAGAATTGGAGAAAGGAAGAAAGTGTGAAAGAGCAATAAAGAGAAAATATAATGAAGAGGAGAGCAAGAAAAATTTGTTTGGGGAAGTAATAAAAGAACGTGAAAGAAAATCAGACAGAAACGAGAGACATGAGGCTGATAGGGTCAGGACTAAGACTCTTCAGGAATTCAGTACAAAAGTACTAAGTACTAAGTACTAAGTGAACCCATGTGCAAAATACAAGACTCTTGGGTCAGTATGTGAAGCTTGTGCTTTTGTCTTCAGACAAGAATTGATCAAGACCTGACTGTCACTGCCAAAGGAACTGGTCAAGGAACCATGTCGGTAAGTTCCATACTTGAGAAGCAAGTCTTTTTCACTTTCTAAAATAACATACTTTTCTGATGACAACTACATGCATTGCATGAAAACATCTGTAGAAGGGTAAATGTGTTTCAAAAGAAAATAATCAGAGCTGTGTTTGGGTCATATAAGCCTTTGGCAGAGGTTTGCCAGGGAAGAGATTAGATATGCCACAGGGATATCATAAAGGACAGTCAGATAGGAAATGATGACATGGTAGAAAAATCCCAAAAAACTGAAATAATGAGGCCAGCCACAGGCACACACCCAAGCTTCACCCAGAACTGGATACATACTCTGTAGCAGAGTAAGCCTCCTTTTCAACAAAGACACAAATTAAACTTAAATTAATTAATTCAAATGTCTTCATAAAACATGACATTTTTCAGGTCATGAATTGAAGCACAATCCATTTCCTGAATTGAATTGAAAGTGAACTGATTCCAACCCTGTTCTCATCATTTGCCCTTTAAAATATGAGCAAATGATACTTTAAATGTGAGTTTTTTTCCCCACTATTAATGTAAATGTCCTGCATTTATATAGCGCTTTTATCCAAAGCGCTTTACAATTTTATGCCTCTCATTCGCCAGAGCAGTTAGGGATTAGGGGTTAGGTGTCTTGCTCAAGGACACTTCGACATGCCCAGGGCGGGGTTTGAACCGGCAACCCTCCGACTGCCAGACAATTGGTCTTACCTCCTGAGCTATGTCGCCCCACTATTACAATGTAGTAATTAATTTTTTGTAAATCCCAGTGCACAAGTCCCTCTGTTCAGCATGGATATGTATTATGATATGATTATACTTGTCAGAGTGGCATAATCTGCAGTCTGAATACGGTCTGATGGCTATGTCACAGGTGGTGACCATATACAACGCTTTACCTGAAGCGAAGAAAGAAGACTGCAAGAAGTTTGATTTGAAGGTTACGCTAGACAAGGAAAAAAAAGGTACAGTATATTGGGCACTAAATGAAAACTGTTCTGTAAATAAACAGAACTTTTGCCTGAATATATAGGCTGTGTCCCAATAAGAAATCAGCTACCTTAGAAGGCAGCATTTGAAGGCAGCATTTTCACTATTTTCACAGTTCTTCCACATTTGTCCTTCATAGGCATGTCCCAAACCGAAGGCAGGCATCAAATAATGCGTCCTACTAAGGTGCCTTATTTTGGTAAAATTGTAAGGCAACATCTGATGCATCCTTCAGCTAGAAGGATATCCCATCAGTCTTTGTGATTTCCTCAGACTTTGCACTTCCATTAAATCAATGGCAGCTCAAACCAGAGAAGGGTTGGAAACTTTATTATTTGTTGCAGTCACAGCTAATAGTCCATTTGAATTATTTAATACACTGGAATAATGTATTTGTGGATTTTAAGCCTTAGTCAGTTTCACCTGAACTAGCCCGCTAACTTTCTAGTAATCACGTTACTTCCCAATAGAACACCGTAGCTAGCTAGCCAACTTGGCTTACATACAGCGAATAACTGAAATCATGGAAATCATGAAATCTGGTTAAAACCAAAAAAAGTAGCTGAACTAGTGGCTAGTTATGTAGTTAGCTAAACATAAAACTAATTTTGTTTTCCCTTAAATAGAGAATCAGAACAATTATAGCTACAACGACAGAATCTGTATATTATTCACGTTGTCGCAGTTGGTTTTGTGAACTCTCTGTGACGCCATTCTGCTTTCAAAGTGCATCCCAAATTTGTTGCCTTTTGAGATTCCTGTACAGTTAAGACGCTACCTTCAGAGGGAGCTGCCTTCGATGCAGACAGTGAGGCAGCTGGCTTCGTATTGGAACACAGCCATAGTTTTGAATATCACCTTCCGGAACATTTTTAGCTGCAACCGCAGCTCTATAGCTCTGTCTGTCGGTCAGTCGGTTAGTCGGTTAGTTAGTTGGTCCACAAAAGTGTCCCACCCTGTAGCGGCCACAGTTTTCGCCCCAGGAAGCTGAAATTTGGCATGGAGGTTGGTCATGACCGAAGGTAGAGCTGAGTAACTTTCAGGCCGATTGACCAAGATGGGCGTAGCCTATCACAAAAAGGCGAATATCTCCCGAATGGATTCACAGATTTGCACAAGATTTTGTGGAAAGGTTGGTCTTGAGCCAAAAAAGAGGTCACGTGTTTGTGTGAGGGTGTGTGCGTGGATGCCTGCACACATGGATGCGCGAGTGCGGTCGCAGCTATTGCGGATTCACTCTTGTTTAATTGTGCTTAGTAAGATTTGTTGTTTTACAGCGACTGACGAAAACGCTTTGGAAACATGGAAACTCACAATTGATATGCTGTAAGTAGAAATGTTTTTTTGGTCACAAACCTTGAAATCCAAAAGCTATACAACCAGCTCTAAATAGCATAACTAATTGATATTTAAGTACATTTCTGAAATTCCTGTGTTATTCCCAGGTACCTATCCAACAGCGATGCCACCATGTCTATTCTGGATATTACTTTGCTCACAGGCTTCATTGCAGATAAGAAGGACCTTGAGACGGTGAAGAAAGATACCGGGTCCATCACTGCAGACAGTGATAGTGCTTATTATTTAACCATTTGAACAAGATTCTCCTGAAATCTGTTACTATTATTATTATTAAATAATTCACAAGTGGCTACGATGCATTAAAAAAAAAAAAAAAATTTTATACAGCTGTAAATCATAATTTATGCTACCATATCATAACCATAACTTTGGCACACTGACTGACTGAATGACCCTTCTCACATGGCCTTATTTTGTATTGACTCCAACAGTTAACCACAGGAAGAGACAGATACGTCCAGAAGGTTGAGACTGACAAACAACTTTCAGAGAAGGGCTCCCTTATTCTCTACCTGGACAAGGTGTGCAAATGTATTCCTCTGGCCTTGATGAAAAAGCACTTGAATTTGGTCTGCCTGGACCTGTTGAATATGGCTTGTTGCTAAGAGTCTGACAAAGTCTTTTGCTACCTCTCTCTCTCTCTCTCACTCTCGCTCTGTCTCTCTTTCCACAGGTTTCCCATCAGCTGCCTGACAGAGTGGCCTTCAAGATACATAAGATAAACAATGTGGGTCTGCTTCAGCCAGCTGCTGTTACTCTGTATGAGTATTACTCCATGGGTGAGTTCAGATATTCACTGCTGGTAAAGAGGTCTTCATAGCCTCTGCCCATGTCATACATCAGCAGCCAGAATGAAAAACCAAACCATTGTTCATTACAGAAAACCGCTGTATGAAGTTTTATCACCCGGAGAAGAAGAACGGGACCCTGAACAGGATCTGCCATGAGGATGTGTGCCGCTGTGCAGAAGGTAGATTTTGCACATCCATCAGGCAGGAAGTGATGTCACAGAGAAGGCCAGCATGATGTGTCCTCATTCGTATTTCTCTACTGCTCACAGAAAACTGCAGCTACCAGAGGAAACAGGGAACTGAAGAAATAGACCGTGTGACTACTGCCTGTTCAGCTGGCATGGATTACGGTATGGCCGCCTGCAAGAAGAAGCTAATCTACAGTGTTTCATTCGCAGATGTACATTTGACGTGTAGTGGAGAGAAAGGTGCACTGGTTGCTTCAAGTGCTAAACAATTAAACAGTTTTGTATTTCATGTAAACTGACTGTGTCAATGTTCTGCAGTGTATAAAGTCAAAGTGGTCAGCGCTGCACTGACTTACACCATCGACCGCTTCACTGTCCTTGTGGAGGATGTCATCAAAGAAGGTAAAGTCTTACTACTGGAGTGTTGCATTTCCATTTCTACCAAAGGCTCTGTCTTCTTCCTTCTCTCAGTTGATGAGCTTAAGGTTAGCACGTAGTGGATTTAAAAAATGTTTAAGCCAGAAGCAAGAATTAAAATATGATTGCACCATTTACAATCTCATGTGGGTATTTATAGATACGATGAGGTCTGGACCTTTAAATTTGCCGTTTGTTTATTTCTGGAGGAAATTTGAGCAACACAGAGCAATTATTTAGTAATTACACTAATACTCATTGTAATTATGTTTCTCCAGGCACTGACTCGGCGGTAAAGGGGGAACAGCGTAGATTTATGGCCCATCCCTATTGCAGAGAGAGTATAGCTCTAAGAGAAGGAAAAACCTACCTGATCATGGGCAAGTCTGACGACCTCATCAAAGATAAGGACGGGTGAGTTCTAGTTGCCTGTTGATTTGTCTTTCTTTCGGTTGTGCATATTTGAGTGCGTCACTGCATTATCAGTGAGAGTAACACTGATTTTCTCCACTACTCAACATCGCTCTGGATAAGAGTATCTTCCATGTGATTGTTATGTAATGTAATATTGTTCAGTAGCCTTCCTTAAGTCTACAAATTTAAATTAAATTATTCAAATTCTTTAGGCTGTGTGTCCATGATGGTTTGTGTCACTATGACTGTGTGTGCATGATGGTGTGAGTTAATACGTGTACAAGTCCTCACTGGTGTGTCCCTTCTTTCAGGATGATGTACATGCTGGGTGAAGGAACCTGGATTGAATACTGGCCGACCGAGCCGGAGTGTCAGCAGCCAGCATTCCGTGAACCCTGTCTGGGCATCAAGGAAGCCACAGCAGACCTAGTCACATACGGATGCCCCACATAAACTTGCGTCAACTTTTTTTTGTTTGTTTTATATATATTTGAAATTTATCCTAAATGTGTTCCATTTACATTTAGGAATTCAATTTGATATTGTTCCCTCCACGGTGTACATAAAACAAAAACAATATGAAACATTCAGCAACCGGTAAACACAGAGCTCCCCCAGAGTTTGTGATTTATTTTCATTTAAGCTTAGCCAGTGGACAATTCCACCCCGCAGCCGTTTCTATGTCTGTTTAAAATGTCACAGAATCACCGGGCTGTCTTATCTTGTGACTCATGTAACCAAATTCTGTCTCTGTTACCCAATTTACACTATCACAATAAATTGTATTCTTGCATATCCGGTGAAACCGTAAAGTAAAAGTCTTTGCTTAAATTCAATCCATATGTGGGATTTTTTTTTAATTGTAATAATCTTACTATACCTTGTCTCATTTTTTAAGTAATTAAATGTACCCTTTGAAAATTATGTCAGGCACATCAAAATGAGTCTTGTAAGTTGGCATTTTAGTTCCCACCCTGCATTTTGTGCAGATTTCATTAGCAATGAACTACAGAAACTTTAGGCAAGGGAAACAGAAATGAATGCGTAGGCTTTCAAGTTTAAAACTGTTATATTGATTTGAAAATGGCTCAACTGAAGAAAGAAAAGTTTTATCTGCATTTATCTTAGCATTATATTGTCATGTTGGTTATTATAGGTCTACAATATTTTACTGTGGGTGTTTATCTTATTGTCAGCATATAATAATTTCACTGCTGAATTAACGTAGAGAACTGTCAAACTGCTAAGTATTGTCCACATTGCACAGACAAGCCAGTTAAATAACAAACAAGCTCTCGTGTTAAATAACGACATACTTTACATCTAAAGTAAATTATTTTTATTTTCCAGTTTTATACATTACAACAAATTATTTGCCTTTATTTTGTGAATTAATGGACCCTTGAAATGCAAGAAAGTGATAGCACAGAGTCTTTAACAACTCTTAAACGACTAGCATTTGAATGTAAACCCCAGCATGCTCCTACAAAGCCTAACCAAATTTCACAGTCTGCCCAACTAACCACATTCCACACAGCTAACTGGTTGCACATCTCTTGCATTCTCTGCCAACTCTGTTCATCACTCTAAAGGAGAATTTGACTTCATAAATCACATAGCTGATCAAATAAATGTTCCTGAACAAGTGAAATATGTCACCACATGGTGTATATAGTTTAATGACATACTGGAGTGATAAGGCATAGTGTGTGTGTAGGGTTCCATTGTTCCCTTAAGTACTAGAATTCTTCATGGGTTCAAAAAGTTGTACTCAACCCAAATTGGACCTGTGGATTTCCTATCTGAACACAACATGAATTAATTACATCTATTTTATATACGCTTTTGTGCAAAGCAAAGTACAATAAATGCATACTAAAGGTCATTGGAACATCTACAAAACACAGGTCCGATAAGGTACAATACTCATTTTGTAGTTATTCATAGCTATGAACACATTACCGTCCAGTTCACACAGTGAACATTACTCTCACCTAACCTATGCTAAGTCAAACTACGAGGCACATTTCATGTGAAATGTTTGCATTTGCCGAAAGCCTCAAAAGACAGGAAATTAAATTGATCGGCCATAATGCTAACATCAGCTTGCTGTCCATCAAGGTCTATCAGCACAGATTTTTGACAACTTCTACAGCCCAGTATATGTCCACCATACATCAAATAACATGTACTCACTGGCCAAATTGCTTAAAATTCAAACATTCTCAAGGAGCACAGCAGCCAGCTTCACTCTTACTAGAAAAATGAATGAAACACATTGGTAACACAATTTAAATACACAAAACAAATTGTGAAAGGGAATTTATTAGCTAGCACTAATGTTAATTGAGACAGTTATTTACCATTATTAAATTTTAGTTTTGCAAATAAAATGAATGTGTGATTAGGTCCTCATTGGTATGTCAGCTGTACCACATGCTGGAGACCTGCATCAATCAAAAAGGTGTCAACCTGTACCCACGAAACAAGTTTGAATTTAGACCCACTTAGGTTCTGGGTTGGGTTGAGTCCTGGGTATTTGGGTTTTAAGGGACCCATGAAGACCTTTATTTAAAACTGAGTCAAAAAATGAAACTTTAACAAAGAAAGACAGAGGTCTTCAAATGCGAGTGTAACTTCTTTAAAATTCTTACTTAAAAAGAGTTATTTGCACAATGACAGTCGCGGTTCTTAAGCATCACGGGCCAGTTTTGAAGACCCAGATTAAACCTAGTCTTAGACTAAATTCAATTTTGAATGGAGATTCTCTATTCAGTACTCTATTTAGTCCAGGACTAAGCTTAATCTGTGTCTGTGAAACCAGCCCTACAAGAGGTTTAGGAGTGAGGTATGTGGGTTTAGCTTTTATATTTGCTCTGCATGAAGCTCTCTTGTCTGTACCCCTGCTTTAATATAACCTTATTTTAAAAAACGAAATACATTTAATGAGTGACTTCTGGGAAAGGTGTCAGTGCAAAATACGGGAATAGAGATGAGGTAAAAGTCTGGCTCGAATGCTTGTTTTGATCTACAAGGCCATCTTAGAGGGAAACTGCCAATGTAAATTTGTTCAAAGTTTTTATCTGGAAAACAGACACAATTTAAGATCACATGAATGGTTGCATTTTAACCCCTTCTGTATTGCCCCCTTTTTTTAAACACAAGTCTGAAAAGGAAGTTTTTCTCTCACATAAAGGATGATTTTTTTTTTTTAATGGATACGGATGCTTGTGGGTGTGCCTGGTGGGTTTATCCTAGCTGCAATTGTTTCTAAGCAGAACTGTCCTAATTCCGGATACAGAAGGTATAATATTGAACACTAGATTTGTGTTTTGTTTTGTCAATTTTAAATATTTGTGATGTACATGCATTTTGTCTAGGTGTCCCTCGCAAAATAGATTATTGAGATTTGACATCTCGATGGGACTTGGTAAAATGAAAGTTAAGAAAGAAATTTTAAAAAATGCCTGAAAATAACAAAATTCTTTACCCCTGAACTTTCTGCCGTTTGGAATCTTGCACCAGTCTCAAAACTCTCATTGGTTACTGCTATGGCGCAGGCAACTGCTCAGTGAAGTATGGGTATCCTTCTGATGTACTGACCTGGAAGCTTCACACTGCTTTACACAACACAACTCACAACTAATAGATATGAGCGGGAGGAGAGGTGCATCTCTCAAGAATATCATCCTACTACAGCACCGCAATGCCTGTAGTTCTAGACGAGCAACAGTTGTTGACCATCTGGAGACAGCACACGCATAGTTTCTGTATACCTCGTTATGGATTATCCCATTTCTACCATAGTCACTCGCCAATAACGTAAGAGAAGAGGATTTACTTAATTTTGTTAGACATTCTGCGCACAAAAAATTACATGGTTACAAGCAACAAGTGTTTCCTGGCAACACATGAAGGTCAGACTAATATCTGGAAAACAACCACTGCCATCCCATAATAAACATTAGTTTACGCTACAATGGAAATGTTACTTCGGGATTCCAGCAAATAGCCCAAACCACAATTAAGACCGAGCAATTAGTCCCTCATTCTACTCTTTCTAGTCAAGCAGCAAGCCAGTGTTATTCTAGGTTTTTTGTAACTTGTGTAAAAATTTAATTTGATCTTGGGTCATAATGGTTACACATATGTTTTCTATTATGGATGGCTAGCTAGCTTCGTTCAGTTGAGCGCCTATGTGATGAGATGGATGCAAACATAGCCTAACAACATAGCACAACATACTTTGTGGACACTTAATTGAATAAATATTGCACATTTACACAAAACTTCTTAACTAGCCCAGTTTTAATGTAACTAAGATGTAATGTAAAACAAATTGGTGATATCTTGTCCATACGGCCCAGCCTGTACTTGTCGCGAATGCCTTTAACAACTGTTCTATGTCTCATTAGTAATTTTTTTTTTTTTATTATAAAAAAGTTTTTATGCTAGCCTGCACACTTAATTCCGACTGCATTTCTGTCCACTGTGAGATATCGGGGCATTTAGATGTGAAGGACGCTAGTCCCACCCCAAGAGAAATTTTACAAAGACCGGTCTGCTTACTCCCATTACAGCCATGACCACGCATTTGCGCAATCTCTGATTTTTGACCTTAGAACTCTCATTATCTCCCCTCCCCCTCCCTTATCTTCTCTGCCTCTTTCTCAATCTCACTGCCGGGAAGAATCGTTGTTTACATTTCAGACTGGTGTCATAGGCCAGGAAGAGTTGACGTGGGGATCTGGGTGAGCAGGTTAATATGTGAAAATACAGTGGCGAGGGGAGGCCAGGCACATTGACCAGGCAGGCAGAATGCACGTGGACATGATGTGGTCGGCTATTCTGGCCCTCGCTCTTCCTGCGCTCGCTCAATGTGGTCCACTGTGAGTATACTGCACACCACACACAAAGTGTTCCTCCGTTAGCTACCTGTAGACACACAAATTGCACTACATCTATCGTGGAAAGGTGTGGGCTTACAGAACAACCGTGTGTGTGTGTGTAGTGCTGTGTAGTGAAATTTTTCCGACCGTGTTTCGTAGGGCAGCAACTGTTTTTTTGGGGGGTTGGTGTGTTTGCTCAAGAGTGCTGCGGGGGAGGAAGTACATTTTCAAACTGATATGGCTCTGCCGAGTATTTGAACAGATTTGTTTGCATGTTTTCATGGCTAGCAGCCAGTGTACTTCTTCAGTCCACTAGTTTCACATACAGATACGTATTTCTCTCGTCCTTAGGTTTTCATCTTTTTCTAGTTTCCTCCCTTAATCATCATATCTTACTGCCACCCTGACGCTACTCTGTCATAGTGACTGTCGCCTCATATCTTCACAGATTTATTCTGACCGCGCCAAACCTGCTGCGGGTGGGCAGTTGGGAGAATGTGTTTGTGGAGGCACAGGAATACACGGGAGAGAGTTTCAATGTCGAAATCCAGGTGAAAGACTTCCCGACCAAAAGCAGGGAGATTTTCTCCAAAACAGTGAGCCTGAATGCAACCAACAGCTTCCAGGTTTTGCAAGGAATTTTTGTGAGTATCTGGCCTTCAACCCCCCCCCCTCCACCCTCCCCCCCGCCCCTTCAACCCCCCCCCCCCCCCCCCACCCGCCCACAACAAAATTTTCAGTATGCCTACACTAAGTTCCTGTTCCACCTGTTAGTTTCAAATTGTTGAACTGCAACTCCTTTTCAAAAAGTACCCCCTTTCTTGGACAGCGTGCAAGACACAAAATGCATTTATGTTTTCCTCACAGATCTCTGCAGATTTTTTTGAAGGGACACATGGCAAACGGTTTGTCTACCTGGAAGCAAAATTTCCCCAGCAAAAGTTAGAGAAACTTATTCTGGTCTCCTTCCTTGCTGGGTACATATTTGTGCAGACAGATAAGACCATCTATACTCCAGAAGACACAGGTAGGGCACCATGGAGCCCGCTACAAAGATGCCGACGCATTAAGCTCTGCAAACAGATCGCATTTACACACAGCCAAAATTCTGTAAATGTACATATATATACAGCGTCCACTAGAATTATTGCCAATGCCGGAAAATAGGAGCAAAAAAGGCTATAGAAATGTCTTGTTTATCAGCATGACCTTACACTCAAAATGAGAAAAATCTCATTTTTAATTTAGGTATTAAAATAATTTATTTTTTCATATATATATATATATATATATATATATATATATATATATATATATATATATATATTTTGGCACCATACTGGGTGTGACGGTGCAGGTTGGCGGCACAGAGAACACACAGAGCGGAGGTTTTAGAAAAAATAACCCAATCGGGCTTTATATTATCATCTACACGCGTAGTACAACCGGGGAAACCCCGTACTACGCGCAAAAACAACATTTCCTTTTAACAATTAACAATTTAACAAATTAACAAAAAAGTCGCGAGGTTATCTTTGTTCGGGAGACGGCAAGAAAAATCCTTCTTTTAATTCTTGAAGGGTGACGTTCCCGCGGACTCTGAAATAAAATGAGAATACAGGTTAACAGAGCGAACGTGGTGCTTCGCAGCACTCCCTAACGGCGCTCCCCAAGGAGGCCGCGCCCTGATCCACGCCACAATATATATATTTCCTGTTTCACTGGGGAATTAATAAGAGGTGACACACAAGCAAAAACCCCTTAGTCATCCGTCAACATGGGGAGGATCAGAGAACCAACTAGTCATTCCACGGGAAACTGACCTTTCCTTTGTTGGGCCTGATCCTCACAATCCCTTCATTGTTAATATACATATTTTTTACCAATCTATGTTAAGACTTAAAATTAAGTTAGAGCTTCAGAAACTAGGATGGGTACTGTAAGAATCAAGTAATGATCATTTGATTACTCGTTGGATACATGCCTACTCAGTCTTCTTTATGTAGTCACAAAGGCTATGTGTGTACAACTATGTGCTGGCTCAATTTATTAAGCTAACCTATGGAAAAAAGAAACATTAGAGGATATGTTTTCATCTAATATGAATAAAATAAAGCAAATACATATTTTGAAATTCATGATTACAATTATGCTATATGTTGGTAAGCCATTGTGTAAAGGGGATAGTGACTGCAGGGCTGGGCACTCCACTTTGAATGCCCTTTGCTGAGGGAAATTGTCAGAGGCGAATTTACTACCTCCACGTCAGGAATTCAAATTGTGTAATGTGTAGCCCCTCAGTCATAATCCCGCTAATACAATGATTTTCAAGATGTACGTTGCATTCTAAAACTCACCACCTGCGATTAGACAAGATGAATTGCCTGCGACGGCAAGCACTGACATCAGACGAGGTAGTTCACACTGCTGTAAATTCTCTACTCTACTTCTGCTACATTCTAAAAACAGTTTTGTTGCATCGCAAACCTTTGGTCTGAACTGAACTTTACATCCAGTACACACCAATGTTGGTATGGATGGTATGTGGATTAGGATTTTCAGTCAATGACAAAGTCCCCACCAACACGTAATGGCTCACCCTTGGTGCTTGGCCCCTGACATCACTGCTTGCAGCTATATTTTGGAATTATGTTTTATCTATGTACCGTTTATCTCTGTTTGCCAACATTTATCAATAAACTTAATTACCAATCAATCTGGTCATTAATGGTTAATGGAGCTTTGCCACTGCACTTAACAAATTCAAATGCCAGTGGGCTGCATTAAAATGATCTTAGTTGCTGACACTAATTCATTGCTTAGCTGATTCATTGTTTAACTCATTATCTAGTTCATTACAGGATTTATGCCTTGAACCCTGGTTTGGAGCCTGTTGCAAGTGGTGTTTCTTTGGCAGTAATGGTAGGACTTCAGTCTTCATGTCCGTCAAACATTTCCCGTCCATAGATGCTATGTATGTGTATATGTATGAGTATATGCACAGTACTGTGCAAAAGTCAGGGACCAGCCTTTTGTCTATTCAATTTCCAGTCATATCAGCCATTCGGAGCAATATTTTTTTTCCCTGTGTCAGCCAATAATGCATGAAACATATACTCTATTTAACTGAAAATTATAGAAACTACAAAATATCAAATCTATCAGTATTTGTGCACCCTTTCTTTTCAGCACCCTACTATGTTTAAGTCTTCCATTCTTCCAATCAAGAAACAAGTTACAGCTATGACCCCCCAACAAACATTGTTACCGAAAGCGTCAATGATGTCATGTTAGAACCCTTTGCCTTTAAAAGTGACTCTAATATTCAAACATACATTCAAACAAACATAAATCTGCCTTGCAGATTTGTTTGCCATGTGCATCTAAAATGGCTAAAGGAGATATTTCTGATTTGATATAACTGAACTGCACAAGGAAAGTGAAAGTTGAAGGAAAACAAGTGAAAAAACAGAATTTTCCAGAACTGGAGTTAAAATTGCAAGATGCAGAAAAAATCCTAACTCCTAACAATCGGGCAAGAACTGGTTGACCACCAAAACTGTTTCCATCACAAAGACAGTACTTGAAGATATTATTATTTTGACAGGTATGGGGGGGGGGGAAATCAAGGTCCAATTTTGCTTCAGATCTCAAGAAATCCACAGGTGTTCCTGTCAAACCTTCCATTGTGAGACAACAACTCAATGCTATGAGTCTGAAAGGACGTGTAGCCATCAAAAAGCCACGACTGAGAAAAGGAAAAGAAAAAAAAAAAAACAGAGAAAAAAATGTGCACAAGAACACCAAAACTGGACACCTGAAATGTGGAGTAAGGTTTTATGGACTGATGAGTCTAACTTTGAGATTTTCGGAGGTATGTAAGCCGTTGAAGCAATGAAATATTCTCAGAACCATGTCTACAACCATTGGTTTCGACTGAAGTCATTATAAATGCTGAAAAATACAAAGAAATCTTATCAGACAATGCAATACTCTCAAGGCAATGCTTGATTGGGAGCAAATTAATCTTAGCACTAGAAGTGTGCACTCAGTAGAGTGCAGATCTCCACCAGGCATGTTAGCTTTGCTGATGCAACAATAGAGGCTACACAATCAATGCAACCAGACAAATACAATATTACAAGTTTTTACCATGTGCCACTGAAAATCCCAAAAACGCCGATTCAGTGAAGTAACGCTAAAGGTGGTGACATGTTAGCTAGTTTCATTCATATCAGCCACGATGTGTTAGACAGAGCTAACGTTGACATTATAGTCTGGCACTTTCGTTTCAAATCTGTACAGGCACAATCTGGACAGGAACAAAAGACCAGCGATGTAAAATATCAATTTCAATGTGAAAATGCCAACAAAATAATTGCCACAGATTCAAACATTAACGTACTCCATTAGTTGGCGGATTATTTTGTTGGCATTTTAACGTTCAAATTGACACTGTACATTTTTACATCGGTTTCTTTCCAATTAGCAGTTGTTGATCACTTGCAGCCCCTACCGGCCGGTTAGGAGGAGTGAGGAGTTAGCACTCAATGTATTTCAATGGACAATGATGGAAATTAATTCAAATAAAATACTTGTCGTTGACCGATTTGCAAAATATTCGAGAATTCAGGTCCTTGGGATGTCGTCAGCATGCACAACAAGTATTAGGCTGATCGGCCCAGTATTATGCGAGATTAGCTGCGGACAGATACATAAACACACACGCACACACACACGCGACCAAACGCATAATCCCCTTCAGGCTCCCGCCTGGCAGAGATAATAATGACCCCAAGCACACAACTACAAAGATCAAGCTGCTGGTATTCTCAGAACAATGGACTGGCCACCCACAATGGACTGTTTGGAATTACTTGGATGGGGCGAAGGAGAAAACGCAACCAACTTCTAAGACTGGACTTTGAGGGTGTTTACAAGAAGCATGGAAAAAATATTCCTGGAGATCTCTTTGAAAAACTCAAAACACATCTTCTGAAAAAAATGAAAGCTGCGAAAGTGGCAAAGATTGGACACAGTGAATACTGAAAGATTTGACATTATACATAATTTGTGGAGGTTTTATGTGATTTCTTGTTAAATACATGCTTGCTGCATTATTTTCTGACACTGAAAAATAAATAGCTTGTGCTTAATGACTGTTTTCGCTGGAAAGTAAATAAAAGAAAGGGTGGTCTGACATCTGCACAGTGTTGTATATATACTATATATAAGACTGAACAATGATGAAAAACATTTTTTATCATTTCCCATTCAGTCTCCTGAGGGAATCACTGTTCAGAAAGATGTGGTGCATCCTGAAAATGGCATCAAGTCAGGACAGTACAAACTCCCAGGGGTTGCCAGGTTTGTTTTTCAAAACACCAAATTCGTCACTAGACCCTTACCTTCCTATCCACTTACCTGACCACCTATCATTTCTGTTAACAGCGTGGGGACTTGGAAGTTGGTATCCAGGTTCCATAACACCCCAGAGAGGAACTTTACCTCTGATTTTGAGGTCAAGAAATATGGTAAGGTGACAGTGTTCTAAGAGTAGATTATCAGGAGTGAATTCAAATCTCAAGTCAATCTGCATCGTAGAGTCAATGCACAGCAATTTCAGTATGAACTCTCCAAAAACACTGGGCCCTCTTCTCTTTGTTTATCTAGTGTTACCAAGCTTTGGGATCAAGCTCACTCCAGGAAAACCGTTTTTTTACATTGACGATGTTGAGCTCACTGTCGACATAACTGCCCGGTAGGATAATAAGTCTATTCATTTTCCATTTAAGTAAGAAAAATAAAGCATGTCAAGCTGAAATACATTCTATTGCTTCCCATTTCCTCTCGCACAGTTCTGCTTTGAATCACCGGTCTTTTTACGCTTAATGGTAGGAGAAGTGCTGCACAAGATTTCTCCAGAAATCTAATTGCCCTCAGAGTTCCATTCTACCTCCATGGCACCAAAACCAGAAACCATTTAAATTTCTGCAACTGAGGACTTTGATGCAGGATTATAACTCTTTAATCAGCATCACCCCCAGTATCGGGTTTGCTAGTACCGTCAATCAACAAGAAAAACACATATTTTGAATAAATTTTGTTTAAATTAGCTAGAAGCTTTATGCCAGTGTTGTCACCAGCTGATAACAGCTGGCAAAGTGTCCCTCCCCCCATTCCACAATTGCAAGCACATTCACAAGCAGCTAGCTTTCCTGTGGGAAACACTGTACTACTTTCCATTGTGCTGTATGGTGTCAGTTTGTTATTTTAGCGATCTGTCTTTATGGGCTTCAGGATTAAAATTTAGCTAGAGCTTGTCGGGCCGGTTCCTTTCCTGGCTGTAAAGACACTTGGATTAGGCGGGCTTGGGCTTCATTTCTGGTATAATACAGACCTCTAGTGAAGGCCTTCCTTTGTTTCGCTTGGCAGGTACCTGTATGGAGAGGATGTTTCAGGGAAGGCGTTTGTGGTTTTTGGCGTGCTGACAGAGGATGGTGAGAAGAAGAGTATTCCTGCCTCTCTGCAGAGAGTGAACGTTAGTACCTCCACTTTTCAGCCTCACCCTCTATTCTACAAGAGCACCCCCAAACTCACCACTGACCCCCTTTCATGGCTGGTTTTGTAACCTGTGCTTTCTTTATAATTCAGGTTATCTCAGGAAAGGGCAATGCTACCCTAAAAAGAGAACAAATTCAGAAGACCTTCCCTGACATCAGTCAGTTGATCAGGCTGTCTCTCTATGTGTCTGTCAGTGTCCTGACAGTCAGTGGTAAGGCCCTTTAGTACTTTTATTTCTCTCTGTGAGTGTGTGCAGCCACTATTTATTTATCAAGTGGACATAATGTAATTCCAGCACAATAAATTTACAATCAAATACTGTCCACAAAAGTTAAAACAACAGTGTCCCATCTGTGAACCTGTAGAATGTAGGTTAAAAGTTCAGGTCTGTTATGATGTGTTCACACTTTTTGTGTGCGAGATTGTTTGTGTCTGAGAGTGAATGTATACACTAAGGGTGTAGGCCTGTATGAGTGGTAAGAATGTCTGGATGAGTGTCTGCCAAATTCCATAGATTTTAATGTAACAGTTGACAAGCTAACTTGTTCGTCTAACATGTACAAATGAATGCACCGTGTGCAAACTAAAGCTGGCTCCACTGGTGAACCTTCCTCTGTCAGGAAGTGAAATGGTGGAGGCAGAGAGACAGGGGATCCAGATAGTGACATCACCCTACACCATCCACTTCAAGAAGACCGCCTCCTATTTTAAACCAGGAATACCTTTTGATGTCATGGTATTTTCCTTTTACTCCATAATTATGGCTTCTCTGTTTAATACTCTCCTATGTTCAGATTAGGTACAATTTGTATTAATGCAAACATCACACTTATTATGCTTTATTAAAATTTGGCACTTAGGCTGAAATGATGTGACACAGGTGATATTTTAATTCTTTAAAAATGTTGTACCGGGCTGGGCTATTTTTCAAAATAAATTCACTGAGTGCTTACTCCTCACTCTATGGAATGCTTCACAGGAAGTCAACTTTCAGCATAGCTAAACTGTGAGGATGTTCACAGTGGAGGTTTATCCTTATGAACATCAATCATTGCAGATTTCTCGCAACAGCATAGCAAGAATAAACTGTCAGTCATGAGTGTGTAGTTAGCCAGGACTTATGGTAAACTCTGTACAGGGATATTATAGTGCATGTCTAACACTTCAGCTGGTTAGATATCTGTTACTCTTGAATGGGGCAGATTTACATCACAAACCCAGATGACACTCCCGCTAAGGACATTGATGTGGAGGTGACACCAGGGCCAGTTTTGGGCAGGACAACGGAAAATGGAATCGCCAAGGTTACCGTCAACACCGAAGTACAGGACGATTCTCTCTCGATCACGGTGAGCTCAACACGGTATGCCGTGCTCTGACGGGTATATCTGAAGCTGAATACTGCATTTGTAAGTGTACACAGATAATACATGGTACATGATTTGTTTTGATCAATCAGTGATTTGACCACTAACTAATGAGTTGACCAAGGAGTTAAGAAATGATATCAGTGAGATAATAGGGAGATGACAGCGGAAAAATGTAGCAGGAACTGAAAATGAAAACAACAGTAATTTGTGCACAGTGAAACATTCTATTTTAATGCATTTGTCGACACATTGATTAATGCATTCATTAAATAAAAAAGTGGAAAAGAGGAACAGGCACTGCTGCACTCACCCTCTATTGGACAACTTTTCAGAACGCCCCTCCCCCCGAATACAAATACAGATCATTTTGTTAGTTGAATAGATTCAGATAGTGTTTATTTAATGAACTGGTACTGCCTACATTCTGGATTCTGGTTTGCCTGACTTCTTTTCATGAAATTCCATGACTATATGTTAGGCACTCCAATACTATCCACACCAAAATGACAGTCAATTTTAACTCTAAAATTACTGTTTACTGCTAAAACACCATTAACTGCTTGAAAACACCATCTCCCACACAGTATAAACAAGGTTCAATACAGCCGCAAGAGGGCAATGTATACTTCAACAAGCATCAGAATTATGGGCTCCCATGCTATGTGCACGACAATATGAATTTGAACTACAGAATACATTTATTCATTTAAAATTGAATTTAAATATACTGCCCTACCTTATTTGGATTCCTTCACCTCAATCTTCCTCTGAATATCATCCAGTTAAATCCATTTCTCCTTGGCAGTCCTTCCCATGCTATTTGACTTTGTAATCCATATCAGACGACCCACTGACTCGGCCTTCTCAGCAAATTTATATGCCGATTTTGGCAAGCCAGCCATTTCTTTTTATGTTCCTTGATTTCATTCAAGGTACAGGGCAGCATAGCTCAGGAGGTAGAGCAGTTGTCTGGCAGTCGAACGGTTGCCGGTTCCATCCCCTGCCCTGGGAGTGTCGAAGTGTCCCTGAGCAAGACACCTAATCCCTAATTGCTCCCAACGAGCTGATTGGCGCCTTGCATGGCAGCCTTTCACCGTTGGTGAATGAAAGGCATCAATTGTGAAGCGCTATATAAAAACACAGTCCATTTACTTTTCCACTTCTCTGACACACACTTCTTGGTCTTTTCCTGTTCATGGTGGGCCATACAATGTTGTCTTATTCCAGAGGCAAATTTCATGCATTGCTTGTTAATATTCACCTTGTGCACCCTGCCTATGGAGCAAATATCATAATCAGTGATAACATGCTGTGCCACTAAGCATTCGCTGTACAGATTCTCGACCTCAGTTTCCTTATTTACAAAAGATCCATCATCCCCACTGGTCTGTCCAGGTGAGAGGAGCAACAGACCATGGCATACAAGCCATTTATCTGCATACGGGGTGCTATCGGACATATGCTGAGGAAACAAAACATCCAGTCTGTCACACAGCTGAAGTTCTTTTAACTCTGGAGAGCTGTTAGCCACGGTGCTGTCAAGAAACTCACTGAACTGTCTAAGGAGGTCATCACATTTATCTGCGCTCACTTTCTTGGCATCAATCAGGATCTTCAACATCCTCTTCATATTATCTCTGCACCTCTCCCGATTGGAGGCCACGAGTTGCGAATACCAAACAGACATGTATTTAACCTGATAGGTGCTTTCTCGAGCAGCTTGCTTTCCATTGCACTCAAAATATGTCTGCAGTCTGTTTTGCAGCTAACTGCAGCTCTCTTAGTTCAATGAAGTCATTCATGGACAGTAGCTGTTCCAAAAGATCTGCTACCACAAATCTAATGTCAGTTCTTAGCTTTGTCTTCTTGAAGCCAGTCTTTATAGGTGTCATCTTCAAGCAACTGCAAGTTAAATGCACACTTTCCTGGCATTTTAATTGAGGAATACTTAATTTGCCATTATGGACTAATTGCCATGTTAGCCTAGTCAGCACAACATGTTAGGCTAGTCAGCAAAACACATGCATCACTGTAGGCTACATTACCTCAAAGCACCTGACCACATACATACCACACCAAGTCACTTGAAATATAATATTCAATATAATGAAAAATGAATACCTTTATCAGATTTTTTAAATGTTACAGCATACATTTAACAACTATTGTTTCCACTTCACAATAACAGCACTTATAGTTGACTGGGGCAGCCCTAGCATAGTAGAAATTTGATGAACTGTCTTGTTGGAAAGGTGGCATCCAATGCCAGCGCCATGTTGAAAGTCACTGAGCTCTTCAGTAGGACCCATTCTACTGCCAATGTTTGTCAATGGAGATTGCATGGCTGTATGCTTGATTTTATGCACCTGTTATCGATGGGTATGGCTGAAATAGCCAGAACCCCAAATTTTGAAAATGTAGTTTTTGCCTTTTTTATTTTCAAGGATACTTGTTCAGCACTGGGTCTTGGCAGTTATTTTCCATGACTTGCCATTTTTTCCTGGACCCGTACTAACCCTGAAGATGGACTGGCGCTGCCCTTGCATTCTGAATTGAAGGATGAGAGCGTATTTTCTTCTCTAGGTGAAAACGAAGGATCCTTACCTGACTGAGGAGCAGCAGACGGTACAGCGTATGGTAGCCCTGCCCTACAGGACACAGCAAGGCTCAAATAACTACCTTCACATCAGCATGCAAACAGCTGAACTAAAGATTGGAGATAACCTGGGCATCAGCCTCAACCTTGTGAACAGCCCAGGTGTACAGGAACAAATAAACCATATCACATACCTGGTGTGTACCTGTACCATGCCTACGCTTCACCTTATATCTCAGATTTCCTGATGGTTACCTGCCTATGTGGGTTTCTGATGAGCTCCTTGTATTTGCCCATCTGTATTTGCGTCAGATCTGCTTTTGGCATTTACCTGTCTGTGTTTATATATGAACAGGTACTGAACAAAGGGAGGCTCATTCATGCTAAGAGATTTGAGAGACTCAGCGGGCAGTCACTGGTGATCTTATCACTGCCAGTGACCAAAGACATGGTCCCCTCCTTTC
Organism: Anguilla rostrata; assembly: GCF_018555375.3. Lineage (NCBI taxonomy): Eukaryota > Metazoa > Chordata > Actinopteri > Anguilliformes > Anguillidae > Anguilla > Anguilla rostrata. The sequence goes on from NC_057934.1 coordinate 58,989,439, forward strand.
GATTTTTGGCATACTACCACGTGGGCACAGAAGTGGTGTCAGACTCTGTGTGGGTGGACGTTAAGGCAACTTGCATGGGAACGGTAAGTTGATGAACAGAATCATAGGCTTTACAGGTCAATCTAAATCTGTTAAAATTGTGACTTTGCAAGCCAGCATGTGGATGAGTTATGCTGTGTTCATACTTTAATATTAATTGGATGAAAAACAATAAAATACCGTGGATGACGGTATTGCAAAATCACATACCGTGTGACTTCATATCAGTGTACCTAATAATACAGTATACCATCCAGCCCTAGTCAGAGGTGTATTCTGTCTGTGCCTACAGCTTGAAGTCACCTCCACTAAACTGAAAGATGTCTATGAGCCGCGTAAGCCCTTCAGCTTGACCATCACCGGTGACCCCGGGGCAAAGGTGGGCCTGGTGGCAGTGGACAAGGGTGTCTATGTCCTGAACAATAAGAACAGACTCACACAGACCAAGGTAAGAGAGGATTGCCTAGGGAGCTTTCCCTCCGGTTGCAAGCATGATTGTGATTGATTGAATGAGTTCATAGTAGCAGCTTGTCCTAGGTGTTGTGTTTCGCCACACCTGACTGACGTGTCCCTCCTCCCATGTAGATCTGGGAATTTACTGAGAATCAAGATACTGGGTGCACGCCTGGGAGTGGAGCTGACAGCATGGCAGTGTTTTACGATGCTGGGCTGGCGTTTGAATCGAGCGCTGGTGGGACCAAGTACCGAACAGGTGAATGCTTCCAGTGCCACAAACGTGCATTAGCTTGTGCTTTATGTGTGTACAGCACAGGCATGCGTGTGCATCCGTGCACGTTTTTGTAATATTCATACAGCAACTTTGCAATATATTATGGCAATGCATTAGCAACATAGATTGCTAGTGACGTGATTTGCCTTACGGTAGCTGTGTGCGTTGTTGTTCGATAGCTTGACAGCTAGCGTTAACATTCTTCATTGTTTACGCAGCTTGTAGAACCCTTTTCCAGCTGGTCGAGCTTTGCTGGTCCTGCAGTGGAGCCATGCGCTCTTCACTGTAACTTAACTGGCAACCGGCTGCATACTTTATTAATGAGAAAAAGATGGGTGTGCTACAGGCTCAGGAGCATTGTTGGAGGCGATAACCCCAGTATCTGAGGTCTGAGACAGTCATAAACACAACATGGCTTACAGACTGTAAATATATTTGAAATTATTCATAGTCAATATAATTTTATGCAATATTTTAAACAATACATTCTAGCATCTATCTGCAAGCTCTGTGGATGTGCTTTTCATTATTTGTCTACATTAAAAAGATATAGCACCTTTAAAATAAGTCTAAAACCAAACTTGATGTCCGGCACTATGAGAATTTCATACTTCTTAAAGGAAAATGTAAAAACCTGCATTAAGAAGAAAGTTTTTTTTTTTTTTTATTGTGTGTGTGAACGTGTTAACAGGTAAGTTTTTCTGAGCGCTTCTCTGGGTACTTCTGCATGTTGAAGTTGCATGTGTGCCTGCATGACTGTGGAATATAACCTGCTGCACTTGGTGACTTTCTCTTCCCTCTGTGACTCCAGACCCCAACTGTCCCGCGCGTTCCAAGAGTCGCCAACGGCGTTCACTCACACTGATTGACTTGGAAAACTCACTAGGTAAGAGGTCACTCAGCCTACTGTAAGAACATTTTTGCGGCAAGAATTTACAGAGTCCATATACACTCAGTGACCAATTCATTAGGTGAACCGCTCCTTAATGCAAATGGCCTATTCCTCCAAATAGTGAATCTTTTGTTGTTGCTGCTACTCAATATGTGAAGCATGCAGACATGGTGGAGAGTTTTTGCTGTTGGTAACTAAACAATAGAATGGGCAAGATGTATGATCTAAGCAACTTTGACAATGGGGATAATTGGTGGTGCCAGACATGGTGGTTCCAAAGGCTCTGAAACAGTCCTGGTATTTTCCTGCGCTACAGAATAGAGCAATAAACAAAAAAACATCCAGTGAGCAGCAGTTATGTGGGCAAAAACACCTTACACCTTGTTAATGAAAGAGATCACAGTAAAACTAAATAGGTTACAATTCCTGAAGGAATTGTGTTGGCTTGCTTCAAATTACAACTGGCACTGTCCTCAAGCCTCAATGCATTTCAATGAGGGCACATAGCTCAGATGAAGCACGAAACCGTCCAGACCCACGGCGCATGGTAGCATTACATATACAGCCAGGGATCAGCAAGCAGCAATTATGTTCCAGGGATTAGTCATATCCTAAAAGTGTCATGAGTAAAACTTATCTATAACTATATAGCTAGTTAGCTATGGCATGTCCTCACCACTGAAACGTTATTTGTTGTCCTCCGTGTGTCCATACATCTGTTTCGGTGGTTGTAGCGTCCGTGTGTCCATACATCTGTATAGGTGGTTGTAGCTGTGTGTCCGTAGCTCCTACTCATGCATGCAGGATAGCATCCGTACGTGAGTTGTAGCTGTGTGTCCGTAGCTCCTACTCATGCGTGCAGGATAGCATCCGCACGCAAAGTAGGCAAACGCTAACATGTTAGCATAGGCGATAAAGCTGTGCTTAAAGATCTCGTGCCGACCACCTGCGCATGCCTCCGACTAAAGCGTTTCACTAAACGTCCATGAATGACCCTCTATGGAGTGACCACAGAGAAAGTTTAATATTTCAAAAAGTTTTGAATATTTCAAAAATCTGAATACAAGCAACAATGTCTGGAACTGGTCGATCATTTTGGTGTAAAAAGTTTGAATGTAGTGCAAAAACTGCAGGACTAGCTACAGCTAGAAAACTTGGGCAGAAAGTGCAGATAAAGAAAAAAATATGAAATATAGCAAGAGTGGGCTTGCCCGGAAGCAAGCCCACTAATGAGCATACTTGCTTCAGCTAACGAAACATAGGAAGACATTAATGATTCATCCATGTCTCTGTTAGAATTCTGTATCTCATTAAAATTCTGTTTGTGCTCGTAAAAGAGATCTTCACACCTGTGAATCGATCTCCTGTAGGGATGCAACAATTAATCGATGATGGTAGTATATTAAAAACAATTTACGTAAGTGTTTTAACTGATCAAATTAAAGACTGAGTTTGAATCAATAGGTTCCTAATTGGTGAAAGCATGGATAAAACTAACCATGTGTAGATAATGAAGAATTGAAATGCCAAAGCAAATGATAACAAGCCAAACATCTCATGTATTAATAAGTTTAGGTTAAAAATTGAGCCAGCCTTAGCTCATAGCTTGTGGACATGCTAACATTTCTGCATTGCAATGCTGTGGAACCACTCTACGATCATAGTCCAGCATTGGCCTCTTGTTGAAACCATTTGATGTTCTGAAGCCATTCAGTATAGCAAAGCCTCTCATCATTTTATGTTTTATGTTTTTATCATCATTATTCATCTAAACAGTTAAGCTCATTTTACACTGCAGACTTTGAACATTATAAAGACATGCTGCTATATTCACTTTATAAAAAACCTTTATTATTATGCACAGATGCTTTATAGCAACATTTGCATGTTTTTGTCTTGTTTGTCTCACTTTCATTTTTCACTTTTCATTTTTTGAATATTCCCAGAAACAAAAGTGAACATTCCATAAACCAACTGATCGATTAATTGGGGAAAAAATAATCACCAGATTAACTGATTTAAAATATTGTTGCTAGTTGCAGCCCTAATCTTCATTAGAAAGGTTGTGTGCACAATAATGTGACCCAGTACAGCAGCATCAACAATGGAAATACTGGGATTCAGTAGACACTGCATACAGGAAAAATTGGGTAGAACTGATCTGGTAATATAGTGTGAACTGCTAGTATATGTTGAATTGCCTTTTTTATTCCTGGGGCTAAGAGAATGGCTCAGTTGCAAAAATGAGGTCTGTGTTGATTCCCAAATCCTTCACTGTAACTAATCCCATGTTGAGTCTCTCACCCTGTGTTAAATCCAGAAGCCTGTGCCAAGTCTCTCACACTGTGTTGAACTTAGAAGCCTGTGCCCAGTCTCTCACACTTTGTTGAACCTGCTAGTCTGTGCCAAATCTCTCACGCTGTTGAACCTGCTAGCCTGTGCCAAATCTCTCACACTGTTGAACCTGCTAGCCTGTGCCAAGTCTCTCATGCTGTGTTGAACCTGCTAGTCTGTGCCAAGTGTCTCACACTGTGTTGAACCTGCTAGCCTGTGCCAAGTCTCTCACACTGTGCTGAACCTGCTAGCCTGTGCCAAGTCTCTCGTGCTGTGTTGAACCTGCTAGCCTGTGCTAAGTCTCTCACACTGTGTTGAACCTGCTAGCCTGTGCCAAATCTCTCACACTGTGCTGAACCTGCTAGCCTGTGCCAAGTCTCTCGTGCTGTGTTGAACCTGCTAGCCTGTGCTAAGTCTCTCACACTGTGTTGAACCTGCTAGCCTGTGCTAAGTCTCTCACACTGTGTTGAAGTGGGGGAATACACCGGTCTGGAAAGGCAGTGCTGTGTGGATGGAATAGAAGACAATTTGCAAGGGTACACGTGCGAGCGGCGCTCCCGGTACATTATTGACGGGCTGGAGTGCGTAAGTGCTTTTCTGCACTGCTGCAAGGAGGTGAAGAAAAAGCACCCAGACTACAGGCAGGAAGCCCTCCTGCTGGCACACAGTAAGGCTTCCCTTATTCTCAACGGCTGCATGGTCATATAGAAAAGGCTGGCGAAGGCTTCCACTGATACCTGTCTTTCCACACACAGGTGAGGACAAGCAGGACGAATACATTAGTGACTTTGATATAAATTCCCGCACGCAATTCCCTGAGAGCTGGTTATGGGGGGTGGAGACACTTCCACCATGTCCAGTAGAAATGAGAGAATGGTAAGAGCTGTTATATAATAACCCAGTATCTGACCGACAGTGGATGGACACTTCCCATGTCTAATCTACAGACAGACAACCACTGAAACATTTCATACAGGCTGCTTCTCTCTGTGGTTGCAGTTTTGTTCATGGGAATATAAGGATTATGGATGCAAGATATTGACATGTAAATTCTGAAACAATATATATTTGTGCAAATCGGTTGATACAGATAGCATCGTTTTACATTATAGCATACATGCAAAATGCAAAAATTGTAAATTAAAGAGGTTCCGATGACTATGATTGTGCTAATTTCTGAGCATGACATTTTCACTTAAATTACAGCATCAACAGTGTATCAACAGCTGTGCTTCTCTGGCGCATGTATTATCATGTCCTCATATCAGTCAAAATCTTGGGATCAGGCATTGCTGTCAGCCGATACTGACACAACCCAATTTTGTCTTACAGTCAGTCCACTTCAGTTGTAACAAATGGTTACCTGAAAGACTCCATCACCACCTGGGAAGTCACTGCCATCAGTCTATCCAAATATCACGGTAGTGCCTGCCTCGTTCTGCCTGTCCCGAACGAGGAATCGATTTTTCTGTCTCCATAACTTTCTGTAAAAGTCCACACAGTCCTGTGAAGACCTGTGACGGACTGCAGCTGTCGTGCCAAGGTCCCATCAGCAGTGTGGCTGCGCCTCTCTCTCCGCAGGAATCTGTGTGGCGGATCCCTTCGAGATGAAGGTGATGAAATCTTTCTTCATCGACCTGAAGATGCCCTACGCCACGGTGCGCAACGAGCAGGTGGAAGTTAAAGCAGTGCTTCACAACTACCTTGATGAGGAAATAAAGGTGAGATTTCCCTGTAGCGCTGCTTTTCTTCCATCCTCCTGCCTGGTGAATGGCCACACATCCGTGTGCTGTTCTGTCCGGACGTTACGCATATTCCTCCCTCCTACAGGTTCAGGTGGACCTGATGGAGACGCCGGAGGTGTGCAGCGCGGCCAGCAAGAAGAGGACGTATCGCATGCCAGAGGTGTTCATGGACCCCATGTCTTCGCACGCCATCCCGTTTGTCATCATCCCGATGGCCCTGGGCTTGCACTCCATCGAGGTTAAAGCCGCCGTCTCCGGTTCCTTCTACACAGATGGCGTCAAGAAGGACCTGCGTGTGGTGGTGAGAGTTCCCTTTACCCATCAACTTTCCCAATCTCCCATAGCATACACAATACTCTCTACCCTCAAGCCAACGTTTTTATCCATCTCAAACTATTCTCGACTCATCTCCCTCACCTCCACCCATCAGCTTCCGCCAAGGTCATTTGACAAGGTCAATTAATGCAGAAACATTTTATATACACTACACCATGATTCATCCATGAAAAGAATAGCAAAATACAAAAGGTAAAAAGGTGTACCGTGTCTTTCTCACAGGCCGAAGGAGTGAAAATTAAAAAGGAGGTTATAACCATGCTCCTGAATCCACTGGCTTATGGTAAGTTTCTGACTGTGCCCTGAGGACAGAAATGCAGCCACTGGGGAGCAGAACGAAGTTCCTGGAAGAGAAGAAAGAACGGGCGTATCATCATCTGCATATATTATATTATACAGCTCTTCATTTGGACTTCCTACTAGCAGCTAGTTTAACACCTCAGACTGTAACTTGCTCAACCTATTTGATTGTTTACCATGATAGATGCTTCATTACATTTGTTGCCATCCATTCTACCCTTATTTTACACCAGTCCAGCCTGCAAAGGATGGCCTCCCTGCCCCTACAGTAGCCACGGTTTCTCGCCAAGATGTTTGCCCTTTGGGGAGTTTTTTCTCGACACCGTTTGAGTGTTTTTCTCCCCACTGGGGAGTTTTTACCTCGCCTGCTTTTTGGGGGTTCTGGCCAGGTTTCAGCCCAATTTTCCTTCTGCTCTCTGTGCAGCATTTACCTCTTGGATTTTCACAGCAGAGGAAAGCACAGCTCATGCCGTTGTGTAATTTCAACAGCCAGTCTCGCTTCACTATGACCACCCATAATACTGACAGTATTATTCAGCATAAATGTGTGACCCCGCCATTTCACGCATTTGTGTGAGACGAGGTTCTCTCAACTATCGCTTTCTTCTTCGGCCTTCAGATGGAGTTCAGTCACAGAAGATTAATGCTGTGAAGCTATCATCCAGGGTGCCAGGTTCTCCCGCGTACACTTACATCAGCGTGACAGGTACAGAAACGTCACAGCGCTTGGCTTTTATATAAACGCTTCCAGACATTTTTCAGCATTTTCTGCAAGTGAGGACGGAGTGTAGCACGGTGGGTAAGGAACTGGGCTTGTAACCGAAAGGTCGCAGGTTCTATTCCCGGGTAAGGACACTGCCGTTGTACCCTTGAGCAAGGTACTTAACCGGAATTGCTTCAGTATATATCCAGCTGTATAAATGGATACAATGTGAAATGCTATGTAAAAAGTTGTGTAAGTCGCTCTGGATAAGAGCGTCTGCTAAATGCCTGTAGTGTAATGTAAAGTGGTAGCGCTCCGAGTAGTGCTCAGGCAGGTGTATGCCCACACAGGTGAGCTGCCGAGTCAGCCCATTCAAGAAGCCATCAGCGGTTCCTCCATGGGCCGCCTCATAGCTCGTCCCACGGGGAATGGTGAGCAGAACATGATCAGCATGACCGGACCCGTCATCTCCACACACTACATGGACACCACCCACCAGTGGGAGAAAGTGGGACTAGAGCGCAGAGCCTTAGCCATCAAGTACATCACAATGGGTAAGACGTCACCACACATTGACCAGGTTAATTTATCAAATATACTGTGTATTTCTATACCAAATACATTAAAGGCAAAGCTTGTAACGCTACCTGATGTCTCATTTCTCAAATATTCCAAATACTTTCAAAGCACAAGCCAGTAAATTCATCATGCATTTCAAATTCATAAATACGTCAGACCTTTTTATTTGAGGAATTTGCAGACCATGAATCAAAAGATAAAATAGCCGGTGTGACCTGTTTGTGGACATTAAACAACTTGTTTGTGATTAAAAATGACTCGTTTCTTCTACGCAATCTTTTTAATAAAAATGTTTTACATTCATGTATCCCACTGAGGAAGAGATTTTTTTTTAGTGCTGAAAATGCTTCTCTTACTTCTCCTTCCCCCTATGTTCAGGTTATACTCAGCAGATGTACTATCGTAAAACTGATGGCTCGTATAGCGTTTGGAAAGACAGGAAACCCAGCACCTGGTAAGCCCCTTCTCATCATTCTTGCCCAACTGAACTACCACAGCCTCCTTATCACATCACTTTTACCAGCCAGTCCATCACCCTGCATATTATCTGCCCAATCACTAACATTAACAACTGACACAAGGCTGGCCAGTAGAGGATTGAATCCCCATCTAACACAGGTTTCTTCTGAGATTTCATCCCACCAGGGAGTTTCTTTCTCAACGCCATTTGAGTATTTATTACTTCCCACTGTCAAGTTTTTTAAATTTTTTTTTATCTAACTTGCTGGCTTTTTGGGGGTTCAGTTGTCCTGTTTTCCAATAAATAAAAGTGGATCCAATACAATAACACAGTGCTATTTTGTACTGGCTTTCAAAACCCTGTGACCTGTGACCATCGGAATCAGTTCAGAAATCCGTATTTTTGATTAATCTGGGTGAATCCATACTTTGGGTGTTAAGGTGCTTAAGATGTTTTGATGTGGTGGGGACTTTCTTGCTTCTCCACCAGGCTGACAGCATACGTGGCCAAAGTGTTTGGCTTGGCATACAGACTTGTCACCATTGCAGACGACGTACTTTGTAGCGCCCTCAAGTGGCTGGTCCTGAACGCACAGCAGCCAGATGGCATTTTCAAAGAGCATTCACCGGTCTACGACGCAGAGATTATGGTATGCTACTGCAGGTGACCTCCAGCAAGGATACACCGTTATCCCCCATCCTCCACCAAAATATGTTCCCTTGCTTCAGATGTAATCATTTGTGAAAGGTGTGATGCTCTGAACTATCAGTTTCATTATTTACCGAAACTGAAGCAGAAGCAATGGGCTTATTTATTTTTGATCATCCGGAGTCTATCCTAACCTTAGAGGCCGGATAGGTGTATGGGAGGTATAGGTCACCGAACACACTTGCAGCCTTTCGATCTTGACAGTGCTATATTACTGGTGTAAATGGCAATGTGAATCCCATAGTCAGAAGTCTGTTTGGAAATTATAAGACTCGCGCTTGTTTTGTGCTCTCTGCCCGCAGGGTGGCGTGCAGGGGAAAGACAGCGACGCTTCGATGACCGCGTTCGTCCTCATCGCCATGCAGGAGTCCCGTCACATATGCGCGATGATGGTAATCGACACCCAGTGCCTCTAAATATGGGGACAGTTTCAGTGCATCACATATCACACAGAAAAATGGGTCCCACCAAATTTTGGCCTCATGTTACACAGTCTCATCACAAGGCAGCGACACACGACCAGTAACAACAAGCCAAAACTATTACAGGAGGGTAACGATGCTCTACCCAATACCCAATGGCGCAGTACACGCCATTCAAAAATTATACCAAAAGCACAGGTAAATGTTGCAGCTATGATTATGTTTTTCAAATACAGAACTAACAGGGTCTCCCTCCCTCCCAGCTGATCTATTCTTGGCTGATTTCCTAGTTATTTTGATGTTATTTTACACTCTGTTCCATTACCACAGAACCTGTCAAACAGCATGGAGGAAGCCAGCGACTTCCTCTCTCGTAGAATCCACAGCCTGACCAACCCCTACGCCGTGGCCCTCACTGCCTACGCTCTGAGCAACGAGGGAAATCACCAGCTGGACATCCTGAACCGCTTCTCATCTGGTAAACAGAAGTGTTACGTGAATATTTTAAATAGAAAGGGGACTTAACTGAGCATCCAGCTTGTAGTACTTGCGGGTGTGGTGCGTGAGACTGAGGGCGCGATCGTGCACAGCCTCCACTCTGATGGCCAGCAACAAACTTCAGTTAGGGTGCACTCAATCACGCTCTCAGTCCTAAATACTACACCTTATCTCCAGCTATCTGTGTTATAAGTGTTGTCTGGTATGCCAGGCTGAGAGAGCCTTCATACTGTGTGGTCCATTACATACCTTAACCAGAGTGACCAGATTCCCAGGAGGACCTAATATATGATCCTATGAGAACCTAAAATAATGGCAATTGCAGTTGGAAAGTCGGAGCGACAATCACCCAAAGTTCTTTTTGGAACTCACAAATCTTGTCTGGGGTCTAAGAAAGAAAATAGTTGCAGCTGTAATTAATGAAAGTAATAAATCAAACTATTGCAAAACCACTGTACCTTCTTCATAGCAGAGACTATAGGGTTACATAAAGACACAAAAATGTGCAGATATCGAAAAAAATAAAAGGGGATTTCAACATTGGTTCCATCATACTTTCACTTCGTAATTCAGGCAAAAGTCTTCAATATGTCCCAATCTACTCTTACAGAAAAAACACACTGGCCAGTCCCCGGCAGTCACCTTTCCACACTTGAGGCTACTGGCTACGCACTGCTGGCCTTGGTGAAAGCCAAAGAGTTTAACCAGGCTCAGCACGTCATCAGGTGGTTGACAAAACATAAGTTCCACAACAGAGGCCCCAGGTCTACCCAGGTACTGCATACTGTGTGCCACTGATTGTGGGCTTTGCGGGGTACGTTCACTATCACAAATTTCTGCAAAACATACTCATGTCATAGCCTTCTTGTATTCATTTTTTGTGGTATTACATTATCAAGACTTCTGCTCAGATCCTGTATTACAGTACATGTATCAGTTTTAGTTATATTATAAGAATATAAAAATAGATAATGACAAGAATAGGTAATTCCGTAGGCTCAGTCTTAACCTATAGTGTATAATCTTGCCTGGACTTTAATACCCCCAAATGTCTCTCCTTCTGTTACATAGCTTACCTCAAGGGTTTCTGACGCAACTACATTATAATCTTATTGGATCAATGAGTCTATGCAGAAATTTGTGTCGCAGGATGCCCTGAATTGGACTCCTCATTGACGCACTGTATGGGGTCCAGCACATTTCACAAGGACAAGTGACACAGTATTAGCATCTTGTCAACATCTCATTACTGCCCCCTGCTGTTCCCTACAGGCCACCATGATAGTCTTCCAGGCTGTGGCTATGTACATGTCAGAAGTATCCGATTTGAAAAACATCGACTTGCAAGTGAGCCTCAGTGTGGTCGGTCGTAGCCAACCCGTCAGGTGGACATTCAACTGGGACAACGCTCACCTCACGCGCTCAGAGAGGGTGAGCCTGGCAGACTGACGCACAAATAAAGGACGAAATGGTGGAAGAGCAGTGTGAGAGAGAGAGAGAGAGAGAGAGAGAGAGAGAGAAAATGTGTATGAGAGCAGATCATTGCTTTTGAGTCTGTAAGGAATTGTTGTCTTTGTGTTTGCAGATTAATTTTGAAGAAAACCTGACTGTCACTGCCAAAGGAACAGGCCAAGGGACCCTGTCGGTGAGTCCAACGTCAACCGGCCATTCTGGGTAAAAACCTAAAAACTAGGAATTACAAATGTTCTATGAACATGTTCTTTTCCAAATAATAATAATAATAATATGCAAATTAATTTAATCTGTCATCTAGGCTTTTGTACATTTTAAGGACAATGTAGGGTGCCACAAATTTTGTTACTAATTGCAGAATTCATGTAAAAATATATTGTGAATTGAGATTTTCCATGTCAAAGAGTTCCACAATCGTCCTTCTGATGGAATATGTTGTGCTTTTACTTAATATGGATTGACTGGAGACAAATGTAAAATCATTACAGAACAGGCCAAACAATGCAGAACTGTGGGGTTTCAGAGGTGAAAGGTTTCTTGCAGAAGATACAGTCATTGACTTAATTGTGTAAAACTGCAAACACAGTTGATAGTGCTCAGTCAACATGACTAACGCTCACACAGCTAAAAATGCACTATAGTCAAATCTTTCTCTTTTTTGTAATAGGAGCCGAAAACATTTTATGTGATTAAAGCTTGCATTAAGCAACCTTTTCACTTTTTATTTCATAAGAATTCTACATTCGCATATCAAACGTACACATATTGTCTTTCAGCAAGCCTAACCTCCTCAGCTCTAAGAAATAATTTGAACAGTATTTGGGTATTCCCTCCCTGAACAACGTCTGATGGGTATATTGCAGGTGATGACAATATACAACGCTTTGCCCGAGGAAAAGGAACCAGAGTGTGGGAACTTTGAACTGGAGGTGAAGATAGAGAGGGAGCCTCATGGTATAGTATATTGGGCACTGAAGCAACTGTGAAACTCCGCTGGAAAAAATATTACCTCCAAATGTAGAGAATGGGACATTTAATAACATCTCTCTTTTTGGCTCCTGTTTCAAAATTGCTCACTTTTTTATTATTCACTTTTAAAATGGGCATGGTCTTTGTTTATTGGCAACAGAGCAATACACTGTATCACAAAGTCTCCATTTTGGAAGGGACATTGACTGTTTTTTGTATTCAGGGGTGTGATTTTCATGGTATTTAATAGGCATTAATACATTCGTAATTCAACTAAAAGCCTTCGTTTCAAATAACATCAGGGTCCGGTACAACCACACCCCTAGATACCAACAGTCAACCACCCCTTTAAAAGAAGTACTATGAGCCAGGGAGCCAGCTATCCCATAGTGCACTTCTGTATTGTGTTTATAAACAAAGGCCATGCCCTTTTTAGATGCAAATAACAAAGCAAGTAATACATTTTGAAACAGGAACAAAATGAGAGATAATCTTAATTTAACATTTCATTGGCCTTTTTTTAACGTTTTTTTGTTTTGTTTTGTTTTTTCACAGTAGCTTCCCTTCAAATTAAACACTGTTTCACAGGGAAAATGGCTTTGGATGTCAATGTTACTTGGATTTTACATGCAAACAGTTTCTCTGGCTGTATATGATTTGACTAAGCTCAATTTTATTCATATTTCTTTTACAGTTACCAATGGGGATGCACTGGAGACGTACAAGCTCACAATTGAGATGATGTAAGTTCAACTGAAATCGAACCAGATCTCTTGCAATCCTTTGTAGGACTTTATTTTACAGGAAGAGTTTTAAAATCTCCAGGACGAATTGATGAATATATACTTCATGCGCTCTCTTGGCCAGTGGTTCACAACCTCGGTCCTGGAGTACCCCTGTGTATTCTGCTTTGCAATCCCAGAATTTTAACAAGTTGTTCATTTTTCTCAATTAGATGCTTTTTGTGTTTAGAGAAATTATTTATCCTCTTAAACCACATTATGTCAGATCAGCTATGTGTGCCATGAAGAATGAAATTCCAATTTTCATATTGTGCTTATTACCCAACATTGAAAACATGAAAAGCACCAAAACATGAAAAGCACCTAATTAAGAAAAATGAATTACTTGTTAAAATGGAATTGCAATTGTGGTTAGAAGGAAACCCACTTTTTCAGAGAGAGCTTAGACAGTGGTGGTCATACCATGTTTCACGGATGTGCGAAATATCTATAAGAACTTTCACAGGTAGTAATGCTCTGTTCTTCGAGCTAGACTGTTCTTGGTCATGTTATGATATTTTCTTGTTCTTTTATGAGAAAGTTAAAACTGAAGATTGCACCTGACTTTCCACTCGACAGATCTCCTAGTGTGTGCTCTTCTCCAGAGATGAGACAGGACCTCTGATACTGCCACTCAATGGGGATTTAAGTGTGTTCATATATTTCAGTTATTTTTTTAAGTCTGTCAACACAAATCCAGTTTCAGTTACTTTGTTTTTTTTGTCTTTCCAAGATACAAGTCCTTCTACAGAGATGCCACCATGTCTGTCCTGGATATCACCATGCTTACTGGCTTCATAGCAGATGAGAAGGACCTTGACAGGGTGAGGAACGAGGCTGGGTCCATCACTGTAGATAACAGTGCTACTTACTATTTGATCATTGCAATAAATGATGCTGCTTGGATTGAATGTTTACTTTATACTTTAATCCTGGGTTACACTTTGCGAAATTACATGACTGACCACTTGATCTTTTTGGCATATTGACTGATTGAACATCCTATCTCACATGTCATGGCCTTGTTTCACATTCACCCTGACAGTTAACCTCAGGAAGGGACAGATACGTCCAGAAGATTGAGATTGACAAGCAGCTTTCTCAGAAGGGCTCCCTCGTTTTCTTCCTGGATAAGGTGTTGTGGTCTTATGCTTCTCTGGTGTAGCTCAAAGCACCTTTTTTGGTCTGCCTGCTCCTGTTGCATTTGGCTTGTTGCTCAGGGTCTGACAAAGTCTTTCGCTAATTTCTGCCTCCCCTCTCGTGCTCTATCGCTCTCTCTCTCTCTCTCTCTCTCTTTCTCTCTCTCTCCTTCAACAGGTTTCCCATCAGCTGTCTGACATAGTGGCCTTCAGGATACATAAAATGAACAGAGTGGGTTTGCTTCAGCCAGCTGCTGTTACTCTGTATGAGTATAACTCCATGGGTGAGTTCAAATCTTCCCTGCTGGCTCAGAAAGTCCTGCCTTTGAGTTAAAAGAGAGGTACCAGCAGTGTGAAAACTGTCTCACTGCAGAAAACCGCTGTACAAAGTTTTATCACCCGAAGAAGAAGGACGGGACCCTGAACACGATCTGCCATGAGAACGTGTGCCGCTGTGCAGAAGGTAGGTCAAGCACATCTGTTAGGCAGGAAGTGATGTCACAGTGGAGGTCTGGCATGAACAGGATCTGCCAATGAGAACGTGTGCTGCTGTGCAGAAGGTAGGTCATGTACATCTGTTAGGCAGGAAGTGATGTCACAGAGGAGTCTGGCATGAACAGGATCTGCCAATGAGAATGTGTGCTGCTGTGCAGAAGGTGGGGCGTGCACATCCATCAGGCAGGAAGTGATGTCACAGAGGAGACTGGCATGACGGCCTCCTCACTCACATTCCCTCTACTGCTCACAGAAAACTGCAGCTACCAGAAGAAGAAGAAGGTTGATGAGTTGGACCGTGAGGCGGCAGCCTGTGAAGCTGGAATGGATTACGGTACGGTCACCTCGGGGGGGGGGACTGCACGCTGAAAAAGGATGTGGTAATATCCAACACACTTTTACTCTTACTACTTCTGTTACTTTCAACACTTTTTTTTTCAAAGTTACTACTTTTCTACTACAAATATACAATTTATGTGTTACAAAAGGAGACTTTTTAACACAGACTGTGTCAAAAGTAACACAAAATGTGTAGTCCTTTACTAGATATGGAGTTGTGTTTTTAAAAGGACACGTTATGTGCTGATTTTACTGTGTTTTGACAGTGTGCTGCTTTACTTACCATGTCAATCATCTGCAGTGTACAAAGCCAAAGTTCTCCAGGCTGATCTGACTCCCACCATGGACCGCTTCACTGTCCTTGTTCAGGATGTCATCAAAGAAGGTAGAGCCTTTAGTACTTCAGCTTCTCTCATCACAGGGTCTCAGTTCCGGTTTACCAATGTCTGTCTTCTCCTCTCTCTCTCCCTCACTGGCAGAGCTCAAGGTCAGCAGGTTTTGTGTTTCAATAAAAACAAAAACTTTATTTACATTTTTATGGGCTGATTTGGGATTTGGTCCGGTCTGTTTGGTTTTTCTCAGCATTCGTCTGTATAATCTCTGCAACATGAAAAATTTGGGTACCGTTTTTGGCGTTTATAAATGTCATTTTTAAAATGAAAAAGACCGCATTTTCCCAGTCATTACCAAAATAGCAGCAATGCCCCACTGGAATTGAACAAGGTGCTGCACTTAGCAATGTGTTATGATGTCAGCTCTATGCGGCTTTACAGTTTGTGACACTGATGGCTTGACGGCATCTCTGCATCATGTCTGCACGTTTGTGAGTAGCTCTGGATAAGAGTGTCTGCGACGTGCCCAAATGGAAGCGCAACTCAGGCATTTACCAACGCTTATGAATCAGAAGCCACTGCCTACAGGACGGTAGCAGCTCAAATCTCCATGGCTCATTGACAGCAGCATATTCGAATGATCCTGCTGTTCATTTATTGCAACAGTGCAGACAATGCTGGTGGAAAAGGGATAACTGTTACACACGATCTCGCAGAATTGCACGTCAATGTCGCTCTGCAGGTACTGACTCTGGAGTGAGGGGGGAAAATCGTACATTTGTGGCGCACCCCCAGTGCAGAGAGGCGATAGACCTGACAGAGGGAAAGACCTACCTGATCATGGGCAAGTCTGTGGACCTCATCAGAGGAGAGGACAGGTGAGCTAAACAAGCCTTCTGATCTACACTGCCTCAGTCACACAGCAGAGGGCGCCAGACTGCTGAGGCAAACATGGTATTATTTAAGCAACCCTCACCCCAGGATTTTAAAGAAATGCATTTCATTGCAGTGAAATTATGTGTTAGTGGTGCCAGAAACTATTGGGGTATATTTTTGTATGTCATATGCATGGACGTGATCTGGCTTTTTTACTGTTTGTGCACACGCAGCGAGTGTATATGGTATGCCATGCTGTACGTCCAATGTTTTTTAGTGATGCATATGAACATAGTCTGTAAGGGGCTGTTGCTCTGTTATTAGCTTAGCTGCAGTTTAGAGTTTAGCACAAGTTTAAACCCGCGTTGTCCAGAACAGGTCACATGGTCACGTAAACCCCGACTTCTGTGTCCTCAGAACCTGCGGTTTAATGCGCGCCTACATTTTAGCCTAAACCCGGTTGCTATGTCTTGCTGAAATCACTTAGTGACCTCTACTGGTGGTTAACCGAGGTTCAATTTAAAGCTGCAGCCCACATGGTTTAAAGGGAGATTTCAAAACGTTAATATCGTTCACCATGTAGAGCATTATGTAGATTATGCTAATACAAGCAACAGGCTTTATTAACTATTTTGTTGATGATTTTGAATAAGATAACACTTCATCACAGAAATGTCCAGCTTATCACCATGTTTAGCCCATTTCACTTTTCCCGGATGATTTTATAGGGTTGTCAGTGAATTAGGCAATTGAGCCATGGTGATGTATTTATGTGTGTGTACATGGTGGTGTGTGTGTTTATATGTTTGTGTACATGGTGTTGTGTTTATGTGTGCGTACATGGTGGTGTTTCTATGCGTATGTACACGGTGCCCTGTGTTATATGTGTACTGGATGTGTGTGTTGCTGCTGTGTGTTATATGTCTATTTTATGTATGTGTGTGTAATTGGTTGTGTGTTTATGTGTGTGTACATGGTGGGGTGTTTATATGTTTGTGTACATGGTGGTATTTATATGTGTGTGTACAAGGTGCCCTGCGTTATATGTGTACTGGATGTTTGTGTACATGCTGCTGTGTGTTATATGTCTATTGTATGCATGTGTGTGTGATTGGTTGTGTGTTTATGTGTGTGTACATGGTGGGGTATTTATATGTTTGTGTACATGGTAGTGTGTTTATGTGTGTACATGGTGGCATGTTTATATGTTTGTGTACATGGTGGCGTGTTTATATGTTTGTGTACATGGTGGCGTGTTTATATGTTTGTGTACATGGTGGTGTGTGTGATGTCACTGGTGTGTCCCTCCTTTCAGGATGATGTACATGCTAGGCAGAGGCACCTGGATTGAACACTGCCCCATGGAGGTGGAGTGCCTGGAACCTGTGCACCGGTGTCAGGAATAATTAGGAATAATTATGTTCCTCCAACAAACATAAAAATAATTAGGAGTAATAAAGTTCCTCCAACAAACAGCCACCATTATAATTTACTTCCTTCTTTGTTTGTGGCTGTTCCATTGGCTAACACTACAAACCAACCAAGAGCAGCATTTCTTTCAGCCGCGCAAGTATACCTGGGTGTTGACTATATAGGCTGTGACAACAGGCAGTTATACTTCATTTGCATTTGAACATATCAACCGCAACATGTCACTTTGAATCGCAAGAAAAAGATCTCTGAATGGTACAATTAAACTGCAGTTGGTCAGAATGTAATTCTGTGGGGTCAGTTTACTGCACAAGACTGGAGTTGAATACCTGTAATGAATGTCAGCTGCTCTTATAATTATTTAAAAAATGGCACTGATAACTTGATATGACATTAACTGCTTAATTTATAGTGAGTGCCATAATGTTTGGGACAAATACTTTTTTTTATTGATTTGGCTCTGTACTCCACAATATTAGATTTGTAATCAAACAATTCACATACGGTTGAAGTGTGCATTCTCAGCTTTTTTTAAGTGTAATTTTAAACATTTTGGTTTCACCAAGCTCTGTGATTTCTGAGCTCACTGGGGCTTTCTTTCTTCTTAATTACGTTCAAAACAGTTGATTTTGGTTAGCCTAAGCTTTGGCCTATGTCTCTGTTTTTTTTTTTTCTTCTTTTCTTTTCTTATTTCTCAGCCTCATAATGGCTTCCTTGACTTTCATTGGTACAAGAATGACCCCCTTGTTGACAAATGCCATTATCAAGTTCCAAGGCTATCAAAAGGCTAGAATCAAGACTAGATACTGAAAGCTCTCTTATACCTGCACTAAGGAAGGAACACACCTTACTAATCAGAAGTACCTGTGATGTCATTTGTCTCAAACATTATGACCTGAAATGGGAGGACTATTTATAAAAAAGTGCTGTCATTTCTACATGGTGAAAACAAAATATATAAACATGCCCTTGAATAAAACCTGAGAATGTACAATAACCACATGTGATTGCAAAACGAAAATTGTGAAGTACAGAGCCAAATAAATGTTCAATATGTCTTTGTCCCAAACATTATGGCGCTTACTGTATGCATTACTTTTATTTTTGATAAAATCTACAGATAAAATGATCATTTGAAATTATTTGGAAAGAAGGTGCTTACTGTGTGTTCATTTGTGAAGTTTGTAAAAAGAATAAAACACTGGACCAGGACATGGTAGTCTGGGGCTACGTGGTGTTGAACGTGTCATCCAAGATACCTCCTTGAACACGTCCTATATATTTGCGCTTGGCGTATGCGAATTCCTTGTGTCTTAACTGTAATTTATGTTTTGTAAAACTGTCACAGTAAATGTTTATATTGTAATCAGGGCTCCTCTGAAAAAGAGACCTTGGTCTCAGTGGGACTTCCCTGAAATAAAGGTTTCAGTCAATCAAAAGACCTCTGCTGGTGAAGTCGAAGGTTAGCTGATTTCAGTGTTTTAACAAATGTAAACATTCACTGTAAATGAAATTCTTCTTTTCTGCATGTATGCCCAAATCACAAAGCCAGGAGTCCATTTGGAAGCAGCTTACAATTCCCACAAAATTACGATTCTCAAAACCAATAGGCCTGTACTTTTCTTTTCTTTTCTCACAACATCTTCACCTGAAGAAAATAGTATAATAACAAAAGGGGGAGATTTATTTAATCCTGAAATTTCTGAGATTGTGATTTCTGTGTTCTATGAAAGACAATGTACGCTGAACTGGTCCCCTTCAATAATAAAAAAAAGGTGGTGGTACTACATGATACAATAATACTCAGACAACACTAGCAGGCTAGAATTGTTGCTATAAGGCTATTATGGCAACAACAAAAAAACAAACAAACAAACAAAAGTGTCTGAGTTGTGTTGCTGTATCTATTCACTGTACCGTACCATTAATGGAAAAAAGGATTTCATCCTCATCCATGGTAAAAGTTTTCACCTCTGGTGGACAGTGGGCCTACTGCACACTACATACTGTACGTGTCTGGATTATCGTGATATAATTATGTATATGCGAAGCTATAGCTGTCACGGCTTTACACTGTCCGCCAGTTCAATACGGTGGCATCCGGGACTTCCTGTGCCGTGGCCAAGGCTTGCTATATATCAGCAAATCAGCATTGAGCTTCCTCAATCGCATGCAAGCTGCCTGGCGGGAGAGTGAGGAGAACGATAAATGTATGAATTAATAAACGGAAATTTGGTTTGCAGCGGGGAGTTCAATATTACTTAAACTTAAATTGCTGCTCTCTTCTTGAGTACATTTTAAAAATCTAAATTCTGAGCGCTGAGGAAAAGTATCCGGCCAGTGTTAAAGAATGATTGGCCGTTTGCTTGAACACTTACAACAATAGTTAGCTAGCGGCTAATATTGTTGGTCAGTTAGCTATACAGCAAGATTGTTTGCGAACTGCTGGATCATTTCCTTGTGAACTGTTATTCATCGTACTTCAAATACGTTTTAAAGTCGAAAACTACATGGTCATCCAATAACCTGTCAGATCTATCTTGCATTCATTTTGTTAGCTTTGCTAGTTTGGGTCTTCACACTATTCGGTTAAACCAGTCACGTTCAGTTATGGCGAAAGTTCAAGTGTTAAATGTCGCGGTTCTGGATAACCCGAGTCCGTTTGGCAACCCCTTTCAGTTCGAAATGACATTTGAATGCATGGAGGACCTACCAGAAGGTGAGTGCACTTTTCATAACGTTACCCCGCATGCATTATATTCTTTTAGATGCAAGTGAACAAATCGCGTTGTGCGTTATGAAAATGGAAAGCGAGAAAATGTTTTGTATGAAATCCTGCAGTTGGTTATCTTGGCAGTAGCTCCAATTTTATAGTCTTGATAAGGTTAGCTAGCCATATGATTTGAAATCATTTCTATTACTTAAGTTTGCCTGATTTTATACATTTAAGAACTGAGTGCTAATTGGGATTCTGTAAAACTTTAGCCAAATTAGTTTTGATAACGGGGATGACGTTACGACTGACGTCTTGTGTTTAAATGTAATTGTTCTTGGCCAAGCAAACATCGATGCATTGCCATCTTTTAGGTTGTTATAGCTATTTGATTCCGATAACAGTCCTAGCAAGCAAATTAACAATACGGTCGTCTTTGAATTTTGGCGCCGGCGGGGACTTGCACCAAGGGAGCGAAAATGTCTTTGGTCCACGCCTTTACCGAGCGATTGGGCCATTTCTGATACGTGGGCGGGTTCTTGTGTTGGCTTTTGACTTATCCGGTCGGCGCGCTCCCTCTCTGCTTTAAATTTACCTTGACAGCAGACAAGGGAAGCTAGTGACTGTGACTGAGAACGGACTGGAGCAGCCTGCAACCTGATGGGACTGCGGTCTCCAAGCGCGCATAAATTAAATTCCGTTTGACTGTGTGGTTATTTTGGCGGTGCTCCATAATAAGATCGCTGCCCCCGTCCCCTCAGTAATGTTTAGCCTCTTGAGTCATCTGAGAGTTGTTTAGCAGGCACCGCGTTTCGCATGTGGTTTTTATAGGAAATGGAGTGTAAGCGTAAAATAACCCTGTAATTAGTCCATATCGGCAGATTTCGCAAATTGCCTTGTCGTACAAGTAGGATTTTATCAACAAGCCGCAGCACTGAGTTTAGCCCAGTCTGCTGTTAATTATTCGCTTTTAACAAATTATCCCTCGGAAAACAGGCTCAAGCGTACAAGCACCTCAAGACTCATAAATCTCACACTGTTTGTACATAGTTTTGTGTCTGCTTAAATTACAAAGAAACTGAGGGAGGCGGGATACAGAATGGGCTGAACTTTTTAGAGAAAATTTAACCTGCTCCATCTGTAATGAAATCAGTTGTGCACCTTATAATATAAAAACTGTACATGTAAAATATTGGTGTAAAAATAAGTTATTATGAAATATATAATAATTCCAATCTAAATGTCCAAATTCACTGATAGGATTGTCAAACAGTTAATGGGGAAATCAACCAACATGTCAAAACCAACTCGCTTGGATGTATAATTTAAATACATTTAGTACACAAAAAGCAACTTACAGCAATAAGAAAGAAATTGGGATGGCAGGTATGCCATCCCGCCAAGTTACGCCTTGGCGGCGGCATGCCCCGTACCTATACAGCACCGAGAGTTTGGCACTTTTCAGGGTTCCCCACAGAAATAACCACAACAGCCAGAGATACTCAGCCCTTAAAAACATTAAATTCTGTACATTCTGACCACATTTCAACAGACAGATTTCATAAACAACTTCACATGTCCACGCAATAAAGCCCCAAACTAAGGGGATTTTCTTCTTCTCCTTCTCCTCCTTCTCCTCCTCCTCCTCCTCAAATACCCTATGACTGCTATTCAGAAATTCAGAAAAACAGTGACATGAGGAAAGGTCTGGGTCCTGAAGCCCTCATTTTTCGTAAGACTGCTGCTGAGGTCACCTGCTGTATGCGGTTTCCCTGGGCTCCCTCTTCCACAACCTGTGGCAGCAGCGCCCTCCGGGGGCACTCGAATGTCACTGCAGACATTGCATTACATTTCATTTATTTGGCAGACGCTTTTATCCAAAGCGATGCACAGTTAGTGCGTACCGAAGGGCATTGGAACAACTGCAAAACACAGGTCCAATAAGGTACAATACTCCTTTTGTAACAGTTATTCATGTCCATGAACACATTAAGTCCAGTTCACACTGTAAACATTACTCTCTGACCTAACCTATGCTGAGTCAAGCTAGGAGGCATGACAAGCTACAACATCAAGATAATGATACACAGTACAATATGAGTGTGGGATGGAGGTATATGTGTAACACGAAAGTGCCGTAGGAAGAAAGTGGAGGGATTTAAGAGAGAGATATGATACCAGATTGGGAGTGCCCCGCGGAGTGGCGATAGTTAGTCCAGGTACAGTCTGAAGAGACGAGTCTTTAGACCACGGCGGAAGATGGGCAATGTCTGAGTGAACGGTAGGCGTTTAAGCCGTGTGACTGCTGGTCTTGCAGATCTGGAGTGGAAGATCATCTACGTGGGCTCGGCGGAGAGCGAGGAGTACGATCAGACTCTGGATTCGGTTCTGGTGGGCCCGGTTCCTGCAGGGAGGCATATGTTTGTCTTTCAGGTGGGTTCTTATCCGTGGCATCGCTGGAGCTTGGGGGGGCGGGGTGAACGCTCAGGTGTTTCACCTGCTATGGTTGCATGCTGAAACCAATCGGCTGCTTCGCTTTCTGCTGTGGAAGGCCTCCCTCCGCTTGGCTCCTCTCGTCTCTTAATCTCTCCTCCACACTAGGCACGCGCTTCAGGCTCAGTTAGCGGGGTCCTTCTTACCAGTTAACTGTTTAAAAGAGTTTTTTTATAATTTTTTAAAAATAAACTGCGTCCCCACCCCTATGCTGCTGACCCTATCCCATCGCTGCTGACCTTTGACCCCTGGCAACGCTGCTTTGCGACGGCAGGCGGACGCGCCGAACACGGACCTGATCCCCGAGACGGACGCGGTGGGCGTGACGGTGGCGCTGATCACCTGCACGTACCGCGGCCAGGAGTTCATCCGCATCGGCTACTACGTCAACAACGAGTACACGGACCCAGAGCTGCGAGAGAACCCGCCCGTCAAACCAGACTACTGCCAGGTAAACGCACCTGTCCTCACAAGTGCGTGGTCCTGCTTTATTTACGTTGTGTGATTCTGTTTCTGTCCAGTACTTTTGTGTTACAAACACGAATGAAAAGTGCAACATAAATGAATAAAGTTCAAAGAGTTTCTTTACTATCAAACAAACGCACCTGTTGTTACAAACTTCGCAAACTGGTAAAGGCTCATTACACCGCTGTCAAACAGAGCGATAAACATTTTAAATGGGTAATCCCTTCTGGGTATTTGTGGGGGTTTGACCCTTGACCCCCCCATTGAGAGCTTCACTTCCGTGTGCTTTCCTCTCAGCTCCAGAGGAACATTCTGGCGTCAAACCCGCGCGTGACGCGCTTCCACATCAACTGGGAAGGCTGTGCCGACAAGATGGAGGACTGCGAGAACGTGGATCCTGCCCCCAACGCCATGTTGCCCCCTTCCTGTGCCTCGGGGAAACCCCCGGCCCTTGGGCTCATGCCCGACAACTCCATGGACTGTTTGTAGACGTTTGACCGAAGAAACAAGCAAACACGCATACGCTGTCCCTCAAGCACTGCTGTAGAGGAAGAATGTATGCATCACACACCCATACACTCGCACACACGCACATAAAAAAAAAAAGTACGCACTCAGTCTAATCTGTGGGATAGGAAGGAGGGTAAAGACATTCACACGCACGCGCGTGTGCACACTGCATCACAACTCCCTGCACTTCTCGAAGAGGAAGGAGACGACAGATCTCCTACACGGATACACGCGTGCGCCTGTACGTTTGCCAACACGCTCTAGTCCTACACAGAATCACACAGACTGACTGGATGCCCAGAATCTCTGCTACTCCTGCAACTGAGGAACCATTCTTCTCAATGCACTCTTTACCAGGAGGACGAGCAGAGACGAAAAAGACAGAGAAAAGTGAAGCGAGAATTTCATGTGCGTGCGGACACACCTAAAAGGAGTATAATAGAATTTTGATGGTGGCTTAGCGATGTCTTTTAGTTTTGCCTTTTGACGTTAACTGGAAACGGGGAGGTGTGGGATCTGTACTTGTGCATGAAGGTGTTTAATTATTGTTAACTGTATATACGTTCTTATTTTGTTTTGTTTTTTGTAACCCACATTTGTATTGAAAATGGCCATGCATCTTTATGCAATGGGATGTTTTTTTTTTTTTTTAAATACCCAAGAAGAGCTTTATAATTCTTGTTATGATGGTAAATAAATGTATTTGTATGCAGCCAGTTATTCCCCTGCACTCTCTTCTATATGGAATCGTATGGAGAATGATTGCTCTCAGCTATGGTGATGCTGGAGTGGAGGAGGAGGGGGGAGGGGGGGAGGAAGGCGGGGGGGGAGCTCCAGTGCTTTTGTTTCATTCATAAAATACTGCATTATTGAGGTAGCCCACCTCAGGCACGCTTTCCTCCGCTGAAATTTTCAGTGACAGTGCAACCTACCAGGCGTCGCTAGGCAACAGCAGAGGCAGGCACAGGAGTAGAGGTCTTTGTGTGCAGCTCGGGCTGGGGGGGGGGGGGTGGGGGGTGGAACAAAGGCACCTCAAATCACTCGTCCCTCTGCCCTCCTTCATCCTTCCATATGCAGTCTGTCCCTTTTGCTGTCTTGGTTTTCCTCACGTTCTCCCCATTCTTGCTTGTGCATTAGACTGCCTTGGCTGGCTACATTAGTGCTAGACAGTGGCTTGTCCCACTGTAATATACAGGTGCGTCAACGTACGAGTCGGTAAGGCAGAGATCATGTGGGAAATTATTGGCAATGTAAAATCAGAGTGCACAAGTGGGGGAGGGGGCTGTTGAGGGGCAGTGGGTCTTGTGGCACAACAATAAGGATAGCTATAGCTTTAGGGGTGATTTTCTTAAATGCAACCTTCAGTAAGCTGCTTTGGCTAACACCATATGCTAAATATCTAAATTGTAAGGGAGAAGTCAGGATGTTTTGGTCGCAGTGTGTGTGG
Source organism: Anguilla rostrata (assembly GCF_018555375.3). NCBI lineage: Eukaryota > Metazoa > Chordata > Actinopteri > Anguilliformes > Anguillidae > Anguilla > Anguilla rostrata. Next base: position 59,014,649 of record NC_057934.1, read on the forward strand.
TGGTTGTGCATTAGATAGTCTTTATATTTGCGAGATTGAACTAATAAGGCCAGTGCATCCAATTGATGATTGCAGTGGCCGTCAGTTTTGACCACGAGATGCTAATCAAAATGCATCTAGCTGTATTGGATTCATTTTAAATGACTTGACACGTGAAGCACTCTGATTTCATCTGTATTTTCTATGGCATGTAGCTAGTTAGGGTATATAGGTAATCTGCATTTTTCCCGCGAAATTTATTTGCGGGCAGCATTTCATCAGCTACTGAATTGACTGACCATTTGCAGACTAGTGCCCAATTTAACATTCTAGTCGTAGTGTATCCACCTGCCTTCTAAAAATAGGCTGTCGTTGACGTCACTCGGCCAATCACAGATTACACAGGCGGGAGGGGTTAGCGAGGCCATGTCGTCTTCAGGCGTTTCTTTGACAACCAATGTAAATTCGCTAAATGGGACGGTTTCTAGGTAAATTACAGAAAAAGCATACCTGCCGAGCCAACCAAAACTACATAAGGAAAAAGGAGGCGTGACTGCATGCAGTTCACTGCTGTCTGTCATGTTTGAATTCACCAATGGTGTAAGTGCAAGGGTGGGACCCCTGCAGTCGGAGTTCCGTCTGCCTCATACTGAGGATTAAGGGGGGTCTGTTGATTTGGGCTAATTCTAATCGGTGCCGGATTTGTGAATGTTTTCGGAACTTGTTCTGGGAAGGGAAAGGGGTGTATGACCCAGCTGGAGCTGTGGGCACTCGAAACAGTCTGAACAGGATTCTTGTGATCCAACAAAACGGAGAGCCGGGGGGCCTCCGCGGGGGCTGCGAGGAAGGACAGGAGTGGAGACAGGAGATCCGAATCGGGATCGACAATATCGGACTCGGCCCGGGGGAGCAGGGGAACTGCTCGAGAAGCCAGGGGAGATTGCTAATGCACCCGCTGCTTACATCGCGGATTATTCTTGTCTTTTCACATCGACGAAAGGAAAAAATCGGAAGGCTATAAGGGAATACATCTATTTCCAGACGTGGAGCTAGCTGGCCGGCTAGCTACCAAAGAACCAACTGAAAAAAACACATCCATTGAGCCGAACAAGTCCTGCAAGGTTCGTGAAGTGTACGCTGCAAGAGGGAGAACTTGTGTGTAGGATCGCCCTTCGATAACTAGCCACCTGGCCTGCAGACATGGGCAACGCGCCCACCGCCAAGAAGGGCAGCGACATGGAAAGCGGTAGGTGGCTTGGCTTTATGTTGATGCTAGTACTAGCCATGTTGCGCTTGATAGCTATATTCTCGTACATTAATTACTCACAGACACTGATGAATCATGGATGCAGCACTATGCAGCCCTAAGGCTGACTAACGCCTTGAAAAATATTTTGACCGCAAGCATTTCATTCACATTGCCTGGTAATATTTTGATTTATGATATGATAACTTTGCATGTAACGTCAAGCTTGCTAAACAACTATAATAACGTTGTATGCCAATGGCCAGTGGTGTCGTTTGGGAACTAGCTAGCTAAATATGGCATGACAGTATGCTAACGCTAGGTAGCTTATCATATGGCTTGCACCAGTCGGGTAACGTTAGCTAGCGTCGCGGGTTAGATAGGTACAAATGGCCATTTGATTGCTCGAGAAAAAAATGCGTACGGTTCCCGAAAAAGTAATTCTATGGAGTTTGTCGGGACCCTTATTGAAATGGTTTGTTTTTCATGTTGGCAAGCGAGGAATTGACTTGCTGAGCTAACGTTAGCTAAGCAAACAACTTGCACGGAGGCCCAGAGTTGGCTAAGCCCCGGTTCCTCGTCTGTCAGTTCTCAATGCCACCCACCCACTTTCCAGTGTCCAGCAGTGGCTTTTTTGTCTCAGTGGGTTTTTAAAAGTAGTATTTTATGTACTCGCTGTTTGTGGTAGTCTCCTTATTGGCAGACACATGTGCTTACTCTCACAGTTGAGCCAGCGAGACAGCAGCTGTCAAACAGCGCCCGGTCGTCCCATGGCAACGTACTGCACTTTCCAGTCCAAGATTCTCCGTTGCAGTAGTGCAAAATGCCCATGTTAATGTTGCACATGGCTGCTACGTCTTCTCGTTGCTAAAACTGGCTTGTGAAATTTCTGGAGGTGTCCTCCCGCCCGTTGGATGAAACGCTGTGCTCAGATAAACTCTCAGGGTGATTTGGTCGGTGTTTGATGGCACTCCACAGTGGACGTTTTCAAGAGGGAATTGTAGAAACACTGACAGACAAGACTGACTGACACACGCACACACACGCACACACTCAAAGGTGAGCCAAATGTGGGAATTTGGCTGGGAGAAAGAGGTGATCTTTTAACAGACAAACGAGTTTTGAGTTGATCATCTGGAAATTATTTGGGAAAACCTATTTGACAGGACATTTTTTGTGCTTGTCCTCTCATTTTGTGTGTCAGATGCGGCTGAACATGTTTAGTCTTTGAAGCAATTTGGGTCTTAAACGTTCTGAGAGCAGCATAACTGCAGTGTTGGAGGCATTTTTATTATGTTGTGAGTCCTGTGTTTTAAGTTTTAAGTAGGCCTAATTCATCTGTCACTACAGAAAATACACAAATGCATTCAAAACACCAATATACATTAGTTTCCATCCCCCAGTGTGGTTTCTGTATCTCTACATTTGCTGTACACAATCAGCCATTACAGCCATTATAAAGATATTATTGGCTTAATAATATGTCTAAATCATGTGTTTAGGAGTATGGGGAATAATTGCGCAATTCTGAACTACTACTGAACGGAGAGAGAGAGGTTCTGTGACTCTGGGATGGAGAGAGAGAGAGTTTCTGTGACTCTTGGATGGGGAGAGAGGTTCTGTGACTGGGTTGGAGAGAGAGAGTTTCTGTGACTCTTGGATGAAGCAAGAGAGGTTCTGTGACTCTGCAATAGAGAGAGAGAGAGATTCTGTGACTCTTGGATGGAGAGAGAGAGTTTCTGTGGCTCATGGGTGGAGAGAGAGGTTCTGTGACTCATGTATGGGGAGAGAGAGGTTCTGTGACTACTGGATGGAGGGAGAGGGGTTCTGTGACTCATGGATGGAGAGAGACAGTTTCTGTGACTCTTGGATGGAGAGAGAGAGGTTCTGTGGCTCATGGATGGACAGAGAGAGAGGGGTTCTATGACTACTGGATGGAGAGAGAGTTCCATCCATGAGTCACAGACTCATGGCTCAGATGATAACAGTATTTCCTTTGTACAATAGGTAGGCCTATTTTCAGGTATGCCCTGCTTCTACATGAGATGAACACCTGTCGGGCCATATGCTTATCACCTGCCTCTGTGTGTGCGTGCGCACCCTTGTGTTTGTGTACTTGTGCCGGAGTTTGTGTTTTTGTCTTTGTTAGAATGTAAACTTTCGCTTGCCATGCCTTGTAGCCCTTACTGGGAATTCAGTTTCTTGTCTGTGATATTTAGTCACATCTACTACTACCACAAAAAATGGGCAGAAAGAAAATGTCTTATGTTGCAGCCAGAGTTGGGACTTCAGTTCAGTCAAATCAGGGCATCAACTGAAATCGAAGCCACAAATTGGAAAAATGCTAATGGAATGTAATGGGAATTTTTCAGTTCATAATTGAGCCCATGTTACTGGGCCTCTGTCGTCCCCTGAGGGCGGTGGCGTTAAAGAATGCGCGCCGGTTTCGGGAACTTGACCGGGCCCGTGCGTATTCTGCGCGGATTGGCCGGCCTCCGCCGTGCGCGGGTGAGCTGATGCGCTGGGCTGCCGAACAGGATGTCCCGGTGCGCATACCAGGTGCTTATCACCGCACCCGCAGCGGGACGGTGGCGCCGCGGGACGCTGCGGTGCGGCGCGGCAGGTGACACTACACCAGCGGCATCCATTCCCACCCGTGGAGTGTCACAGGTTCTGCAGGTCTTCCTTGTTACTCGGCACTTAATTGGTCGATTAAAGCTGAGTAATTACACATACAGCCCCACACCTGGTTTCTTTTGTTTGAATTGGCTTTTATGGAGAAGACTATTACCATTGGCTCTCAAAGTGCTTGAGTCGGCACTACTGTACTATGCTGGAACGCTTGATATCGTAGAGCTCTTATGGTTGTGGGGCTTCTAAGGATCAGGGGAGCACACTTATCTGGCTATGGTTTGGAATTTTGTTATGCCCCAGTTAGATTAATTAATAAGATTAATTCATACATTAGATTAAATATTAATGTAAACATTATTATGATTGTTATTTTACAGTATTTACAGTAATTCATTTGTAATTCATTTGTTTCTACAGTTGTGAATTTTACTGGACCTATTCAGATTCTCAAAACTATCGTCAGCATTGAGAGTCTCCAGCTTTGTTCCAAATTTGTAACTAGTGACATTCAACGTGTGTGTGTGTTTGGGTTTGTGAGTGTGTGTGTGTGTGTGTCTGTGTTTTGGTTTGTGTGTGTGCATGCATGTGCATGTGATGTGTGTGTATGTTTGGGTTTGTGGGTGTTGCTTTCGCTAACCCTTGTGTACCCTGATGGTGAGCGCATAGACCCCACTTCCTGTTCGACTTGAATCTTGGGCGTGTCACAAGGCAGAGGTCCCACAGGAAGCGGAGGGTCTGGGTCAGGAAATGAAGCATCCGCGATGTTCTCCACGATACAGTTTATTCTGGGTTGAATCAGGGGTTTGGGCTGCCAACAGGAGTGTTAGCGTCCCTCGGTCTCTCGTGTGGGGTGGGTTTAAAAGTTTTTTTTAAATGTGACCCGGCCCTCCCTTGACCAGGTAGCTCTCTCTGCTTCTTCGTGCATAGTCTCCCCCCGTCCCCTGCCATAAAATCGGTGTAGAAGGCTTTTGGATTTCTCTTCCTGTTGGCGGCTGGGATACCGCCGTTATCGCTAGTTGATGGCACGCTCCTTCCATGCCCAGATTTTTGGGGTGCTTGCTGCCAGTCCCAGGAAGATCCATCGCTCTACTGTGAGAGGGAGAGGTGAGACTCCAAGCTGGGTCCAGAGTTTAAATGTGCATTGCTCTTCATCCCTGTCGTGAAGTACTGTTGGTTTTTTGTGATTTTACATTATGAATATAGTAAAATGTGGCCTATATATTTTTTTTAAAATAATGTTTTAGTATCCGTTATATATGAATGCGTAGTCAGTGAGTGTTACCCTTTCTCTTCAGGGACTGAGCAGCCTTAACCCTTTGAAGTGTACGTTTTTTTCCCCCCCAAAGTTCTAGAACTCCACTGCTTTCAGTTACCAGCTGTGATTGTGACATCAGCATTAGAATGTTCAGTTAAGAACATTCTAATCACATATTTGTGATCTTACACATTAAAGGGTTAAAATGCTTATTGAGAAGAGTTCTCTCCTAGCCTGTTCTCAGTTGTTAATACCTGTAAATTATTAAATAATAATAAAAATTCTGAATAAGAACACCGTTAAAGGCAGCCCCTGCTATAGCAGTAAAAATGCTTTATTGATCAACATTTGGTGCTTGTGGATAATTAGGTAGCTCTAAATCTCTCACTTCTGTTCCCTGGTTTGGTTTGTACCGTTTCAGTGGAGCGCAAAAGGCTGTGTTTGTGTTTTGCTCATTTGTGTGTTGTGCTCTGGGTCCCTTGCCTCTCTGAGTGTGTCTGGCCTGGATCTCAGTTTGTCTGTTCAAGTAGACATGGTCTGTGGGTGTGAGTGTGTGAGCTTGTGTGTCCGTGTGCCTGTGTGTGTGGGTGGGTGGGTGGGTGGATGAGTGAGTGGGTGGGTTTGACTCAATAAATACGTCCGTGGGTTCTGTTCCCCTATCTTATGTCATGGGTGCTGGTTGGTCGTGTCCGTGGTTTTTCTTAAAGGGCCAGTGTCACTTTAGATGAGGGATGGGCCTCGGACCAGCTCAGCCTTCCAATCGCGAGGGTGATGAGTGTGACCAATAAAGTTGCTGGAATGTAAACAAGCAGCCAATGACACGGTGGCTCAGATAGGTCACACAGGACAGCAGCACAAACAGGAAGAACCTAGAGTGCAGTTGCACGTTGTTGGGAAACGGGCGGAGGGGGTGAGTGGAGAGAGTGGAGAACGACATTAACCCTTTAAGCTGTAAGATCACAAATGTGTGATTAGAATGTTCTTAACTGACCATTCTAAAGCTGATGTCACAATCACGGCTGGTAACTGAAAGCAACTAAGTTCTAGAACACTGACTTAGTTTTGATAATTGAAACGGCGTCAAGGGGAAAACTTTGAACATCCATTATGACACTGGAGTTTTGAGTATTTGAGTGAATTGACTTGAAGCAGGATGGTTCAGGAGCCGCCAAAACCGTAGTGAGAGGTGAGCACCCCCAGCTGTGTTCTGAGCTCAATTACATTGTACTTGTCCCCAAAAGAGATGCATTGTGGGTAACGCTTCTGTAATAGAAATCCTACGAGCTAGAATTACCTGCTTTCCTATAGAATTGCTACACAATTCACCTGTGTGAACACTTGAACATTAAAGACAAGAAAATGAAGCCTAGATTGAGACCTTTTCAGATATAGGCTACCTTTATATCCCAATTTCATTCAGAAAAAAGTGACAGGAGTACAGTAGAACATCTGAAGGTTTCCTAACTGGAACTGGCGTCAGAATACCTAAAATGAATCGGTTTTGTGGGCGTAAATTCATTTAATTCAATTTAATTTGTGGGCTTGTTGTCAGGTGCGTGTGTGATAAACGCCAGCAGGTACAGGTGTGTGACTGCTTTTTGTTCGAGATTAAAGGAGCGTGTTCTTTGGTCTACTCCCAGCTCCCTGCAGGATCTCACTCTCTCCGTCTGTCCCACTCTGTCTCAGTTTGAGGGTGACTCTCATCTTTTAAAAAAGGCCACGCAGTGTCATTGATGTGAAGCGCCTTGTGCGTTACTAGCTCTCCCTTGTGGAGAATCTTCTGCCCGCTAAACGTGAGTGAGTGAGCGAGCAAGAGACAGACAGACAGACAAGCCCATGCCCATGCCCATGCCCATGTGCTTTGCATCTAAAAACACTATGGGCCTGATTTACTTGGACCTTCAGCATGTGCAAAACCTTCTAGCACATGGAAAACTAATGAAACGATCAATGATTGGTGCAAAACAAGGACCATGACCAGTCACTGGTCATGTTCTTGGTTTTGTGTGCGCTAGAAGGTTTTGTACGTGCTGAAGGTCTTGGCGAATCAGGTCCTATGTGTCGTTCATGGTGGGCCCCTCTGGCCGTGGCTGCAGTATCCCAGCTCAGATCAATAGAGTGAGAGAGAGTGAGTGATGGAGAGAAATGGAGAGCAAGTGATGGACTGAGAGAGAAAATGTGTGAATGGCTGATTGACTGAGAGAGAAAGATTTGGTAAACTAAGAGAGAGTGATGAGGGAGATAGAGAAGGAGTGTGAGTAAGTAATGATGGAGAGAGGAAGAAGGAGTGAGTCATGGAGAGAGAGAGTGTGTGTGTGTATGTGTGTGTGTGTGTGTGAGTGATGAGAGATGGGGCAGGCTCTGTTTCCAGGGTAAACATTGCTGCAGGGTTTCTCTTAGTTCAGATTGATCTGTGTGTTTAATAATATCAGAGAGAGAGAGGGGGGCGGGGCATTGCGTGAGCAATGGGTGGAAAGGGAAAAAGAGGTGAAAGAGGAAAGTGAGGGAAAGTCGAGAGAGAGAGTAACAGCGAGAGACAGAGAGAGAGCAGAGGCTTGTGGGTAATCGGCAGCACTGTTGGGCATACCCGTGCTCTGAGAGGTCAGCTGAGATCCACGTCTCCAGGGTTCATGTGTGACAGGAAGAGCTCCAGGAGGCATGCTGGGAAGAGGGAGGATTCTAAGGCCCAGGAAGGGCCATTTACTGCAGGGCCAGAGGCCCTGCTACCTGTTCATGACGGTAAGCCTGTTCTGCTGCGCGTGTGAGCGTACGTGCATGTGTGTTTGTGTGTGAGCGTGTGTGTGTGTGTGAGAGAGAAAGAGAGAGACCAATCGGCTGAAAGCATGTGTGTGTGTGTGTGTGTGTGTGTGTGTGGGAAACCTTGCACACGGGTGTGACCTGTGACCTTGAAGATAAAGTGCATTTTTTGTGTAGGGTGTTTGTGTGTGTGTGTGTGTGTGTGGATGGTGCATTTCTGTAGCCTGGTGTGAACGTTTCTTTGCGCATGCATTCGTATGAATGTAGAAGTGTGTATTGTTGAGAAGAAAAGGATTGTTCTTACGGACCACAAAGTCTGTCTTATCTGCCACTATTTAACACCTCTTTGAAAACAACTCATCTGCCCAGTTCAGTTAAAAAATATATTTTTCACTCGTGATGATGTTGAAGTTTTGGGGGGCGAGGGGGCGGAGCCTGGCGGATTAATGTGTCGCCGGAAACATTGAACCGCGTCCTTTCAGACCAGCTGTGTGTGAACCGTGCACGGGGGGGGGGGGGTTAATTAGGGTTGGGGGAGGGTCGATGAATCAATTCCCCCCCCCCCCACCACCATCCCCTCGCCCCCTCGCCAGGGCCCGGGCTCGTTTGATGGTGAAGCCCGTCATGCACAGTCTCTCTGTGCAGGACAGGGCTTCACACGCGCATACGTCCCGCCTGACCTTTCTGTCCAGGTGCTGGAGGGCCCCGGAGCCTGCTGCCTTCAGCTGCATCTTCCACTAAGAGGAGATGAGATGACTCTGTAATTCCTCGCCTGATTGATCAACCCCCCTTGCACTGCAACTGCAACAGGGTTGCACACCCCTTGGTGCTGACCCACACATGCTCCAGTATGGAATTACAATGCTTTTAACAGCACAGCTAATGGGACTAGTGAAGTTTTTAATCAAACGGGCATTCCACGTCTATGGAAAATAGCCTATAGGGCATGCAGGATAGGTTTCTGTTTTTCTGTTATCTAATTGTCTTAATATCCAGTTCATCCCTGTTCAGCCCCCCCCCCAGTAAATTCAGAAGAAACTCTAAATACAAGTTTTAGATGGCTATAATTGGGCTTCTTATTGAGCATGGAATTTTCACTTAATTCACACCTTCAGTGGTCTATCCAGTACACTGGCTCTGGCACGTGTTACATCAGCATATCGGCCACCATCAGGTTGATGCGTTGGGTTGATGCGGCGGGTTGACGTGTCGGGTTGATGCGTTGGGTTGATGCGTTGGGTTGATGGGTCGGGTTGATGCGTTGGGTTGATGCGTCAGGTCGATGAGTTTGAACTTGCTATCAGCTTTGAGGCTAATGTTATCCTGCATCCCTAATTCTGACCCAGCATTCCTGCTGGTGGGCCCTTGACCCATAGAACAGCCTAGCACAAACAGGTGACAACAGTACAGAGAAGTGTGCGGGCGTGCTTGTGTGTGTGTGTGTGTGTGTTTCGGTGTCGGTGTGTGTGAGGGAGAGAGATGGAGAAAGAGCAGAGTGTAACAGTGAAACACTAATGAGCCCCCTCTCCTCTCGTGCTGGTGCTAGTCTGTGTTGCTGCAGCTTGTATGCAGGTGGGGATTGTGGATGGGGGGTGTGAGGAGGAGAGGGGTCCGGCGTGGGGCTTATTGGGGACTGGATTAGGAACGACTGTGCTGTAAAACATTTTCTCTGTGCTGTAAAGAATTTTGTTTGCCTTAAAGCGTTTTGACTGTGCTGTAAAGGTTTTTGTTTTTGATAAAAACATTTTTTTTGCCGTATTGTAAAGCATTTTGTTTTTTGTAAAACATTTTGCCTGTGCTGTAAAGCATTTTGGTTGCCTGTGTTGTAAAGCATTTTGTCTGGCCAGTGGCGTGTTTTTCTTTGCTGTAAAGCTTTTATTTTTTTCCTGTGCATTTCTGAGAAACAGTGAGTGGGGGGTGGAGTTAGGGTGGGGTTACGACGGAGTCTGCTCAGGTGTCCTGCTGTGGTATGACCGAGCGGAGGAAGAAGGGGATCTGGATGATGGGCGGGAAACAGGCCGCGTTTGTTCACAGGGACTGTACGGGCCTGAAAATATCCCGTCGAATCCACATTCGTGAAGCATCTAGCAGCTGGTCTGGGGTCAGTGTTCTTCCTGGCCACATCCCAGTCTTATCAGTTTTGAGCTGAAATACACAGCTGATCCTGGATCAGCACTCCAGCTCTGAGATAGCGTGTGAATGCAGGCCCTGGACGGTGTCCTCAGACCTTCGGTTCTCTGAGTTCCAGTGGAAGTCCACCGCGTGAATTCACAGTAGCGCATGGAGTCTGCATGTGGAAAGAGCAGCAAAGTCCTTCTTCTTGGGTGATCTCGTAAGAGGCGGTTCACATACATTCTGAGCTCATGACCCACTTATGTGAACAGACCCCCTTTTTGACTCTTCCACTTGTTCAGTATTGCACAACGTGAATAAAACATGGGCATTTTGAACGGATTGTAACGGGTAGTGTTGGATATATGTGGTGCAATTTGCAGCAGACGATTATTTTTGTAATCTCGGGACCCGACTCGGCCCCTTGCATGGCCAGTGGGGGTCGTCCCACAGTTTTGGTACCCCTGCTCCAGGGGACCCGTATTTAGGGTAGACTCAAAGAACCCTGGTTTCAAATCTACAGCAGCACTAAAACTACCATGGTTACCAGGTTATCTGCACAGAGACACATGCACGCCCACACACAGACACACACACACACGCATGCATGCGCACACACACTAACCCCCATGTGTCCCAAAGGCAGAGCCTACAAGTGGTTCACATGATCGCAAGGTTATGGTTTTAGCACCACTAAAAATTCTTGTGATGTAGCAAACGGATTGAGTGGATGCAATAAGGTTATGCTACCCTCTGCCCGGGTTCACTTGCTCATTGATGACTTGCAAAGCATGATGGAACATGTAGTTTCAGTTGAGCTGTTGCCTACAAAGCTACTACTACTAGGAATCAGTTACAATGTATGACCAAGTTTCTCTCTTTCTCTCTCACTCACTCACACGCGCACACACACTAGCAAAGTTAATGCTCACTAATATGTTATGGGCTAACAAGCATTTTCACCATTTAGTTATAGTGTCACTGACAAATGGGCTTACTGTTTGTACCCATGATATGTGTGAATTTGGCCATTTAAAATAAAAATTATTTACAGTCATATTTATATGCTGTGTGAACACACAAGCGCTCTCTCTCTCTCTCTCTCTCTCTCTCTCTATCAGAGCACAGATCTATTGATTGTCTTTTTTTTTTTTTTTGCACCAGTTCTGTCCCGTATTGAATCATATGTACTGGACATCATGACTGTCGATTCAACACAAACTCACATGCGCACACACACACACATAACTCTCGCACACGCACACATGAACACACACATATATACACACCACACACACACACTCTCACATATGCACGCACACACACGCAAACATGCACACACCCACACATGTCTGGACGTCTGTCTGCGATAAATATAAACATTGACCTTTCTCCCTCTTCCTCTCCCTGTCTTCCTCTCCCTCTCTTCTCTCCCCCTCACTCTCTCTTTCCCTCTTTTTCTCTCTTTTGCTTACAGTGAAGGAGTTTCTTGCAAAAGCCAAAGAAGATTTCCTGAAGAAATGGGAAATCCCTGCACAGGTGAGTGAGGAAAAGGTGTGACTGTGCATTCACGTGAGCATGCGTGTGTGTGAATGTTTGTGTGTACATGACCTTGAGCGTGTGTGTGTGTGTGTGTGTGTACATGAGCTTGAGCGTGCATGTGTGCGAATGTGTGTGTGTACGTGAGCTCCTAATAGGCTGGGGAGAGTTTGAGTGCAGCTGCAGGGAGGGGGGAAGGGTTGTCAGTGATAAAGATTGATTGAGTTTACTTGCTTTCCAAGCCCCATAGTTATCAGTTAGTGTGTGTAAGCACCGGCAACGGAAGGAAAGTCGCCATTTAATATAGGTTAAAAACAGTGATTGCCCCCAAAGTGTGACTGCTTATGTTTTCAGTGTTGCAGTGGGGAGTAGCCGAGGCTGCAGACTGTAATCTGATCTGCAGCAACACTGCACGTGTGGTAAACCTGTTGGGTTAATGGTTTTCATCTTCAGTTTGCATTTGTGTATGTATGCAAATGTGCGACCGTACAGCGTGAGAATCTGTAACCCGGGTAACACAGGTGACACTATAGATGTCAGCCACCTTCCTCATTCCTGTCTGTTCCTGTTATCACACTGCTCTTATCTGGGACTCTGTCCTGCCCCTCTCAGCGGTCGCTGTGGCAACCCTGCCCCAATCACAGCCCTGCATTCCACCGGCATGCAGCAGTGGGATCGAGCTGTAGAACACCAACCTTTCCCGGTTTTTTTGAGCTAGGGGTTCCGGAAGTAGAACACAGACTGGTTTGCAGTTCTTCAGGCACCGGTGTTCTATTACCTTTGGGTTCTGGAAGTGGAACGCAGACCCATTTCCGAAGTTTTGGGCCTATGTTTTCCGGAAATGTGTCACCTGCATTGCTCATGACATCTGGTGTAGCCTACATGTTTCCTTCCCGAAGTTTATGCTATTGGTCATTCACTTATCAGGGGGCAAGGGGGCATAACTTCTCTGTAATCTTACAAAAGGCTATCTATGCCTTTTACCGCACAGATATAACACACACACACACACACACACAGGATTAACTAAAACCTTATTTGTAGACTGGAACGATCCATGCTTCAATTAAGGCTCAGTACATTGAATACAAGCAAGAGTGCTTGCGTGCGTGTGTGTATGTGTGTGTGTAAGTATTTGCATGGGAAAAGATTTAATCCTGCTTTAATAGTTGCTGTTGTGTCCCCCTCCCTATGTTAAATGGTCAGATATGCCATGAGCAGGGTTAACCATTAAGAGGACACTGCTGATCAGTACTGTGCTATCATGGGCTGTCCCTGTCCCACAAGTGTACAGTACGCTGTAATGTAGCTGTGTGTTGTGTGTAAACACATTGGGGAAAAATGTAAATGCTAGGCATTCAGTCGCTTAATTTTCCATTATATCTAATATATGATGGTGTATACATAACTCAATTTGCTGTTATAGTGAACCCATAGAAAAGATAGGCTAAATGTGCAGGTGCATTTGCACACAGTCACGTGGTTGTGATGTCACTGTGACCCCATTCATTCCGACCCCTCTATTTCTCCCTTCCAGAACACTGCGTCTCTGGACCAGTTTGAGCGGTTAAAGACTCTCGGTACCGGCTCCTTCGGCCGGGTCATGCTGGTCAAGCACAAAGAGTCGGGTCAGCACTACGCCATGAAGATCCTCGACAAACAGAAGGTGAGCACAGACTCGGAGTAAGAACGCCCGCAGTGGGAGGAGCCTGCGTGATGTCACAATGCAAACTTCTGTTGGAGAGGCTGGAGTGAAGTCACAATGCATACTTCTTTAGGAGGGGCTGGAGTGATGACATAGTGCATACTTCTTTAGGAGGGGCTGGAGTGATGTCATAGTGCATGCTTTCTTAGGAGGGGCTGTAGTGAAGTCATAATGCATACTTCTATGGCAAGCCCTTTTAACATCTAATAGCTTGTCCGGATTCACATTACAGATTTTTTTGATATCTGAAACTAAGATATTACTAGTCAAAAGACAATTGTAGATATCTCGAATTTGAGTTATTACTAGTCAAAAGTCCTTTTAAGGTAATTATGACTAGTCAAAATACATTTGTAGATATCTAAAATCTAATTATGGATAGTCAAGCAAGGCTATTAAATGTTAAGAGTGCTTGCCATATACTTCTTTAGGAGGGGCTGGAGTGGTGTCACAGTGCCGTGAGCGCATGTCATGTAGGCTGTCGGCTGTCCCTGCTCCGTTAATAAACTGCTCTTGTGCGTGTGATGTGATTACGAGGTTGCGTCCCGTTTGGGAAGCGGCAGGTTATTTGTCGCATCAGGAAGCCGTCTGCAAAGGGAGAGTATCTTTTGATTTGCTGGTGAGATAGAACATGTTCACTGACCCAGAGGGCCCCCGTCTTCCTGCACGCCACACAAGTGCCGGTCCTCCAGAGGAACGGGGGCGGCACCTTAGCCTCGAGCTTCGGGAAGAGGAGCGCCATCGCCGAGGCGTGCGATTCGGACTGGGAGCGGTCACGCACCGCCGGGTTTGAGCCCGGTGAAAAATCTCACCCGCCAGCGTTAACGCAATAGCCAGAAGTATCAGTGTCGACGTACGCGTCTTCAGAGTGAACTATCGCCCGTCATCGACAGAGCCGAGTGGGAGCTTCTCACGTCTGGTGCGACAGTCTTCGTGTTTCTCTCACTGATGCTGATCAGTGAACGGGAGTGCGAGCCGAAGCACTGAGGATTGTGGGACCGCATCCGTAGACCAGTTCTCTTCTCTGTCGCGCAAACTTTGAATTTTAAGGGGGGAAGTCCACTGCTGCCCACCCTGTGTAGGCAGATCACCTCTGTCTAGTTGTGCTGCATGGAATTTGCCTTATCTCAGTGCAGGGCATGGTGTCTTTGAGGGATATCACCACAAAGGTAGCGCCTGCCCATGCTGGAGGCTTACTGCCCCCTGGTGGACTAACGATAGCATGACATGCACATCAGTTGCCCACTCTCAGCCTGTACAGGCAACTTGCTCAAGGCTGGAAAAACACATGTTCATACTGACACAATCATTGGCTACCCCGTCCTGACCTCACCTCACAACAGAAGATTAACCCCTCTTTGATTGAAGGTCATATTTGGTCAGCCAGATGTCGAAATATCCGAAATTTTCCAACAAGCAGCAGTCGCGGCAGCCGAGCAGGAGAAGGCCAACGACTAGATGAAGTGGGGTCTCCGCGAAAACACCACCGCCATATTTTTGCAGCTATGGCTTTTATCCGTATTTCAAAGCATTATCGACGCACAGAGGCTCAAAGAACATTTACGCTCGTTTACACTTATCGCGGTTTAGGAGAGTATCTTGCCCAGGGAAACTCACATGCTTGCATTCTTTTTGCATGCAATCCATCAATATAGCTGGACATTTACTGAAACAATTCAGTAGATTGCTTAAGCACCCCAATATAGATTGACACTAACTGCATCGTCGGATTTAAAAGTGCAGTTTCCTAACCGTAATATTGCATTTCGGTCCTGGTAAAGGCTTTCGTATTGCAAACTAAATTACAATTTACTTTGCTTTGTTATTTGTCACTCAAACCACCATACCATTCAGTAGCCTAGCTTGCAGCGTTCTGCACCGCCGAGTTACGAGCAATAAAAATGATTATTTAAAAAAAAAAGATGTATTGCTTTTGCTGGTGCTTACCATTTAGGGATTAATGGCTTTTAAGATGCAACTGTAGTTTGAGTGGCTCGCAGCAGCGCTATTGTTGAACCACCTCTCATTAACCAGTCTCTGAAAGGGTACCCCGAGGCACGCGCTTCTTATTGGATTTTGTTTACGAATTCATGCGGGTGAAATCAGCCGCGGCTCATCGCCCTCTACAAATTCGTCAAGTTTTGAGTTGTTCAGAAACCGTGTGGGTTTCATGGCAAATTTCCATTAGCTAAGGAAGAATGAGGACCGTAGGCAGGAGTGTGAGCAACGCCCGCACCGATACCAAACGCAAACAAGAAGTTTTCGGTGCTTCGGTCCAGCTTGCCGCTCCGCCGCCCAAGCCTCGAGTTTTCTAAAGAAATGTCTCCTCCCCACGGAATGAACGTGAAACGCACTGTGATTCAATTCATCTCGACGTCATCCCGTTCCAGACCGCGAGGCTCGTGGCTTCATTTTGGTTCGTCTTACGGCAACATCTGACAGGCGCTCGCGCGCGCGTGATTAGTCCGATTCTCCTATAATAAAAACTACCGCGGAGGTCCTGGGGGAGAGAGCTGGCGTCAGCCTCTCTTGTTCTTCACACGTACTACCGTGTTTATCACCGAGCAGTCTGGATAGCGACTGCGCCGTGATGAAGGAGATGCCGCCCCTCGTAGATCTTTAAACGCACTGCTGGGGAACAGAGCAAGGCCACAAAGCAGCTAGAAGTTTGCCGCGATAAAAAAAATGTAAAAAAAGATAATACCTGCCGATATTATTGAATTGCAGTGTTATTGTAGTGTCAGTCTCCACCTATGGAGATGTAATGGCAACCTAATGGATGTTTAACAGGAGGTCCCTGGCCAGATTGATATGCAAAGACTATATATATATATATATAGATTTAGGAAAATATGTTTCTTTTTAAATATAACCATTTTTAAAATTACGAAGGGGTGCCCTGAATGCTTTTGAGCCTGTGTGGGGGTTCCTGGATCAGCACAGCATGTATTTAAACCCCTGGTCTATCAGTTTACACTCATGCTAAATTACCCTGACTTGCCGGTGGTTGGAATGACACGCATGTATTTGTGTACAGTTTATGGGCGCTTACGTCCTGCAGAAGTATTAGAAGTTTGCCACAGTGCAATTTTTTTCATAGTTATTACAGGAAAATGTTTTGCTATCCTGCAATTTAGCAAAAAAATTAATTGTTTTTGGTCCTGAAGAGGAGGGGAGATGGACTGTTTTTGCCCAAAGGGGACAAGCGGTTCTTTCTTTCCAAAAAAATAATAATAAAGTCAACAACAAACAAACAAAAAATATGTAGATAGAGGGAGTTTTGTTTTTTGAGCAAAGGGAACACTGCTCTCTCTCTCTCTCTCTCTCTCTCTCTCTCTCTCTCTCTCCCCCCTCCCTCCCTCCCTCCCTCTCTCTCTCTCTCTCTCTCTCTTTGGCTTGCTCATGGCAGCTTGAGCCAGGGTCCCTATGCTTAAGGAATAAAGATGTCACGTTTGTCACAGATGGCATATTTCACCAGACCCTGAATTCTCGTAAGCTCAACGGATACAGTACATATTAATGTGGGAATTAATGGCACTTAAAGGGGATGGCAGTGGGCGGTCTCTGGTGCTCTGTGAAAGCTGTTCCCCTCCCCTCCTCTTTCCAGCCCTGTCCAGCCCTTCTGGAAATGCGGTGTAAAGCAATATATTGTAAATATATATGGACTTGTGTGGTGAGGTATAATGACGAAATTCCACCGCATTGTAACGTCTTTCAGTATTTTAAAGCCACTGTGATTTGTATGTAGTTGTATAGTTAATATTTTGTGAAGTGTTGCAATATATTGACAGTATATTTCAATATATTTTGATAGTATGTTACGGTATATTGACAGTGTATTTCAATAGATTCTCAAATTTCCATAATGGTAAACAAGGGGTTTAGCAGGTGGAGTTTGGCAGCAAGGGGCAGGCATTTAATTCCTTGGCATTGGTAACCAAGGCAACCAAACTACACACACACACACACACACACACATGCACGCACACACGCACACTCTCACGCTCACACACTCACTGGGTCGCTCACACAGGCAGTTCTTCAGCCTGTCCCACAGAGGGAGCACAGGACCGAGTGGAGCGTGATTTCTCGCGTACCCTCAGAAAGCGGTAAATTGCCTAAATTATAAGCTGCACAGGAAGCTCTTCAGGCTCCACCCATCTATTCACAAAGGTCACGGCACACAGCTTTATGCTAATGTGATTGTGTTGTCATCACAGAAGCTTCCGTTTCATCAAAAGCGTTCGAGTGAAGTTCTCTTCTCCCCTCTGTCATCTTCCTCTCTCACTTTCCCCCTCCCTTCCTCTCTCCCTCCCTCCCTCCCTCCTTCCTTCCCACCCTCTCTTTCCTCCTCTCCCTCCCTCAGGTGGTGAAGCTGAAGCAGATTGAACACACACTGAATGAGAAGCGAATCCTGCAGGCAGTCAGCTTCCCTTTTCTTGTCCGAGTGGAGTACTCCTTTAAGGTGCGCGTTTGTGTGTGTGCGTGCGTGCGTGCGTGCGTGCGTGTGTGTGCGCGTTTCTGTGTGTGTGTGTGTCTGTGTGTGTGTGCGTGCGTGTTTCTGTGTGTGTGTGTGTCTGTGTGCGTGTGCGTTTGTTGTGTGTGTGTGTGTGTGTGTGTGTGTCTGTGTGCGTGTGCGTGCGTGTGTGTGTGCGCGTTTCTGTGTGTGTGTGTGTCTGTGTGCGTGTGCGTGCGTGTTTCTGTGTGTGTGTTTCTGTGTGCGTGTGCGTTTGTTGTGTGTGCGTGTTGTTTTTTGCGCAGTCACACGGCTGTGTCCGTATAGAGGCACTGATAGCCTCCCTGCCTCCCTCAGGACAACACCAACCTGTACATGGTGATGGAGTACGTGCCTGGAGGAGAGATGTTCTCTCACCTGAGGAGAATCGGTAGATTCAGGTGAGTGGGGTGCATCCTCTCTCTCTCACTCTCACACACACACACACACACACACACACACACACAAACCACGTGCAAACACACACACACACACACTACATGCAAACACACAGACATACCACATGCAAGCACACATGCTCACACACATCAATGTTGTTTTTATCAACTAAAATTATGACAATTCTTGTCAACGCTCAGTTTTTTGATGACGAGACAATAACGTAAGCCTTTTTGGAAGGATGACAATGACTAATTGGTTTTGCATTTTAAATGAAGAAAATACAACGAAATGAAAACAGACCCAGATGATTTTTGTTGCAGTTGCTTTGTTGCACATATAACTATATTACTACCAGGGCTTTAACACCTGCCATTGGCCAAATGCGCGTAGAATTCGGCAGTGGTGTGTAACTCATTCACTCTTACTAGCCTCTTTGGCTGGTGACCTTTCAGCAGCATTTTCTATGAAAAAGTAATTATTGTAGTTTACAAAAAGCATCTGAGATATTACAGTCTATTCATGGTGATACTACATGATACTACAACTCCCATGACCACTGTGTGGACATTGTGTGCTCATCCCATTGGCCATGCGCTTCACCCTCTGGCTTCTCCTCAGTGGGAGAAGGTGAATTTGGCTGAAATCAAACATCCAAACACAGCGCCGTATAAAAAGTGTGTGTACCTTTTCATGTTGCGGCTTCAAAGTGTTAGTTTAGTGACACTCAACGACGGGGGAGAGCGTAGATTCAGATTCTCCAGTTCTGATCCCGAAAACGCGGCAGTGAGAACGATTGCAGCGCCAAACACAGACAACAACAATGGTTTGGTAAATTAGGACGAACCTCGGCACGAACTGTTCTGTGACTTGGACAGATGGACGTCCATGATTCCAAAGTCGCTTTAGTTTATTTAGTGCTGCAGAAAAAAACAAAAAAAACAAAGAAAGTTTGCTTGACGCAGTGTTTGGTTTAACTGGTGCCATACGGTGCGTAATCCAAGACAGGTGTGGTTATTGCCACACCGCCAAAACTTTGAAATTGCAATTTAAAAATGATGACAAATAGTTTTTATTTGCTGTGCAAAACTGTGCATGTTTATCAGCATTGTGGATACACGTACTCATCATTCTCTACACTGACACTTGGAAAATATTCACGGAAAAGATCACACTCGTATGCGGTTTACTCAGGTTGGATAGCTGTAATGGTTTCTGATCTAATAAAATGTTATGCTCAAACAAATGCATGCAGATGCATTGTCCAATTACATATAGCCTATTTATTTAAATCGACAAAGTTTAGTCAACAAATGCTATGAGTTTTTGAATAAAACAAAGTTTTATATGAATCTTTAATGTCTTTTTAAAAAAATTTTTTAAGTAAAGCTGCTTTGTCACAATGACTGCATGCACATGTGAAGCTGTGTTCACTCATGTAAAAGGGGAATGCACTGTCACAGCTGATCTGTTGTCACGAAGACTGAGTATGTTACACAAAGTATTTTGTGGTCATGGCATTTACTGGAGGCAAAATGGGATCAAGTTGGGACTAAAATGTGACTAAAATACTAAGTATTCTTTTTTTTGTTGACTAAAATAAGTGAAGATAGCATGACTAAAATATGACTAAAACTAAAATGCATTTTAGTTAAAAGACTAAGAACATGACTAAATCGAAAATTGGTGGCAAAAACAAGACTGACACACTTGCACACACACCACATGTAAACACACACATGCTCCATACACACACCTAGCACTACACGCAGGTGCTAGCCAGTAACAGTAATGCCTTTTTAGTCAATGCTGTGTACATCTAAAGACAACACTTAGGCTGAAGTTAGTATGATGTTTTTTAAAAAATATTTCCTGTTGCTTCCTGCTCATTGTATTTTGCTGTATTTTCTTTCCTGGTCTCCTGAGATGACGTGCGGTGCTTACTAATGTAGATAATTTCATTGAACATTTGAATGTAGCATTTTTTATGAAGGATATTTAGAACAAATCTGGTAGGTGGAAGAACGTAACAGAAAAGCTACATATGAGGGGATGTATAGTGCAGAAGACTTCAGTGTTTTAATGTTGGATGCTGTCCTCCGTGGTGATCTGTTTCCTTGGCGATCACAAGAGTAACTCACCCATAATGTATCCCCCCCCTTGCAGTGAGCCCCACGCTCGCTTCTATGCTGCCCAAATTGTGCTGACCTTTGAGTACCTACATTATCTGGACCTCATCTACCGGGACCTGAAGCCAGAAAACCTGCTCATTGACCAGCAGGGCTACATACAGGTGAGTTTACCTGTGCATAAGCCAATAGGGTCTCACACAGGTGAGTTTACCTGTACATAAGCCAGTAGGGTCTCACCCAGGTGAGTTTACCTGTACATAAGCCAGTAGGGTCTCACACAGGTGAGTTTACCTGTACATAAGCCAGTAGGGTCTCACCCAGGTGAGTTTACCTGTACATAAGCCAGTAGGGTCTCACCAGGTCCACAGGGAGTTTACCTGTAATAAGCCATAGCCAGTAGGGTCTCACACAGGTGAGTTTACCTGTCCATAAGCCAGTAGGGTCTCACCCAGGTGAGTTTACCTGTACATAAGCCAGTAGGGTCTCACACAGGTGAGTTTACCTGTACATAAGCCAGTAGGGTCTCACCCAGGTGAATTTACCTAACAAATAAGCCAGCAGGGTCTCACACGGGTGAGTTTACCTGTACATAAGCCAGCAGGGTCTCACACAGGTGAGTTTACCTGTACATAAGCTAAGGCTGATATACCGCAACGGTAATTATTGAATGCAGTAGCAGATGTTGCCACCGTGTGGTGTATTGCCTTTCTTTTAATCTTTTTCTCTTTAATTATACCAGATGCAGTAGTAAGCCACCACACTTCAGAGGCCGTGTGACACACTTCCGGTAAAAAAAACGTCACATATGTTATCTATGCGGTGACCATAAGACAGCCAATCAGTGGCAAGGCCTTGAAGCTTCCATGTGATTGACGAAAACACATCATATGATGAAGCTGTACAATCTTTCTGCTGATTGGCTGTCTTATCAACACCCAACAGGTGACAGTGGTTATATTTTTTTTCTCTGGAAGCATTTTAGGCAGCCTCTTTAGTTTTGTTGTTTACTACCACTTCAGGTATAATGAAAAGAAAAATTTGAAAAGAAAGGTTAGTTTACCTGTGCATATACCTTTGCAGTCAATGTACATGTCTACTTGCCAATTTACTTGTGTATGGACAAGTGGGACGGCACAGATAGGTTTACCTGTTGATTGACCAGCAGATTTACATACAGTTGAGTCTTCCTGGCCTAACTACTTACCATGTGATACCTACACCAAAGACAATACGCAGAGCCCTAAACAATGATGTCATTTGGGTTACACTCCTCCCCCTTTACCCGCTGTAGAGAATGGGTTCAGTAGGTGTAGTGATAGCTGCAGGTCAGATGAAATTTAAGCCTCCAATCCTGCAGTTATGTCTTGAGGACTGTAATCTTGGCTTGGCAGAAATATTGAGAAACCACAGAAATGTCATACTGTAACTTGAATTCAGTGATTTATTTATTTATTTTATTTAGTTATTTTTCAGTTTCTGTAATTCACTTAAGCCTTTTTGCCAACTAGTTTCACTGCAGTGCACTTTTACAAGTGCACATATTGGGCTGTTCACTATACACAAGATACTGCAGCATACAATAAAATGACTGCAATACAAATTCCAAATCAAAATGAATGAGGATGGGGTTCTAAAATATAAACATAATAATGCATATTGTAATCACACGTGTCCCTCATGTATGTTACAGTAGGTACCAATGTTGCATTTGTTAAAATGCCGAACTTCATTCTGGAACTCATACTCCATCCATCCATCCATTATCTATACTCGCTTATCCTGGGCTGGGGGCTGCTGTGGCCTATCCCAGCATGCATTGGGCAAGAGGCAGGACTACGCCCTGGACAGGCCGCCAATCTTTCGCAGGGCACACACACTGTTACCCACTGCACCACTGTACGCCAACTGCTGTCGCTGTGATTCCTGCTCTTATTTTACCTTCCTGCTTGTATTTTATCGCCCCCTGCTGTCTGTCATTTGTCAATCTGCAGAGCGGTTCAGATATGTACAAGCATGATGTTGTAACTAATCATACCCCCAGCAATAATCGGCACCAACAAATGCATGTTATTACAGAGAATTTTTCTATTTTTTATTATATTTTATTTTATTTATTTTTTACATTTTTCAAATTTGACCCCCAATACCCAGTAGTGCTTGCGTGCTCATGTTGATTTCTGAAACTCCTTACAATGTGTCAGTTGGGCAGACTACAGAAAGTGAGAGACAGAAAGAGTGTGTGACAGACAGTGAGTGAGAGACAAAGCGAGTGAGAGAGAGTGTGAGAGACAGAGCGAGTGAGAGGGAGAGAGAAGGCGAGAGATAGAGCGAGGGAGAGAGAGGGAGAGCAGGTTTATTTTTCTCCCCTTAAACACTTCATGTCAGCAGCTGCTTTTTACCCCACTGTCCACCAATCAAACACGACAGATAATTTTAACTTAAAGAAACGGAATGAGTGCTTTATACGTATGTAAATTAAGTCCAGTATTTAAACCCCATTTCAATGCAATAAACAGTTGTAAGGCTGAGAAGACAAAGTATTTTCAGGTGCGAAGAACCAGATGATTAAACTAAACTGTGCTGTAGCTGTTACAGTGACCTGATGGGCTTGTTTGTCATTGGTTGGCCTCACCCCTCTACCCAATCTGTCTGTGTCCTTTTCCCAGGTAACAGATTTTGGATTTGCCAAGCGGGTGAAGGGCAGGACCTGGACGCTCTGTGGCACTCCGGAATATCTGGCCCCGGAGATCATCCTCAGCAAGGTGAGAACCTGCGGCCTTAATGTGCTCACACCTGTAAATACACCTGTTAGACCTGCTCACACCTGTAAATATACCTGTTAGACCTGCTCACACCTGTAAATATACCTGTTAGACCTGCTCACTCCTGTAAATACACCTATTAGACCTGCTCACTCCTGTAAATATACCTGTTAGACCTGCTCACTCCTGTAAATATACCTGTTAGGCCTGCTCACTCCTGTGAATATACCTGTTAGACCTGCTCACACCTGTAAATATACCTGTTAGACCTGCTCACACCTGTAAATATACCTGTTAGACCTGCTCACACCTGTAAATATACCTGTTAGACCTGCTCACTCCTGTAAATACACCTATTAGACCTGCTCACTCCTGTAAATATACCTGTTAGACCTGCTCACTCCTGTAAATATACCTGTTAGGCCTGCTCACTCCTGTGAATATACCTGTTAGACCTGCTCACACCTGTAAATATACCTGTTAGACCTGCTCACACCTGTGAATATACCTGTTAGACCTGCTCACTCCTGTAAATACACCTGTTAGACCTGCTCACTCCTGTAAATTTACCTGTTAGACCTGCTCACACCTGTGAATATACCTGTTAGACCTGCTCACTCCTGTAAATACACCTGTTAGACCTGCTCACACCTGTAAATATACCTGTTAGACCTGCTCACACCTGTAAATTTACCTGTTAGACCTGCTCACACCTGTGAATACACCTATTAGACCTGCTCACACCTGTGAATATACCTGTTAGACCTGCTCACTCCTGTAAATATACCTGTTAGACCTGCTCACTCCTGTAAATACACCTGTTAGACCTGCTCACACCTGTAAATATACCTGTTAGACCTGCTCACTCCTGTAAATATACCTGTTAGACCTGCTCACACCTGTAAATATACCTGTTAGACCTGCTCACACCTGTGAATATACCTGTTAGACCTGCTCACACCTGTAAATATACCTGTTAGACCTGCTCACACCTGTAAATATACCTGTTAGACCTGCTCACTCCTGTAAATATACCTGTTAGACCTGCTCACTCCTGTAAATATACCTGTTAGACCTGCTCACTCCTGTAAATACACCTGTTAGACCTGCTCACACCTGTAAATATACCTGTTAGACCTGCTCACACCTGTGAATATACCTGTTAGACCTGCTCACACCTATAAATATACCTGTTAGACCTGCTCACACCTGTGAATATACCTGTTAGACCTGCTCACTCCTGTAAATATACCTGTTAGACCTGCTCACACCTGTAAATACACCTGTTAGACCTGCTCACACCTATAAATATACCTGTTAGACCTGCTCACACCTGTGAATATACCTGTTAGACCTGCTCACTCCTGTGAATACACCTATTAGACCTGCTCACACCTGTGAATACACCTATTAGACCTGCTCACACCTGTAAATACACCTGTTAGACCTGCTCACACCTGTAAATACACCTGTTAGACCTGCTCACTCCTGTAAATACACCTGTTAGCCCTGCTCACACCTGTGAATATACCTGTTAGACCTGCTCACACCTGTGAATATACCTGTTAGACCTGCTCACTCCTGTAAATACACCTGTTAGACCTGCTCACACCTGTGAATATACCTGTTAGACCTGCTCACACCTGTGAATATACCTGTTAGACCTGCTCACTCCTGTAAATACACCTGTTAGACCTGCTCACACCTGTGAATATACCTGTTAGACCTGCTCACACCTGTAAATTTACCTGTTAGACCTGCTCACACCTGTAAATTTACCTGTTAGACCTGCTCACACCTGTAAATACACCTGTTAGACCTGCTCACTCCTGTAAATATACCTGTTAGACCTGCTCACTCCTGTAAATACACCTGTTAGACCTGCTCACACCTGTGAATATACCTGTTAGACCTGCTCACACATGTAAATTTACCTGTTAGACCTGCTCACACCTGTAAATACACCTGTTAGACCTGCTCACTCCTGTAAATATACCTGTTAGACCTGCTCACTCCTGTAAATACACCTGTTAGACCTGCTCACACCTGTGAATATACCTGTTAGACCTGCTCACACCTGTAAATTTACCTGTTAGACCTGCTCACACCTGTGAATACACCTATTAGAACCCCTCACTCCTGTAAATTTACCTGTTAGACCTGCTCACTCCTGTAAATCTACCTGTTAGACCTGCTCACACCTGTAAATATACCTGTTAGACCTGCTCACACCTATAAATATACCTGTTAGGCCTGCTCACACCTGTAAATATACCTGTTAGGCCTGCTCACACCTGTAAATTTACCTGTTAGACCTGCTCACTCCTGTAAATACACCTGTTAGACCTGCTCACACCTGTAAATTTACCTGTTAGACCTGCTCACACCTGTGAATATACCTGTTAGACCTGCTCACACCTGTAAATTTACCTGTTAGACCTGCTCACACCTGTGAATACACCTATTAGAACCCCTCACTCCTGTAAATATACCTGTTAGACCTTCTCATACCTGTGAATACACCTGTTAGACCTGCTCACACATGTAAATACACCTATTAGACCTGCTCACACCTGTAAATTTACCTGTTAGGCCTGCTCACACATGTAAATATACCTGTTAGACCTGCTCACTCCTGTGAATACACCTGTTAGACCTGCTCACACCTGTAAATTTACCTGTTAGACCTTCTCACACCTGTAAATTTACCTGTTAGACCTGCTCACACCTGTGAATACACCTATTAGACCTGCTCACACCTGTAAATATACCTGTTAGACCTGCTCACACATGTAAATATACCTGTTAGACCTGCTCACTCCTGTAAATATACCTGTTAGGCCTGCTCACTCCTGTAAATATACCTGTTAGACCTGCTCACACCTGTAAATATACCTGTTAAGCCTGCTCACTCCTGTAAATACACCTATTAGACCTGTTCACACCTGTAAATATACCTGTTAGACCTGCTCACACATGTAAATATACCTGTTAGACCTGCTCACACCTGTAAATACACCTATTAGACCTGCTCACACCTGTGAATACACCTATTAGAACCCCTCACACCTGTAAATATACCTGTTAGACCTGCTCACTCCTGTAAATATACCTGTTAGGCCTGCTCACTCCTGTAAATATACCTGTTAGACCTGCTCACACCTGTAAATATACCTGGAGAACTTGCTTGATACTGTAAATACACCTGGAATACCTGGTCGGTAGATATATATATATATATATATATATATATATATATATATATATATGAGAGAGAGAGGAAGGATGAGAGAGTATTATGCAGATGAATATATAAATAACACTTAATATGCTGGAGCTTAACTGCGCTGTTGTTAAATTAATGAAACATATCTACTACTTAATGTGTAATTACCTCCCACTCTCCATTTCTATCTCTCCCTATTTTATATAATGTTTTTTCAGGGTTATAATAAGGCGGTGGACTGGTGGGCTTTGGGGGTACTGATTTACGAGATGGCAGCGGGGTACCCACCTTTCTTTGCTGACCAGCCCATCCAGATCTACGAGAAGATAGTTTCGGGGAAGGTTGGTAACCCCCGCCCGCCCTGACCCCAGCACCCCCCCGCCCTGACCTGAGCTCCCACTGATACAGCGTTCACATGCAAGGCAGTATCCCAGATTTCCAAAGACTCCGCCCACTATGGGGCCTATGAAGCTCCTCCCACCATCACAAGGCCCCTCCAGTGAGGATGAGCTGTTCATTCCACCTGACTTGAGATTGTATCGGGGCACTGCTCTGCTCATCCATTAAGATTTGTGCTAGCAGGAAAATAATTAATGGAGAAACAAAAACATTTTTTCATTATAAATTAGGAGCTCATCTTCTAATTGGTGTGCAGTAGCGTACTCCTAAATATTTCAGCTGCGGAGCACACGTGCTTCTTGGAAATGTGTCTGCGCAGAGCTCTGTTGTATGCCCTCAAGTTCACATTGCTCGCTCGTCATCAGCGTAGACAGATGTGCCTTTGTCTCTGTGGAGCGGCGGCGTACCAGAATGGGTCGGGAACCGGGTTTGTAACTTTGAGGTTGCAGGCTCGATTCCCAGGTGGGGCATAGCCACTATACCCTTGAGCAAAGGTGCTTAACCGTTATTGCTTCATTAAATATCCTGTGTGAGTGGATTTTATTTAAAGACTGTAATCTGTGAGTCACTATGCATAAGTAAATGTCGTAAATGGAGATGTAATGTAACACAACCTCATTCAGATGTATCCGCTGGCTGTCCAGTTTGGTCAGATGGTCAGTGGCAGCCAGGTGTGCGATTAGCAGCCATAAACCGAAGGAAAGGAGAAATGAGCTACAGGAAGTGTCTGTGTTAGAAGGGAGGCGGGGGAGGCGGCGGCCTCCACATTAAATCCTGTAGCCCTTCATAGGTCAATGATCATCACATGCTGCTTGCCTGTGAGACGCACGGTCCTGGTGTGTGTGTGTGTTCATGTGTGTCGTCTTGTGTGCGTGCGTGTGTGTGTAAGCTGTACGAATGTCGCTTATGTTGTGCATGTGAGTACGTGTACATTTGTCTTGGTGCATGCATGTGTGCGTCTTAGGTTTAATGAGTGACCTATGACACAGATCTGTATTTTCTGTTCTCCCCCTTTTCTGTTCTTCTTTCCTGTCACATCCCCCATATTCCCCGTCCACACCCCTTCCCCTTCCACGCCCTATAACCCTGCCCTCCGCAGGTGCGATTCCCCTCCCACTTCAGCTCGGACCTGAAGGACCTCCTGAGGAACCTGCTGCAGGTGGACCTGACCAAGCGATTCGGCAACCTGAAGAACGGCGTCAATGACATCAAGGGTCACAAGTGGTTCGCCACCACGGACTGGATCGCCATCTACCAGAGGAAGGTGAGAGTGGAGAGGAGCAGGCCGAGGCAGACAAGAAGAGAGCAAATAAAAACTTCCATGTTTTTTTTAGAGCGCAGACTCTTCTCTCCCGTTCACAGTGCAGTTGTCACCTTCACTGGCCCAACATTCAACACCTTTGAGCAGATAATTAGGAGACAGAGCTACCAGCTAACAGCACTAAGCCTGCAGATTAGACAGCGCTCAGCCATCACGCTTTGCCAGCCTCTGCTGATTTTGACCATATGAACCGGTTTGTCAGCAGTTATTATGGAGCCTAATGGTTAGGCCATTGGGTGTGCCGCTCCTGGGGCTGTAGGTTCGATACCCAGGTGGGGTGCTGCCGTTGTACCCATGAGCAAGGCGCTCAACACCTGACGTGCTTCAGTAAATATCCAGCGGTATAAACGGAGTGGATGAAAAAAGCACATAAGCAGTGTATATTGATCTTGGTAAGAGCGTCTGCCATTAAAGTATTTTATATTTTCAAATATTCTAGCCGTTATATATTTAATATTTGTACATTTTCGGTTAAGGCACCGCGCCGTGTTTGTGCCGGTGAGAGCGGTACGCAGTTGGTGCTTGCGTCGCCGAGGGTATGAAATGGCGCGGTCGGTTAGGTCTCCGAGTTTCATCACTCTAGCCACCCCTCTGCCGGTCGATTGGGCCTGTGGACTGCAAGTCATATGAAAGCCTCATATGTAAGGTCTTCCTCCGACTCTGCTCTGTGAGAGCTTAGCTGTGGTCTGCGGTGTGAAAAGAAGTGGCTGGCCACGCCACGCATTTCAAAGGAGAAACGGGGATGCCTGCTTTCTCCTGAGCTGGCGGCGACGTTCCCGCTCATGAACCCAACTGCGGCTGTAGATCGTACATTCCAAATTAGGGTGGGAATTTGACATATGCAGGCCCAAATTGACGCCAGATTTTTATTTAGATAAAAAAGTTTTTTGTTTTTTTAAAATAAAAAAATAAATATTTAATAAATATGTAAACTGTACTGCGAAACCTGTGGGCAATGCCAAAATAAAGGTGTTTATGTCCTGCTCAAAAAGATTTCCAAACGGGAAGTGCTGCCAGCGCGTGGACTGTGGTAATGGCTGCCAGTCGTCTTGGTTCGTTTGAGAATGGTTCCTCGGGGTCCGCCTCCCGATGCAGCCGCGATGCGCCGGGCGCCGGGCCGGGTGCGCTGCGAACGCGCCCTGTCATCGCGCACGCCGCCGTGATTCCCCTCTACCCCCCCTCCCCCCACCCCCCCACCCCCGGGCGACGTATCGCTAACGGCCCGCGCCCCTGCCCGAGGGCTCGTGCCCGAGGGCGTTTAACCGAAAAACCCCCCGTGCGCTGAAATCACAGCCCCGCTCCTCAGCTGGCAGGGAGCTGCTACGAGCTTGGCACATGTGCCCGTTATTCACCACCCAGAGGCGGCGGCGCCAGATCGCTGGGCTCTGATGCTCTCTGCCTTGATGTGATGAGGACGTTTTCAGGCTGTGGTCACATGGTTTCTAAATGTAGTGTGCGTGTGTGTATGCATTTGTGCGTGCACGTGTGTGTGTCCGTGCGTCTGTGTGTGTGTGCGCGTGCGCGTGTGTGCGTGTGCACGTGTGTGTGTCCGTGCGTCTGTGTGTGTGTGCGCGTGCGCGTGTGTGCGCGTGTGTGCGTGTGTGTGTGTGTATGTGTATGCATGTGTGTGTGTGTGTGTGTGTGCATCCTGTGATCCTGAATGATGTCAGGCTGGACCTGGCCTTAGTGCCCAGGACAGAGGGAGTGCTTACTCACTCTGCCACGCAGAGAATGCGTAAGATGCTGTGTGATAACATCAGCCTGTGTTGCTGGGGCTGTAATGCGAAGGCTCTGGGTTCGATTCCAAGCTGGGGCACAGCCGTTGTGCCTGAACCTGAACTGCTTCTGTGAAATGTCAAGCTTTATAAAGGGATCTTGGGGGTGGGGGGTTTATCTGTTTCAGTCACTCTGGAGCTGCTAAATGGAAAATTTATAAATTTACATGTGTAAGGGGACTGCATAAATGATATTCTCTTCTGGGTAAATGATAGTAATCCTCTACTGAAACTGTCTTCCATGTATGTGTGTGTGCATGTGTGTGTGTGCGTGTGTCTGGTTCCTAGGTGGAGGCCCCCTTCATCCCCAAGTGCAAAGGCCCGGGGGACACCAGCAATTTTGACGACTACGAGGAAGAGGAAATCCGGGTCTCCTTCACGGAAAAGTGCGGAAAGGAGTTTGCCGAGTTCTAGACCCACCCGCGGAGCTGCTGGGGGTGGGCGAGACGGACGGACAGGAGGAGGGAGAGAGAGATGATGTGGAGGGGGTGTGGGGGTGAAGCTGAGGCACTCTTTCCTATCTGATAACAGAACCACCAGCCTGAGACAGACTGAGGGGAAGGGGGCGGGGGGTGGCAGCAGTATTGCCTTTTCAGTGTTTTTTTTTTGTTTTTCTCTCTAATTTATTTTTCTCATTCCTTTATCTCCTGAGTGAAATGTCCTCAACTAGCGAACAACATGGGTACAAACTCACATGTTTCCTATGCCGTGATGTGACGCAGAATGATGACATCATGCTGGTTGGGAGTTCAGGTTCTCTTTGTCCGCAACACAAATTGCCGAGTTGTTGAGTCTTAATCAAATGAAAGAGACTGAAGGCTTGCTTTCCAGGGATAAAAGATTTTTATGTTGTTCTTATACATGGCAAATTTTTTGCCCCCTGCCCCCACCATGTTTTCTTCCAGCCGTACTGATCACCCCCCCCCCCACCACCTTGCATATACTACTTAATTTAATTTTTGAAAGGGGGGGGGGCTGGGGGGGTTGGCGGTGACATGTTCATCCATTGTCTCACTTCCAGCTCACAGATATATCGGTTAGCTTTCATCGCAAGTCGTCTTAAAAAGATATGTGTACAGATAGCATCTGTAAGTCACGCCATTGTCTATCCTATAATCTCAGCTGTGAGTTTAAAGGGAGAAATATAGTGGGCCAGATAAGGAAATGTCCGCACCAGACAATCTGAAGATGGTGACGATACGAGTAAGGTGGACTGATGTCAGTGCTTTTAAATTGTGTGAGGAAAATATTAAGCCTTTATAAAAGAGTAACACTTTGAAATTCAGCACTGAAATTCTGTCCCCTGGGTGTGACATCTGAGTTCACCTGCTTTTTTTTTCTACCTGAAAAGTCTGGGGTTTTTCCCTTTTTACACCCTTACACTTAGCGTTTTCAAAATTCACTATACTCAGATTTCCAGTATCGTGAAATTGAGAATGTCAGAATGTTTTTTTTTTTTTTTCCCCATTTGAAATTTTATTGTAAAAATGCTATTGGGAATCTCAGTGAGGAAGAAAGGATGAAGCATAATTGGATTAACTTTGGTGGGGGTGGGGTCGGGGAGCACGGAGGGATGTTGAGCGAGTTTATGGATCTATAGCTGAGCACACTCAATTGGGCCAGCCTTTCAAGGTTCACAATTGGCCAAAATTATTCACAATCAAAAATTTTCCACTTGGGTTGACCATACTTTTCCAGCAATGGAGACGAATAATGATAAAGAATAATTCAGTAAAAAAAAAAAACCTCTTCTACTTGTCCTCACACAACCTTTCCCCACCAAGCCAACTTTTGAACAGTGTCTCTTACTGACATTTATAATGGTAACTTCAATGATATACCAGTCAAAATGGATTTGAAGGTTGGGGGTGACTAGCTTATTTGAATAACCAAGGATTTTCAATAAAGAATTTTTGTTTTGTTTCTGTTGTTCTGGGGGGCTTTCTGGTCCCTGCTGCTTCTCAGTTACCCATGATGCAATGCTCTGTATACCACTGAAGAGTTTTTTTTTTTGTGTGATTAATTTATTTAACCAAGCACTAATACCATTGTTTTTGTCATGTAAGCTTGAGTGTAGTTTTACTTTCAGTTGTTGTATGTTTTGTTTTTGTTTTTAAACTGGATGTTGATAAGTAAACCTGGAGACAGGTTAAAAGTGGATCTTTCAAAGACAATACCCGGAGGTATCCAAGATTAATTAGATACTGTGTTGAATATTTAGCTGCAATTGAGTCTGAAATCCACCTTGGTCAGTGTCGTGAACTGGGTAACATTTCAGAGTTTGTTGTTGGAAGATAAATTATGAACTAATGTTGAGAGAACTCATTTAATATATATATATATATATATATTTTTTTTTTTTTTGACGAATATGGTCATGAATGCAGCGTTATTCAGACAAGAGCTAAGCAGACCTTTGACTGAATGATTCCAACTCTACCCCCCAACATCCCACCCCAAACACCGCAGTTGTGAATTGCCGTTTATCTGGGTTCAATGGGAAGACTCAGGCCAGAACATCCTCCTAATAGGGCACACTTCAAACCAGTGCCATATCTTTACAACACAACCTGAACCTATGCAAGTGGGCCATTTACACTATTCATCAACAAGGCTGATACCTCCTCGTTTTGGAGCGTGTGCGCCATCTTGTTTCAGACTAAATATTTGTGCTCGGGGTGACGATGCTGAGGGGGAAGACCATCGCCGGAACGTGTGGTCTAGATGCTGTAGGATTATTTTGTTGCTATTTAGTGTGGTAACTATTTTAACTGTCCGCCTCTCGGGCCAACTGTAACGTATAGCATCCTGGTCCCTCTTTACCATGTGTCACCTAAATGATTGTACTGCTGGATTGAGATTTAGAGGTAAACTCTTTTGCCTTTTTAAAATAAAAATAAATTTTTTTTTTTTTTTGGTCTTCGTGTGGGGTGTGTGGAAAAGCCCCTTCGATTAATCTAAGAGAGGAGACTCAAATTCCTGCTTGGGGTGGAGAGGCAAGCTAGCTTTTCAAGTCAGAAGAGCCAAACAAATGTACTCTTTCGCCATTCTGTACTGATACAGATCATTATCAAAAATAATAATTTATTTTCAATTTGTTCTCGTAAGACCCCGTGTCTCATTTTGCCCAGTTGTTCATTGCTTGATCACAATCTTCTCTGTGGGATAATCACCCCGGTTCCCCTATATCCCCCTTATAAAGTACCATTTTACTTTCTAAAAGAATCAGGAATGATTTCATTTGTTATTTTACTTTTTCATATTTTCTAACTGTATTTTCAATAACATGAATCTGTTTCCTCCCATGCTGGTGCAGTGGTGGTGTAGTTTCTTACCTTTTGGGGAAATTATATTGTACATCTCTGCCTTTGACAGTCTTAACTTGTTTTACCCTTTTCCTTATTATTGGGCGCTGACCTTTAGGACACAACGAGTGTTAAAAAGAAAATACAAAAAGTGTAATATTTTGCAACATAAGTATCATTCCAATAAAGTTTTACTTGTTTAAAATTCAAACTGTTTTGATATTTCCTTTTTAGTTTTACGAACTCCGTGCTTTACATGTAGTGACGATGAAATATCACTGTTGTGGAATTAAACATAATCAAGTTGCTAACCAATAGGGTTGCAACAAGACAGAATTGTGCGCAAAGTTAGTAACATCTGAATTCCACCTTAAATTGTCCCGCCTCCTGTTCTAGGATTGTAGCGGTGCGTTCTATCTCGTACAGTCCACCTTAAGCGCACAATGTGAGCAACGCAGGCGTACAGCAAGGCTTCCGCTTCATTCCCAGCCGGGCTCGGACCGGATCGGAGCAGTAGCGTCACTTCAGAGACGACAAGACTGAGGCACTCGGCCAAACCCGACCGAACCCACCCATCAGCATGTCTGAACCGAGGTACCGTGACTGGATTTTGGAGACCATCGACTCACTGCGATCGAGAAAAGCCAGACCAGACCTTGAAAGAATTTGTCGAATGGTCCGGAGACGGCACGGGTCAGACCCAGATCGAACCCGTTCGGAACTGGAAAAACTGATCCAAGAGCAAACAGTGTTGAAAGTTAGCTACAAAGGCTCAATCTCCTATCGAAACGCGGCAAAGGTGCAGAGAAAGAGCCGAAAAAAGACTGAACAGACGACCGGCAGTGGCGGAGCTGTGGGGGAACAAACCAAATACGCCAAATCCAAGAACAGCGACAGTGCGCACAGTCCCACGGAGACGAAGGAGACCGGGGGCAAAGACTCGGGTCTGATTGAGACAAAACACTACAGTGACCCCAAGCCTAAAACAACGACCATCGCCGCCGAGAAAACCGAAGCGGTTCTGGTCCCGGCTAGCGGAAACTGTCTCAGCTGTGGCGCAGCGGTTTGCAAGAGTCAAGCTCGTTGTTCAGCCGGGAGCGGCGGCGTGAAAGCAAGTGCACAGAAAGACAAGAAACTGCCGCAGACGGAGAGCAAGAGTGTTTTGACCGGTCGAGATACAATAACCAGCGATGATACAGAAACTGGTACTCCCAGTAAGACCAGGGGGTCTCGAGGAGTGGAAGCGGGCTTATCCGGGCACGAGGGTAGTAATGACAAGGAAAAGAAAACTTGCACGAGCGCTAGTGCCAGCAACAGCCACCCTCCCGGACACAAGCAGCAAGCGTCGCTCAAACACAAACTCGGTGTCGGGGCGAAGGCAGGGAGTCGCGGCGGGTCTGACCCCGCGAGTCCGGATCTGGGCGACCAGCTGGTGGCTTCTGTTCGAAGCCTGGTCGAGAAGAGTCGGGGAGCCGCCGCAGCCCGGGGCCCCACGCCATTAGGCTTGAAGGAGATACTAGGTTTCCTGAGCTCACAGGAGCGCCTATCGCAAGAGAAGCTCACCCGCAGCAAAGTCAAAGTGGTGCTCGAAAGAGAGGTGGCGAGGGGTCGGCTACGAAGGACCAGGTTTGGGAACATCACTCTCCCTGTTCGGGGAGTGGGAGCGGCGAAACCGTCCGCGCGACTACTAAAGAGCGCACTGCAGGATAGACACATGGCGAAAAAGGTAGCAAGCCCTATGCTTACTTAACATTTACAACACGTCCTGAACACCGCACGGTGTTACACTGTCTAGTTTAAAAATGTATTTTCAAAAATACAAGAGCCGAAAGGCACCATTGGAAGCAGTTCTTTTTTTTCTCTAACGAAGCGAAATCACATGCAAACTATTTTTGAGAGCATTTTTTTTTTTGCCTGACCCACATTTACCACGATTTAAATGTGTACTTCTGTCGTTGGAATGTGTCTCTGTTTGTATTATCTGCATTTATTAAGCAGCGCAGGTCAGTTTACACGTTGTTTGTCATTGTCTTATGTTTAAATATGCAAATGTCTGCCTCTTCTCCCCTAGCGCGACAGCACAGCGTCGGAGTACAAAGGTGCGGGTTTAGCTTCTTGTTCAGCAGCGGCTTGCTCGTGTCCGCCCCGCTTTTTGTTTTACACACGCACGCACTCTCTGCTGCGAAGCATAAACAGCTATCGCAATTTCTTTCTGTATTTTTTAACGGTCGTCGAGTTGACGTTGTTGATTTAGTGAAAAGTTCTGCCGAATGTGCGTGCACGCACTGTCTGGAAGGCAGACGCGCTCAGAAGTGGAATGAAGTGCGTGTGTCGGTTATGAACAGCGCAGTTGCCCATTCGAGCCGACGCTCTGTGCGGCACTTCGGTCATGCGAGGTAAAAGCAGCGCGATGGCGGAAATTCAGCCTGCGCCGAAGCAAACCTAGCCCCAGATTTTCGCTAAGCTTCTTAATTCTGTGCGACTCAATCTCCAATCTTTATGCCTCGATACGTGTTTAATTGGTTTTGATAGGAGAAATACATTCTTTTTCGGCGGGCTGTCGTGAGCTATTGAGAGAACGTTTTTCCACTGTCACGAAATCATGCTAACTAATTTGACACGAATCACATTGATCAATGAGGACGGAATTATAACAGTGCCAAAACAGACGCCTGTTACACAGTTGAATATCGTGTTACATCAGAGAAAATCACTCCCATTGCTGCATTTTGACGAACCAGTGGATCTTTTTTAAAGTTTAAAGCGCACCACGTCACATGTTGAATATTTCGAGCTGGTTACGTCGCGTTTAGTACGGTCTCCGGGGACAACGGTGTACGGGCG
Source organism: Anguilla rostrata (assembly GCF_018555375.3). Classification (NCBI taxonomy): domain Eukaryota; kingdom Metazoa; phylum Chordata; class Actinopteri; order Anguilliformes; family Anguillidae; genus Anguilla; species Anguilla rostrata. The sequence continues at coordinate 59,050,534 of NC_057934.1, forward strand.
GTGGAAAACCGTTTTTTATTAGAGCGGAAAAACGGAAGTTTCTCTCGCTCTCTCGTCTGGGTCATTTCTGTGTGCCCAAAATGGCTGGATTTTTATGAGCTTTTTAGCACAAAAACACAATGGTGAAGTAATGGAGGAATCTGATATTTGCAAGATTGTGCCCTTGAACCCTTTTCCCTCCTTCAGGTTGAGGTGAAAAAGGTAGCCACGGAAACGGAATGTGTTACAGAAGAGAGGGTGGCAAAGACTCGAGATGGGAGTGTCGGCACCCCAGGCTCACCTGGCACTCCGGACAAGGGGGCCGCTGAGTGTCTTGTCCCAAAGAGGGAGGCAGGAGTGCAGGGCGTTGCCAGGGGCAACTCATCTCAGACCCTCTCCTGCCCTGACCCCGACCCCATCTCCATGGATCAGCCACAGGCCACACCCCTCCTGGGCTCCAGCGTCAGCGCTGACATCACAGACCTTCCCTGCAGTGCCCTGGGGAACCTCCATCCAATCTCCTCCTCCGATCGCATGTGTCCCTCCGGCTGCTTCGAGGATATGCAGACCGAGCTGCAGGGAGACACAGGTACTGTGTGTGTGCGCGTGCGTGCGTGCGCATGCGTGTGTGTGTGTGCGAGTGTGTGAGTGTGTGTGTGTGCGAGTGTGTGTGCGTGTGCGTGCATGCGTGTGTGAGTGTGTGTGTGTGTGTGCGAGTGTGTGTGCGCGTGCGTGCGTGTGTATGCGTGCGTATGTGTGTGTGTTTGCAGGCGTTGTGTGTGTGTGCTCATCTGCGCACGCATGTGTGGGTGTGTGTGTGTGTGTTTGCACGCGTTGTGTGTGCATGCTTGTGTGTGTAGGTGGAGGGGCATGTGTGTGCACGCTTATGTGTGTGTGTGTGGGGGGGTGTGTGCATGTGCGTGTGTGTGTGCGCGTGTCTGTTTACAGGTTAGATGGACACGAACACTGTCTACAGGTTAGATATGCTGTGTTTGTGTGTGTCTCTCTGCAGATTAGTTACACTGTGTGTGACTCTACAGGTTAGATGTACACAAACTGTGTGTGTGTGTGTGCCTGTCTGTCTGTCAGTAGGTTAGGTATAGCGTGTGTGTATTTGTACCGTGTACATTGGATAGTGATTGAAACCGTGGTGCTAGCCTACAGGGCAGCGAATGGAACACCTCCATTATACCTCCTGTCCATCATCAAACCCTTCGCCCTGGCCAGATCTCCCCATTCTCTCCATTCAACCCCTAGTCAAAATGGCTGTCTGTACTGGCCGCATGGTGATGGAACAGACTCCCCAAAGTGGTCAGGATGGCAGAATCGTTGTCCTATCTTCTGACAGACTGAAGACCCACCTCTTCAGATTGCATCTTGGTCCTCTCCCATCCCCACCCCATAGCACTTCCTCCTTTTATACTAATTTAGTTTTTATTTTTACGGTTATGTTGTTTGTGTTTTTTTTTTGTGTCATAGCGCTTGTTTTGGATATATTCTGTTGTGTATGTAAAATGTGTGCTTTGGTTTCTGGCTAGCATAGTTCACTTGACCTGGTGCTTCACTCACCACATATTCACTCACTGGTTTGGGAGTGCTGTCAGCCAGGTCTGACACAATTGCATGTAGACATCAGGTGAACGCACTAGTTTTTCCTGCATTGTGAGGTACTCTGGTTAAGAGCAACACGTAATGTGGTTGGTAATGTGCACTTGCGTGTTTTTCTGCTTTAGGTAATATGCACTTGCATGTTTTTCTGCAGTTGTTCATGTGTACTAACATGTTACTGCAGTAGGTAATGTGCTCTAACATGTTACTGCAGTTTGTAATGTGCACTAGCATGTTACTGCAGTATGTAATGTGCACTAGCATGTTACTGCAGTAGGTAATGTGCACTAGCATGTTACTGCAGTATGTAATGTGCACTAGCATGTTACTGCAGTAGGTAATGTGCACTAGCATGTTACTGCAGTATGTAATGTGCACTTGTGTGTTACTGCAGTAGGTAATGTGCACTTGTGTGTTACTGCAGTAGGTAATGTGCACTAGCATGTTACTGCAGTAGGTAATGTGCACTAGCATGTTACTGCAGTATGGTAATGTGCACTTGTGTGTTACTGCAGTAGGTAATGTGCACTAGCTGTTACTGCAGTAGGTAATGTGCACTTGTGTGTTACTGCAGTAGGTAATGTGCACGTGTTACGCAGTAGTAGTGCACTAGCATGTTACTGCAGTTGGTAATGTGCACTTGTGTGTTACTGCAGTAGGTAATGTGCACTAGCCTGTTACTGCAGTAGGTAATGTGCACTAGCATGTTACTGCAGTAGGTAATGTGCACTAGCGTGTTACTGCAGTAGGTATTGTGCACTTGTGTGTTACTGCAGTAGGTAATGTGCACTAGCATGTTACTGCAGTAGGTAATGTGCACTTGTGTGTTACCACAGTATGTAATGTGCACTAGCATGTTGCTGCAGTAGGTAATGTGCACTTGTGTGTTACCACAGTATGTAATTTGCACTAGCATGTTACTGCAGTTGGTAGTGTGTATCTGAGCAGAACATGTGTGTGTTAGTGCAATCCCTGTCTTCAGTGTCTTCTATTTCATGGGAATCACAGTGTGGAGCAGTTAATAAAGAAGTACTAATCTTTTAACCTCCAGATGGGGCCTCCCCTGCCTCCCAAACTGCAGTAGTGCACTTTACCTGACAGAACCTGGCAGCTTGTTCACCCAGATGAGGGAGGGAAGGCACATAATTGCATTTTTATGCTTAATTTTTTAGGAGTCTTTTGCAGACTAACATTGCTAAATCGCCAGTCCGTTTTCTGCTGGTTCCCATTGGACGCAGAATCATTCTAGCAGGCTATTCAACCTGTGGAAAACGCACAAACTAGCTGATTAATGAACTAGGCCCAAGGCTGTAAGATGGTGCAAGGCTTTGTAGGGAGGTGGGCCTGGAAGCTTCTCTGGAGAGGTCCTTACAGGTCAGACTAGCAGGCCGTCCGATTTGGGAAGGAAGGTAGGCCAATCGGACCGTGACCATTCTGGGTTGGAGCTGCGGAAGGAAGTGGCAAGTGAGGGAGGTTTTACAACCATCCCACCTCACCTCAATGGCTAGACACTGACAGACTTTAGCCAGCGAAAAGAATTTTCTGTCCGTAGTTACGTCGTGCGATTTGTTGATTGATCAGTCAGTGACAGAACGCGTGTTGGCTGCAGCCTTTTCGGGTTTCCTGCACGGCATGATCGCGAATGCAGCAGTCTTAACGGATTGCATTTTACAGGGCGCTTTTCCACAAGCTTGCCTCAGCCGCTGCGCATGTGTAACGCCCACTTCACCTACCCTTTCTTTATCCAGAAATGCCGCCGTCGAGGTCAGAATGTCTTTTAGACGGGGGACCTAACGTGAGACGCAAAGTTCCACACAGCCGCAGAAATGACCCTGAACGTCCGGTGATGGGGCAGCTGCTTACACAGCAGTTAGCAGGGTTTAGAAGCAGGGGCGCTCTTCAAGGCACCGTGTCATGATTTTAAGATCGACAGTTGGGCCGAGCGCGCTCAGTTAGAATGTTTCGTAGATTGTACATGATGCAGAGTGGCTTAGCGGTGTCTTTCTGTCCTACGCCAGTCAGCATGTTAGAACCCCTGAGAGATTGTCATGGCGATAAAGAAGTAATTTGTGCCATAGCTCGTCCCCTTTCTTCCATTGCCCCATTTGCTTCTGAGTCATCTCTAGGAGTTCTCTCTCTCTCTCTTTCTCTCTCTCTCTCCCTCTCAAGTAGGGGTGTCAGACTGCAGTCCTGGGGGGCGTGGTCTGCTGGTCTCTGGTGTTTTTTTCAAGTGTTTCACTTAAGTCATCGATTGGCAAAGGAGTGAACACACATTGTTTCCAAGGCCTAAATTGGTTGCTGATTTGAAAGGAAACCACAAAAACCTGCAGCAACTGTGGCCTTCTAGGGTATGAGCTTGCCATCTCGGTTCCAATGGTCTCGAGCAGGAATGCTCACATCTGGCCCTGGAGGCTAGTAGTGGTGCTGGTTTCAATTCCTCCCCTCTAATCAGGACTAAACTTTAAACCTGGGACACCAGGTGAGTTCAATCTCTGGCCAATCAGTGGCATTGATAAATAAATTAACTTTTGGGTGTAGAAACGAATACCTGCAGTACATGTGGCCCCAGGGGCCATATTTGAGTATCCCTGGTCCCTAGAGTATCTGGAAAAGAAAGCTTGTAAGAAGTCTTTCTTTCAATCTGTTTGGTTGAACTAAGTTTAGGCAGACTTTATTTATAGGTTAGTCGTTCAATTTGCTCAAAATGGTCTCAAATTTGAGCCCCACCTACACAAATATCACAATTTGTCATAAAAAAGTAAATGAGCATCGGATTATTGAGCATATGCCAACTTTGGACTCATCTCACATTTGGCGGTCAACCTAGCCAGGCCTATCCAGTCACCCTGAACCTGGTTCTTGAGAGAGCTCTGAGGTTCCCACAGTGAACCTGGTTCTTGAGAGAGCTCCGAGGTTCCCACAGTGAACCTGGTTCTTGAGAGAGCTCCGAGGTTCCCACAGTGAACCTGGTTCTTGAGAGAGCTCCGAGGTTCCCACAGTGAACGCTGTTCTCTTCCAACCGTTCACTGAAAAGACGACGTTCTAGCCGCCGAAATTTATCAGACGTGTCGACCGCTGCAGCGGCGGTGAAATTCGGTGTCGGTTTGCGCTTTAAGTAAGACGAAGGGCGGCTGCGGAGCGGAACGACGCGGGAGCGGCGGCGGCTAGCGGTCCTAACCAGGTTAGCCCGCAGCGTTGGCTTTGTTCTCGCGGAGCCGGCCACGCCGCCGGTGACCAGCTCCGCACTGTGAGCCCAGAGCGCATTTATTTCCATTCTGAGTAACTGAGATTAATGCAGCGCGCCGAGAACAGCGTCCGTATGCGAAGGAAAATCCACGCGGCGCGGTAACAATTGAACAGAGCCGGCCAAGTGTGTCCGTGCTTGTTGGGAAGGATGAAGCCTAATTGTCGCTTTTTGCTGTGGTTTGTGTAAGTGCATACCTGTGCGTGCACGCCTGTCTCTGTTTACGCGTGCGTGCATGTGTGTGTGCAAGTGCGTGCGAGTGTGTGTGCGTGCGAGTGTGTTTGTTTTTTGTTTGTTTTTTTTGCGTAAACACAATCATCACCACCATGCTGCATATTGGCTTTCTTTTGAACTTTCAAAAACATCCAATTTTCAGAGGGCATATGAAAAGGTTTTGGGAACAGCATAACACTCTTGTCTTTCGGGGTGTTGAAAAGAGAGCCAATCAGCAGCAAGGCCTTGCAGATTCCATTTGATGGACAAAACTGTATGACCACGCTGCTGATTGGCTGTCTTGTCAACACCCAATCGATAACATTGGTGACATTTTTTTGCCCGGAGGCATTTCACATGCTATTTGAAAGTAGCGTCTTTGCTTCCACATCAGGTAGGCTATAATTACAGAAAAAAAGATGAAAAGCAAGACAGTTATTGTATTCGATAATTATCATATATATATGATATATCCCCCAGCCCTACCATAAACGAGTAGGGTCTCACTCAGGTGTTTTTACCTGTAAATAAGCCAGTAGGGTCTCACCCAGGTGAGTTTACCTGTACATAAGCCAGTAGGGTCACATACAGGTGAGTTTACCTGTCCATAAGCCAGTAGGGTCTCACCCAGGTGAGTTTACCTGTACATAAGCCAGTAGGGTCACATACAGGTGAGTTTACCTGTCCATAAGCCAGTGGGGTCTCACCCAGGTGAGTTTACCTGTCCATAAGCCAGTAGGGTCTCACCCAGGTGAGTTTACCTGTGCATAAGCCAGTAGGGTCACATACAGGTGAGTTTACCTGTCCATAAGCCAGTAGGGTCTTTTCCAGGCTGAATTTGCCCACGCTGACAGGGCAGGATTTTCCCGCCCTTTCAAGGTGAGCCGGAGGTCGGGGTGCAGCCGCGAGCCGTTTGTCCGTCCGCTCAGCGAGAGACAGCGAAAGGAGCTGAGGAGGTGACAGCGGAGGAGAGCGCCCTCACCCCGGACCAGCTGGTCTCGGACTCACAGGTGACCCCTGACCTCTGACCCCGCGGGCACACCCGAGTGCCCTGCTTCAGAATTCCACCACCCCTCTGTGCCTTTTGTCTCAACTAAAAATGCAATTTCCCTCTCTCTCCTTCCTTCCCCATGTTTTCCATTGTCTCTGGCCCGTTTTCTTTTCTCCCTCTTCCGATTGGACGGATTCAGAATCAGGTGATGGCTGTGGGAGAGGGCGGGAACCTCACCTCCTCCGTTCCTGCTGAAAGCTGTAAGTTTAGCATCAGTCAGTCTTCGTTGCTATATTGTGTGTGTGTGTGTTGTGTTAACACAGTGTCTGTGTGTTTTCAGTATTTCAGGGTGTACAGTAACCACTTTTGCATGTGTGCATGCTGATTGGTGTGTGTTCATGTAAGTGCTTTAACGGTGTGTGGTTTTCTCCCTCCCTCCCTCTCTCCCTCTCTCTCTCTCAGGTTCAGGGTACAAGATGGAGGTGGACGAGGCATCCTGCCTGCTAACGCCCACGGCCTCCCCACAGGACTCAAGGGGGATGGAGGAACGAGAGATGAACGGAGGAGTGTAAGGGCCCCAAAGTTCCTCCCTTTGCTTTTTGAATCGTAGCGTAGCGACTGGGCGCACCTTTTATTTTCTTTCAGACAGCTGTGATATCCGGCAGACACATCGTGCCTCATTCACAATACTGTTCTTCAATTATTCTTACTTGCGTTTAAAAAAATATTCTTGCTATAAACTAAAATTGGATTCATGACACGTGCAGACCTTCGTTTTTGTGCCTTACCCAAGGTGTATGAGATGATGAATTCTGACTCTTTGGAAATTTTATGCGCAATCCAGTTCATGTGATTAGCATAAGGAAACAGCCATGAACAAATACAGATAGGAAAAAAAAAATGGTGAAGTGAATGCCAAAATGTTCTTGGAACATTGGAACGTTCTTACACACAGTTTACGAGCGAGTGTGATCGTACACGTGGTTCGTGAATGAGGCCCACTGAGTGGTCAGGGTGGCTCAAGGGTGGCTGGCTCCCTATTTCTGCTAGTGTCCTCCTCCTGCTACCCCTGACTCCCTGCGGTTATGTTCCTCTTTCTTCCTTCCTCTTTTTCACACTCCCAACCCCACCCCATGCTTTCTGTGCTCTCTCTCTCTCTCTCTCTCTCCCTCTCCCCCCCTCTCTCTCTCCCCCTCTCTCTGTCTCTCTCTCTCCCCCTCTCTCTCTCTCTCTCTCATCTTGGCTCTCGTTCTCCCCCTGCAGTTTTGTCAAGGCGGAGAGGGACGGGCAGAACCCGGTGGAGTGGAGCGTGGCCGACGTGGTGAGCTACTTCACCGAGGCGGGGTTCCCGGAGCAGGCCTCCGCCTTCAGAACGCAGGTCCGTCTGCAGTTACCGCCCGCGGCCACCGGGGCGCAGCACCGCTGCACAGCGCTCCGTTTTCTCTCGCCTCTGCTGGGGCACGAACGTTCTCTCTCTAACCACTTCCCCTCGGTGTCATAGGAACTGCCTGCGCACTTCTCTGCTTCGACCAGTTTGCTGCTTGGTTACGTGATTAGTCCACTGGCTTTGTTCTTTGTGAAATGTCAAAACTTAAGATTACTCCTGAGTACTCCAGAAATACTGCTGTTTTTTTTGTAAATGCACTGTTGTACGTGGTTTCTGACTAATTGGAGTCAGACAAATGAAGCTGCCTTCAATTTTTTTCTGCAGTGTCATTTGTTACTTGCCACAGTGCTTCATCATTTCAATAAGCGAATATTATTTGTATATAATCATAAAATTATTATGGGGCCAAGCAGCAAGGCTACTGCAACCATATTGTTTTTTTATTATTATTATTATTCCCTGCAATGAGATAAAACCATAAATCGTAGCACTTTGAAACTTAGCAGGTATGTTCCTATGCCCCCTCACCACCCAGGTTATCGCAGTGACCCCTAGCGGCCTAATGGTGGCGCTGTAATGCTACCCACTACGTTATGTGTCGTGCCATTTTGCCTCGTTAAGAAAGGAAGAGCAGATGTCAGGGCGGAAAGCAGCTGACACATGGCCCTCAGGGAACTGGGTTCCCCTTGCACTACTAGAGGACAGGCCACGAGACGGTGGCGTCCCCGCGCTACTCATTAAAGAGAGTAAATGAGTGGCCAGGGTAGGGGTGCCTGCAGTACACCCACATAGTTTCATGATGCGTTTTTAAAGGGAAACCAAAACCATAATTCCCCTGACATTGTGTGTCATTGGAAGGATTCTAAAAATAAAAATAAAAAAAATTAGATTATGATTGTTGCTGAAGTTGTGTTTTTGTGTTTTTGTTGATCGCAGTGGTGTAGCGGACACACACACACACACACACACGGCAGGTACGAGACTGTTGTGGCTGCCCGGTTTTTGCCATGTGCTCTTGCCGCTGTCGCGTTGACAGTGTGGACAGTTTGCTGTAAGTGGAACGTTGAAACGTCTCTGGGGATGGCTTTCACATTGAGCAGTTCCTCGCCTTTAAAGCCGAAAGGGTGGCTAGCAGCCACCGCTAGCCGGCGGACGCCAGCCGTTCTGCCGACCGAGGGGTGCGCGAGGCCCTCGGAAGCCTCCGAATACACGTACTGCCCTCCCAAGATTTCAAGGGTGTTTTTAGTAGCCAACGTGGGTCCAAGTCAGGGATTCTAAACGCTCTAGCCACACTGTTCATTACATGAAGTCTCCCGATTACTTGGCTTGCTGCTATATCGGATGTCTGTTGTTCTCTCTTCAATTCACTCATGGCGTGTGACCCCCTCTGGTAATAATTGTATTGTATTGTATTAATTGTAGACCATAATAGTGATTATAAGTGATGAATTGTCCAGTAAATAAGCTAGCGGCCTACTTGAAAATAATGAATTGGTCATTTAAAGAGCAATAGTCATGAAGATGCTGATGTGTGATTGCTATTGCACTCACACCTCCACCTATCAGCTGCATGAATAGGTTCCTGAGAGAAGGATGAAACTTCAAAATTGTGCATTCTTGTATTTAAAAATGTTCTCAGACATATGAGATTATTAATAAATATAGATTGAAAAAATAATCCCATTGGGTGCTCAGATTTACTGTTATTAGTGCTTGGTTTCATATACCTTTTTTCTTGGTAGTCATTTGGCCCCAGATGAACAATGAAATAACTGAACATTCTGGTCTCTGTCTCTCATGTGCAAATGTAGAATATCTGTAGAATGCAAACCTTCCGTCCTATAAGCCCTCCTCTTCCTGTCTCCAACAGGAAATAGATGGAAAGTCCCTGCTCTTGATGCAGCGCAATGACGTGCTGACTGGTCTTTCGATCCGGCTGGGCCCCGCCCTCAAAATCTACGAGCGTCACGTGAAGGTGCTGCAGAGGACCCACTTCCAGGACGACGGGGCTTTCTGCTGAGTGACAGCTCCCACTGCGCTGAAGAGCCACGCCTCCTCATCACGCCATACGGAGGAGTTTACCAGCAGCATACCTGTGCACACACACACACACCTACGCATACACATACACACACACACACACACCTACGCATACACATACACACACACACACACACACACCTGCACACACACACACCTGCACACACAGACACACACACACACACACCTGCCACACAACACACACACAAACACCTGTACACACACACACCTACACCTACACACACACACACACCTACACATACACACACCTGTGCACACACACACACACACACACACACACACATACACACACCTGTACACACACACACCTACACACACACACACCTACACATACACATACACACACCTGTACACACACACACCTACACACACACACACACACACACACACATACCTACACATACACACACCTGTACACACACACACACCTACAGATACACACACCTGTACACACACACACACACACACACCTGCACATACGCACTCATACCCGCACACACACACACTGTCACACACAAACACACTCACACACGCATACACACTCACACACGCTCACACGTACACAGACGCAAATAACGAAATGTACATAGAGACACACATGTACACCAAATACATATATACTCGTGTATGTGACAGACAAGCGCACTTTCGCACACACACACACACACACACACACAGTACCTTGGTCTCTCAGCTCCAGCGCCTGTCTTGGCCCATCTAAGAGAACAGGACCCCCCAGTCTTGTGGGAAGGTGATGTGCCTGTGTGTTCTGCTATGGCAGTAAGTGTCCTCTCTCCCACCCTGTTCCAGCCCAGCATCACTGACGCAGAGACACTCAAAAACATGACTTAACTCGTCTGAAATTCTTTTCTGGAACAACCCAATTTTTAAACCGAGGACTTTAAAAGAAAATAATAATAAATTGTGGTAAATGGACGTGAAGGGAGGGGGGTTCTAAAATGCGTATCAAAAGAAAACAAAATCAAACCGAAAAAAAACTCCACCCAGCTATGGTTGTTTAAAATCATCCATCTGTCCATTTGCCAAGTTGATTTGTTAGTTTTAAACTCATTGTGAATGTTGCTTTTCTTGTGCAACCTTATTTTTGGATGTCTTTGAGGGTCATGAAAGATGAGTAATGGATGCAGTACCAGCTCTGTCCACCAGGGGTCCCTCTGTTACCTCCAGCAGGGACACTCTGCATTCTCCCATTTCAGTGATGCCCATGGCTACAAATAGACTACCTTAAATTCAGGTCAACTTTATGGCTCCCAAGTACTCATTATTACTCAAGTCTTTTGGCCTGGCTGTCATTTTTAGGCTTGTCATTTTAATGCTTATGTCTGGCAACACAGGTGCTTCAGGTGTGCTTCTAAGCCTTGTCTCTTTTTAAAAATATTTTTAGCTGCTAAAATTTGGTCAGGTTGTATTATGTGATTGACACCACAATGCAATTCTTTTTATTTTTATTTTTTCTTTTTTTTAAAAAACTATTTTGGTGTTTTTACAGACATACTCTTGGCTGGAAAGTACTATTTTTAATCAATTCAAAATTTCACTCATTAATTTATTTCACATACACACTCTGGCTTTTTCTCCGGAATTTCCCCTGAAGTTGAAAGTTTGAGGACCAGTGTTTAATTTGTAGGGGGCATGTTGTGTACAACACCAGCACACAGACTTGTTATACAAGGCTGTAAGGGGTGGTGGGGAGGGGGAAGTAGATGAGCTGAAGGTCTTGTTTTTGTTTAAATACTTTGCCTCCAAAACATATTTGTTGTTGATGACCCCCCTCCCTCCCCGTTTCCCGTATTTTGTATTTGGGGAGGGACCAGCGCCCGTTTGACCACATCTCTTCGGCTTCGTGAAGCTGAAGCCACATTCCTGCTTTTAAAGTTGCCATCAAGCAATATTCCATCACTCTGCTCATCCCGGTCCAGTGTGTCCGTGTGGATTCTCAGAGCTCATGTTCCGTAAAGCTGGCTCCAGCATCTCAAGCTGGTGATGGTGTTGAGCAAGATGGCTGTTTGGAATCCAATGTGAACGTATTTGTCAGCAGAAAATTAGTCATTCTTTGTGTAGGTAATGTTTTTTTTTTTTTTTTTTTAAAGAAGGAAAAGAAAACTAAAGAAAATGTCATTCAAATAGTTCCTCCTGTTATTGAGAGTTTTTTCCTTGTGCTGTAAGGTGCAGCTTATCTACGGAAGGTTGGAAACCCCAGAAGAGATGCAAAGAGTTTTTAGAAGTCGCTGAGAACATTAAGAATTGTGCTGTCGTCACATGGTTCAATACAGATTTTGTTCGTCTGTGAATTGTTGCCCAAATTCTGTGTTTTCAGGATTTTAATAGATAAGATGCACTTTAGTGACTGAAGGGCGTATGAGTGAAAACATTTTTTATGGCATTCTTTTTTACGGTTATTTTATTCAGAGGAATCCCTCCACAACCTGTTATATGAATATGACGACTTGCTGTGTGGGAAAATGTGCAGGCCTGTGCAATATCGCTGCCTGCCCCAGGGTTTCTTTGTGTGTGTCCTGCACCAAATTAAACTGAGTGCGGAATATGAATTTATTCAGCCTTTTTTTAATTATTGTTATTGTTGTTGTTATTATTTCTTGAAGAGAAATGTACACCATTATTGCTTGGTTTCCTGTTTCATTCTGTTTTATTTTTTTTTGGTTTTTTTTTTTTTTGTAAAGGAATAAAAAGAGCTTTTGAATAAAAATATGAAAGAAAACAAATTTGATACTCATTGCTTGCATGTTAGGCAAACTTAAAGGTATGTCTTATTTCTGCACAGGCAACACTGTTGCCAACATAGCATAGATCTAGCGACTCTCCAGACCTCCCGAGAAGTATTTATTTCCAAAAAAAATGAGCAGCAGTGCCTATTTCACTTGTGGACATTGGCACCTTACCACACTAGGCCTGGTAGCTGTGCCTATGCAGTACATGGTTGTTGCTATCCGTAGCCTTTGACCTAAAATTGCCTTGTTCTTAACCGTGGGAGTTTCGGATGAAGGCCTGTCTCGGGTCGCAGTTTATTTACCGAAGTTGCGCAAATGATGCACCGTGTCAGAGAGGGCAGCAGTGGTGGCCGTGCACAGGAGCCAAACCCATCACTTCCTGGGAGACGAGCCCGTTTCTCTACCCGCTGTGCTGCACCGCCGTGAAGGAATCTTCACATTCACATCTTGGGGGGGGGGGGGGTTTATTTGCTGTGAATTCATACAGCTGGATACATACTGAATACATTCAGACGGAAGTATCTTGCTTGCTTTGCTTGCCCGAGGGTACAAACAACAGGTGGCACTTGGCAAGGGTCCGCGCTGGAGTTGTCCGTCACTTGAGTTCACTTCACTGAGCGTGATATACCTTGCTGGTTTTTCACTGTAACTGACGGTATGTTGTCAGTACGTCTCTGAATGCATGCTGAAAATGGCTGCCATATGGATCTTCAGGGTGGATGGGACCTGCCATGAGTTCAGCAGTGATTGGAGCTCATGCCGCCATTTTATCGAGGGGTTACTAATGAGGTACCTAGGTCTCATTTGTCCTGTGCACCAGGTAGACGCTTGGCTGGAGTTCAAAACCTCAGGTTTTGATCACAGAACTGCATTAGCACTAATGGACAGATGGACAGATCATAAATGGATCTTCATGTGTGAAAAATGTGTTTTTGTTGCATAAGGATATTCCTGTAGGTGGAGTCCGCTGTGTGTGTGTGTGTGCATGCGTGTGTGCGTGTGTGTGTGTGTGTGCATGCGTTTATTCCTGTGTGTCCTTTACCGCCACACAACTTTACAATGCAGACCAGTCTTCAGGCTTTTATTGTACTACCGGAAAGTTCCATTTGCAAAAGTGAACTTGAGTGAGTGTGTGTGTGTGTGTGTGTGAGTGTGTGTGTGTGTGTGCGTGCCTGTGTGGGCGTGTGTGTGCCTGTGTGTGTGTGTTTTTGTGCGTGCGCTTGTTTGTGTGTGATAGAAACAGAGAGGGGACAGGGGTATGATACTGTATCTGTGCTGGGATGGGCTCCAGGGCAGAAGAGAGGAGGGGGGCGTGGGGGAGAGCGACGGGGGGGTGGGGGCGATCCCCAGCCAGGCATGGGGTCGGCTGTCAGCTGGCAGAGAGGGGGCATCCAGCCGTCCTGAACACGGTCACTTTCACCCGACCATCAGAGCGCGAGTTACCCAGCAGCCCTTTACCCAGCCTTCAGCCCCCAGACCCAGCCTGAGGATGCCGGCCTCCGGGGGAACAGAGTGAGTACAGCTCCGTGTGTGTATGTATGTCTGTGTTTGTGTGTGTTAGCGTGCATGTGTGTTTTGTGTGTGTCTGTGTGTGTGTTTGTTTATTTGTTTGTGTGTATGTGTGAGTTAACTTGCGTTGCGTGTGCATGTGTTTGTGTGTGTTAGCGTGCATTTGTGTTTTGTGTGTGTCTGTGTGTGTTTGTTTGTTTGTTTGTTTGCATGTGTGTGTGTGTCTGCGTTAGCGTGTTGTATGTGTGTTGTGTGTGTTTTTTTGTGACCAGTGAGAGTATGTATATGTGTGTTTTGTGTGTGTCTGTGTGTGTGTGTTTGTTTGTTTGTTTGCATGTGTGTGTGTGTCTGCGTTAGCGTGTTGTATGTGTGTTGTGTGTGTTTTTTTGTGACCAGTGAGAGTGTGTATATGTGTGTATTCGTGTGTGTCAGTGTCGTGGGGAGTGGCGGTGTTGCGCTGCTGCTGTTGTCCTGGCATTTCATTCCGCCATACCGCCATTCTGCTCCGGACGGCAGGTTCTGGAAGCTGGAATGGGCGCTGGGGTTGGGAGCTGGGCAGGCATTGTCAGTTACATGAGCTGAGACCAACACAGGGACCATTTGAGAGAGAGAGAGAGAGAGAGAGAGAGAGTGAGAGAGAGATCAGAGTGACAGTTGCACAATTCGTTCATTTTTTAAAAATACACACACAACTCTATTTGCCATGGCAATAAAACACTTTGAAATTGAGAGAGAGTGAGAGAGAGAGAGAGAGAGAGAGCAAGGCCTGTACTACGGTTTAGAGCATTCAATATCTTACATACACACGCACACGTATACACGCACAAAGTGTTACAGTAAATACAAAAACACACAACAGAAAGAGAGAGAAAGAGTTTTGAGGGAATGGAACTGCCTGTTGAATTTATGGCTGTGAGGTCCTCGGTCTATCTTTGGGGTAAACAGAGCTGTACTGCGTTCTAAATACAGACTCTCCTGGTCACATTGGGTAACAGGAGCTGGGCTGTGTGTGTGCGTGTGTGCGTGTGTGTGTGTGTGTGTATTTGTGTGTTCATGTGTGTGTGTTTGTGAGTGTGAGAGTGAGTCAGCATACTTGCATCTATGCACATGTGCATGTGTACATGTCAGTGAGTGTGTGTGTGTGTATTTGTGTGTGCATGTGAGTGTATGAATAGTGAGTTTACTGTTGTGTACTATGTGTCTTTGTATGCATAGTAGTGTGCATGTATGAGAGAGTAGTAGAGTATAAGTAGGGGGTCACTGCTCTGTAGAGTGAGTAGTAGAGTATTAGTGGAGTATTAGTAAGGGTCACTACTCTGTACAGTGAGTAGTAGAGTATTAGTAGGGGGTCACTGCTCTGTACAGTGAGTAGTAGAGTATTAGTAGGGGGTCACTGCTCTGTACAGTGAGTAGTAGAGTATTAGTAGGGGGTCACTGCTCTGTACAGTGAATAGTAGAGTATTAGTAGGGGGTCACTGCTCTGTACAGTGAATAGTAGAGTATTAGTAGGGGGTCACTGCTCTGTACAGTGAGTAGTAGAGTATTAGTAGGGGGTCACTGCTCTGTACAGTGAATAGTAGAGTATTAGTAGGGGTCACTGCTCTGTACAGTGAGTAGTAGAGTATTAGTAGGGGTCACTGCTCTGTACAGTGAATAGTAGAGTATTAGTAGGGGGTCACTGCTCTGTACAGTGAGTAGTAGAGTATTAGTAGGGGGTCACTGCTCTGTACAGTGAGTAGTAGAGTATTAGTAGGGGGTCACTGCTCTGTACAGTGAGTAGTAGAGTATTAGTAGGGGGCCACTGCTCTGTACAGTGAGTAGTAGAGTATTAGTAGCGGGTCACTGCTCTGTACAGTGAGTAGTAGAGTATTAGTAGGGGTCACTGCTCTGTACAGTGAGTAGTAGAGTATTAGTAGGGGGTCACTGCTCTGTACAGTGAGTAGTAGAGTATTAGTAGAGGGTCACTGCTCTGTACAGTGAGTAGTAGAGTATTAGTAGGGGGCCACTGCTCTGTACAGTGAGTAGTAGAGTATTAGTAGGGGGCCACTGCTCTGTACAGTGAATAGTAGAGTATTAGTAGGGGGTCACTGCTCTGTACAGGGAGTAGTAGAGTATTAGTAGGGGGTCACTGCTCTGTACAGTGAGTAGTAGAGTATTAGTAGGGGGTCACTACTCTGTACAGTGGTAGTAGAGTATTAGTAGGGGGTCACTGCTCTGTACAGTGAGTAGTAGAGTATTAGTAGGGGGTCACTGCTCTGTACAGTGAGTAGTAGAGTATTAGTAGGGGGTCACTGCTCTGTACAGTGAGTAGTAGAGTATTAGTAGGGGGTCACTGCTCTGTACAGTGAGTAGTAGAGTATTAGTAGGGGTCACTGCTCTGTACAGTGAGTAGTAGAATATTAGTAGGGGTCACTGCTCTGTACAGTGAGTAGTAGAATATTAGTAGGGGTCACTGCTCTGTACAGTGAGTAGTAGAGTATTAGTAGGGGCCACTGCTCTGTACAGTGATAGTAGAGTATTAGTAGGGGTCACTGCTCTGTACAGGGAGTAGTAGAGTATTAGTAGGGGGTCACTGCTCTGTACAGTGAGTAGTAGAGTATTAGTAGGGGGTCACTGCTCTGTACAGTGAGTAGTAGAGTATTAGTAGGGGGTCACTGCTCTGTACAGTGAGTATTCAGCTGCGTGTGCTGAATACAGACGGAGACGGTGGCAGATAATGAGGTTCCCTAAAGGGCGGCCGTGTGTTCTGTGACTCACAGCCTTTGGACTGGGAACACACACACACACACACACACACACTCACACACTCACACACACACACTCACACACACACACACACACACACACACACACACACACTCACACACTCACACACACACACACACACACACACACACACACACACACACACACACACACACACACACACACACACACACACACACACACACACACACACACACACACACAACCACACACACACACACACACACACACACACACTCACACACACACCACACACACACACACACACACACCACTCACCACCACACACACACACACACACACACACACACAACACACACACACACACACACACACACACACACACACACACACACACACACACACACACACACACACGCATACACAGACACTCCAAAATCTGTAGTAACAGTAGAATGCCTATTTTAAATTCAGTTTTCAGTTTGTCTGAAAGCTGACCTTTCCTGTTATTTGTATGCATTTGTAGTGCTACTTTATCATTAATTAGTTTCCATCCCTTATCGTAAATTGGAATGCCCATTTGTATTTGTACGCTTGTCTTGTTGCGTAAATTCTGGAGAGCGCAGATTAACACACTTGGCATGAAAAGTATGAGCTGAGGGGTTGCTTTGCCAAATGAACCCCCCCCCCCCCCCCCACCGCTTGGTGATGCTATGCCCGTTTCCACAACATTCTGTGGGATTCCTTGTCATGGAGTCAGATGAGGTCAGAATTCAATTCCACAGCATGGGTTGCATAGCTATATTTGGAATACGTTGGACTGAAAACACCTGTAACTGCATTTGTACATATGCGCTAAACAGCATAAGACTGCATGCCAGACTTATTTCCCTAATACAGAGAAATTAGGCCTTACCTGTGTTCCTCTGAGCAGCCCGAAGGGGGAGGACTACTCCACCGCCATTTTGAAACAGAAGCAACGCCCAAACCGGCTCGTCGTGGACGAGGCTCTGAATGAGGACAACAGCATTGTGTGTCTGTCTCAGGTGAGCGTGCGTTCGCTCTCTCAGGCGTGTTATCTCGCTCAGGTGCGTATTGGGTTACCTGTCTGGTGAGTGTTGGGTTACTTGTCACAGGTGAGTATGTTATCTGTCTCAGGTTAGTGCTGGGTTTTACCTGGCTCAGGTAAGCACACGTTACATTCACAACGTTCACAATACTCACAACACCAATAAATTCCCTCATTCTTACACACACATCACACAACATCATGGAAAAACTCAAGCAAAAAATGATATTTATTGAATAAAAAATCTCACACTGTGCTGTACTATTGATCAATACAGTTAGTCTTCCTCACTGAACCCACTGCTCTGCCCAAGAAAATTCTCCCATCTTCAATTTGAAAATTACTGCAACCTTCTTTCCTTTAAATTATATTTTCAACTGTGGAATATCCTCCTTTCCCAAACACTGTGCAATATTCCAGACCGAGGAAGTCTCACCAGATCCTCAACAAATATTGACAACACAGACTTAAAATCACCGACAAAACAGATGGATACGGAGCTTTCATCTGCAAGCGGACTTACACATGAAACACTCTTCAACCTTCTTCTTCCCACTTCTCTCTGGAATCCATGCAACTGCGAACATAGGAAATGGCAACCATAACGTTGTCCCTCTCCGTGAAGTTTTCAATGGACTGTTCTTTATTAAACTGCCCGCTAATGCTCTAGACCACAGGTGTAAAACTCTAGTTCAGACATTTGCTCTGACCTAAAAATCAGCAACCATTTCCGATGCAAGAATCAGAGTGGAGTGAGTTCATTTTGTGATCAGCTACCTAATTGACCAATTAACAGTGACATCAAAGATCAGCATACCCTGCAGCTTCAGGACTATGTTCTACAATATTCTATATTCTACGATATTCTATTAATTTTATTTCAGTATATCTGAGTCCATTTCTGGAAAGGGTTTTTTCATTGTGTTTCACTGGTCAGTTTGTCTCTTCCTTCCACCTCCTCCTCCTCCTCCAGGTGAAGATGGAGGTGCTTCAGCTGTTCCGCGGCGACACCGTGGTGCTGCGGGGGCGGAAGCGGCGGCAGACCGTCTGCATCGTGCTGACGGACGAAACCTGCGCAGAGGAGCGCGTGCGCATGAACCGCGTCACGCGCAACAACCTGCGCGTTCGCCTCGGCGACGTCATCAGGTACTGAGGGGCACAGGCACAGTGATGTCATCAGGTACTGAGGGGCACAGGCACAGTGATGTCATCAGGTACTGAGGGGCACAGGTACAGTGATGTCATCAGGTACTGAGGGGCACAGGTACAGTGATGTCACCAGGTACTGAGGGGCACAGATACAGTGATGTCATCAGGTACTGAGGGGCACAGGTACAGTGATGTCATCAGGTACTGAGGGGCACAGGTACAGTGATGTCACCAGGTACTGAGGGGGACAGGTACAGTGATGTCACCAGGTATTGAGGGGGACAGGTACGGTGATGTCATCAGGTACTGAGGGAGACAGGTACAGTGATGTCACCAGGCAGTGGAAAGGACAGTTACGGTGATGTCCACAGGTACTGGAGAGGACAGTTACAGTGATGTCATTAGATACTGGACAGGACAGTTACAG
Organism: Anguilla rostrata; assembly: GCF_018555375.3. NCBI lineage: Eukaryota > Metazoa > Chordata > Actinopteri > Anguilliformes > Anguillidae > Anguilla > Anguilla rostrata. The sequence continues at coordinate 59,069,648 of NC_057934.1, forward strand.
GATCATATCGTCATGAACATGAGAAAACAGGGTGATGTCATCTAGTGCCATTTAGAGTCGGTACAGTGTGATGTCATTTGGCAGCTTAAAACATGGTGTCATCAGGTAACAAAAAGGTCAGGTACAGGGCAATGTCATCAGGGTGTGAGGAAGGCAGATATGGTGTGATGTCATTATATATTAGTCAGAGGGGTAACAGAGAGCTGTCATAGGACAACATGGAGAACATGCACCGGGCGTTGTCATCAGGTGCCTGGAGTGTGAGTGTGACATTTAGATGACATCACTAGGTCATCAAGTGAGGTTGAGAGTTGCGCGGGCATTGTTTCTCACTCCTCTGTGTGTCCCCAGCATCCAGGCCTGCCCGGACGTTAAGTATGGCAAACGCATCCACGTCCTGCCCATAGACGACACGATCCAAGGGCTCACAGGGAACCTGTTTGAGGTCTTCCTCAAACCCTACTTCCTAGAGGCGTACCGCCCTGTGCATAAGGGTAGGAGCTCCACCTTTCTAACATGCACCTAAGCATTTTCGGGGTGGCAATGCTGATGCTCACAGTTTTTATCTTAATGATGCGTGGTGTGACATCATATACAGATATTCACCAGACCTTGGTGAAATCATTTTAAATATTCTAACCCTTTAGATTCCAGAAAAGTTATTTTGAATTACTACAGACTACATTACATTATAGGCATTTGGCAGACGGTCTTATCCAGAGCGACGTACAACAAAGTGTATAACCATAAACAGGAACAAGTGTTGAAAACCCTAGAGGGAAGTACAGTTCCAAGTGCAGGGAGCGACCGCGTAGTTTAACTTGGACCCTGTAGGATAATCTGATCAATACAAACAAAAGCAGCAACAAAGCAGCCTATACAAATAATACAAGCAATAATTAAGTAGACATGAGTGCAATAACTAAAATAAACTAAGATAAATAGCTTATCTAGCTACAAACCTAAGCTTACATAGTCAATTAGAGACTACAGGGAGGTAGGGAGGGATGGGGAGAGGTGCAGCCTGAAAAGGTGAGTCTTCAGTCGTCAGATTATTGACAATTTAAAAAACAATCCATCAATAATAATACAATTTCACCAATATTCAGAAAGGGATGTCTTTTATATAAATGTACGTTTTGGTTAGTTACATGTTTCACTGAAAATGTGTCAGAGATCTGCTGGAATGGTTTCAATATTTTTTCCAGCATCCAAAGAGAGTATTTTTTATAATATGTGTTTGGCCAAGGTCTGCATTTCACGTGTGGGTATGAATGGATCTTCTACCAGTGAGATGATGACTGACTGCTCTCTGGCGCCCACCTGGGGCGAATGATCTGTCTGCAGGGGACATCTTCCTGGTGAGAGGGGGCATGAGGGCAGTGGAGTTTAAGATCGTGGAGACAGACCCCATCCCCCACTGCATCGTCGCCCCTGACACCATCATCCACTGTGAGGGGGAACCCATCAAAAGAGAGGTGGGGGGTCTGGGAGGAGGTGGGGGGTCTGGGAGGGGGGGGGGGGTTTAAATTTTGAATGATATTATTCTTAACTACTGATTATTGCTATCTATAGCTGTGTAGCTGTAACAATGAACTCATTCTTCTTAGGATTCTGTTACAAAGCTTTGGGCTTTGCTGACATTATTCTGGCTGAATTTGTGTGCAGTAATGAGATAAACATTGCAATATAAAATAAACATTATTTCCACTGCTGTGTGAATTGAGATATAGTAAGTATCTAGAAGTGAATAATTTGTTTAGATTATTTGGTCATTTTAATGCATTCTGGAAAGGCTGGGATTCAATCAGTCATTTATCCATGACATGCAATTAAAAGAAAGATTTATTTTCTTCACAAGCACAACTTGAGTTCAGTGGTCACTGCAAAGAACTGGCTCAACTTTGTTTGCGAATAAAAAGAGCGGTGCTTGTGTTTGCTTGTAAGTCAAAACCACAGATGAATGTTAATTGAGTAAAGGCCAGTGTTTTCATGTGGAGAGGAAAGTGACTGGGTCATTGGTCTGTGCCGTATTCCACGCAAGGATGAGGAGGAGAGCCTGAATGACATTGGCTATGATGACATCGGCGGATGCCGCAAACAGCTGGCCCAGATTAAGGAGATGGTGGAGCTGCCACTTCGCCACCCAGGGCTCTTCAAAGCCATCGGAGTGAAGGTGAGCCACAAACCAACCAATCAAAGTTAGTCAATAAATTGAAAAAAAAAAAAAAGCTCAATTGTCCAATCAGTCATCATTTATTCAACCAACCAGATCCCTCTGTAGACGGTTAGGTCCATGTGTGATGAGGTACCTGTTCTCATCCATCAAATATTCTAACGCTCTCATCTTCTAATGAATGCATGAATCAATCAGTCAAATCAACAATTCAGTTAAACAGCCAGTCAGTCAATTAATCAGACAAGAGTTGTCCATTAAATTACTTATTCATTCAGTCAAGCTAATTTAATTAGGTATTGATTGACCTATGTTGTGTAGAGAATTGTGTACCATATATTCTGAAGTCCTTGCCTTGTAGAAACATCTCCTGCCTAGTTGAATCCAGCCACATGAAACTCGCTCTAGTGTAAGGTTGCCATGTATGGAAAATCTGCCTCCAATCCTTCTCCCCACTGCCCACTCAGCCTCCACGGGGGATTCTGCTGTATGGTCCACCGGGAACGGGGAAGACCCTGGTGGCTCGGGCCGTGGCTAACGAGACCGGAGCCTTCTTTTTCCTCATCAATGGTGAGATAGTTTCCCTATGATGGGGGCGGGGCTGCCACAGGTTTTCTCTCATATCACTCAGGTTATGAGTTTCCTATGTGTCACACTCAATGTTGCCCTCTCATATCACTCAGGCTGCCTGTTTCCTGTGTGTCACACTCAATGCTGTCCTCTCATATCACTCAGGCTGCCTGTTTCCTGTGTGTCACACTCAATGTTGCCCTCTCATATCACTCAGGCTGCCTGTTTCCTGTGTGTCACACTCAATGTTGCCCTCTCATATCACTCAGGCTGCCTGTTTCCTGTGTGTCACACTCAATGTTGTCCTCTCATATCACTCAGGCTGCCTGTTTCCTGTGTGTCACACTCAATGTTGCCCTCTCATATCACTCAGGCTGCCTGTTTCCAGTGTGTCACATTCAATGCTGTCCTCTCATATCACTCAGGCTGCCTGTTGCCAGTGTGTCACATTCAATGTTGTCCTCTCATATCACTCAGGCTGCCTGTTTCCAGTGTGTCACATTCAATGCTGTCCTCTCATATCACTCAGGCTGCCTGTTTCCAGTGTGTCACATTCAATGTTGTCCTCTCATATCACTCAGGCTGCCTGTTTCCTGTGTGTCACACTCAATGTTGCCCTCTCATATCACTCAGATGTATGTCCTTTTTGTTGCACTCGTTGTTGCCCCCAGGGCCAGAAATAATGAGCAAGCTGGCAGGAGAGTCGGAGAGTAACTTGCGCAAAGCCTTCGAGGAGGGGGAGAAAAATGCCCCAGCCATCATCTTCATCGATGAGCTGGACGCCATTGCGCCCAAGAGGGAGAAGGTGAGAAAGAGGAGGACAAGGGTGGAGGAGGAAGAGACTGTGTTCTGTGTCTGTGCACGTTCTGAAGACTCCGTACATTGCTTCTGGAGTGCCAGTGTCAGTTTTGTGGAGGCAGTGCATTCCTTCCTTGCTGGAGTGTCTGACTCCAGTCCAAGATGGCCGCAGTATCTGCTGGTGTCTGGTTTGTCTCAGCACTTACTATGCGATTGATTACAAGGGACTGACACTTAAGAGTCACTGACGGGGTGAGAAGTCCACACGTCTTGTTTCCAGGGCCTGCTTTGCTGCTGAGCAGAAGGAAACCACTCCAGCACTTGAGTTTGACGCCCCCAAGCCATAGTGGCTGTGTTTGTATTGTCAGGTTCACATGCACCCCTGTTGCGGCAGCATGTGTTTCTACGGTGATGGTGTGTATTCCGCCAAGCACAGCTCTAGCTTTTCTGTTGCCTTAGGCAAGACTGTGAACTGTGGACGTGTGTGTGTGTGTGTGTGGTGGGGGACTGATGGCAGGGTGCCCCTGACTATCATGGATGAAATGCATGGATCTCAGCACCCCCCCCCCCCCCAGACGAATAGCACCCTAGGTGACTGCTCTTTTGCCTAAAACGGGGCCTGGTTTTGCTGAGTCAGAACTCCATGACTCCGTGGTGCGACTATGCAGCCTCTACAGTCTTAGTGTAGTCTGGGGAGTCTGTAAATACTGAGCCATGGAATCAAGGTTTTTCACTCTGTAGCCAATCAATAACGAAAATGAAGTGTATTAATATTAATATTAATGTAGCCGAATGAAATGCCCAAAAACCTGCAGGCACTGCAACCCTTGATTGAATCCAGGACTGGAGACTGAGTCCCACTGGTTAATAAGGATGTAAGGATGGTGTTCCATGGTTTCAAAAAATCTCTTCAGTCTCCTTGTGTGTTTGTGGGTGTCAGTAGATATTTTATGCCAATTTATTGTGTCATTGTATTCGGTTGGGTGAGTACATACACTGTACTTTATGGTGTCTGTGTGGTTTCCGTGGTGTCAGTAAATGTTTTATAGTGTCATTGTATGTTCTTTTCTATCAGTAGGTGAGTAGTGTCGGTTTGTGGTGGGAGTACATGGTGACAATGCTTGTCTATGTCTCTGTACAACTGGTGTGTGCTACTTGCTGTCAGTAGATGTTGTATAACGTCAGCTAGTGTTGCGTGGTGGTGTCTGTGTTATATAGTGGTGTCTGTGCTATGTGGTGGTGTCTGTGTTATGTGGTGGTGTGGTGGTATCTGTGTAGCATGGTGGTGTGGTGGTGTCTGTGTCTTGTGGTGGTGTGTTGGTGTCTGTGCTGTGTGGTGGTGTGGTGGTGTCTGTGTCTTGTGGTGGTGTGCTGGTGTCTGCTGTGTGGTGGTGTGGTGGTGTGGTGGTGTCTGTGCTGTGTGGTGGTGTGGTGGTGTCTGTGCTGTGTGGTGGTGTGGTGGTGTCTGTGTCGTGTGGTGGGGTGGTGGTGTCTGTGCTGTGTGGTGTCAGTGCTACCCTCTCTTGAATCAGTTGTTCAGGCTCGTTTGTGTGCGTTCTCTCTCTCTCTCTCTCAGACTCACGGGGAGGTGGAGCGGCGAATCGTATCGCAGCTCCTCACCCTCATGGACGGCCTGAAGCAGCGTGCCCATGTGGTCGTCATGGCAGCAACCAACCGGCCCAACAGCGTGGACCCCGCCCTGCGCCGCTTTGGTCAGAGGGAACTCTGTGGGAGGGAGGGATAGAGAGAGAGAGAGAGTGACAGAGTGAGAGAGAGAGAATAAGAAAGAGTGACAGAGAGAGAGATGCTAACATGAAGGATTCTATACATCCACCATATCATTCATTTTGAGTTCCTAACATTGAAAGCCAAAACATCTTGGCTTTATATGTCCTCTGAAAAGTCATTAAGGTATGTGAGAAAGTACAGTACTGACTGTGTGACTGAATATTCTGTACTGATATACAGTAAATCACTAGAAACTCCTGTTGACAACCAGAACCTTTTGTAGTTGAGAGAGGACAGAAGTAATGGTAAATTCAGCAGAAGATACTGCCAAAATATGCATGCTAAACATACACGAACTGTAACACAGATTTTTCAGTGGTGAGCGAGGTAATAACAGTAATATCAAGGGTCTGTCTGTCTGTCTGTCTGTCGACCTGCCTGCCGGTCTCTCTGCCTGTTTGTCTGTTTGTCTGTCTGTCTGTCTGTCTGTCTGTCTGCCTGTCTGTCTGTACAGGGCGGTTTGATCGGGAGATTGACATTGGAATTCCAGACTCCACAGGGCGGCTTGAGATTGTGCAAATTCACACCAAGAACATGAAACTGGCTGACGACGTGGACCTGGAAATGGTATGAGAGCAGGGGAGGAGAGAGAGAGAACACAGAGATGAGAGGAGATGTGGGGAGGGGAAGAGGAACGGAGAACAAAGGAGAGTTAAAGGGGACAAAAGAAATGAACGGAGAAACATAAATTTGTACTGTCCGCGTTTTCAGCGTCAGTCTTAAGTTGTGGAACAGGTGTGGCAGGTGTGCAGGCAGGTCACCGGCCTCGCCACAGAGGAAAGTGTGTCAATGCCCTGTCCGTCTCACAGATCGCCAAGGAGACGCACGGGCACGTGGGGGCGGACATGGCCGCGCTGTGTTCCGAGGCCGCGCTGCAGGCCATCCGGAAGAAGATGACGCTCATCGACCTGGAGGACGAGACCATAGACGCCGACCTCCTCAACTCCCTCGCCGTCACCATGGACGACTTCCGGGTCAGCCACACTCCCGTCGCGAACTCCTTCTGGGTTGTTGTTGGGGGGTGGGGGGTGGGGTATATGTTCAATACACCCAGCAGAAGTATCAGCCTCCCTCCAGAAATCTATCGAGGAGTAATTTACAATATCAAAATAAGATCAATTTCCAACACACTGTCAAGTGAAAGAGAGCTTACCGTACACACAGATTTTACATAATATTTATATTATATTATATTATATAATGCCAATAATTAACATTAGTGACTGAAGATTCATGGAGCAAATCATCAGAAAATGCAGGTACATTGAAAATCTACTTTAAGTACAATATTTGCTCACACTTTACCTGTGGGTCAATACTGAATTCCAGTAGGTACTGTTATGATAAGGATTTAACAGAGGTTTTTAATGGTATTCATTCTCTGATGACATTTACAGGAGGAAAGATGTGGTAAATGTGTCCATAATATGTGCATGGTGGGTGGAGTCTAGGTGATTGTTTTGGGGCTGTATGGTGGGTGGAGCCTGGTTGGTTGAGGGCTGGTTTGTGGGTGTGGCCTTGCAGATTAAGAGCTGTGTGGTAGGTGTAGCTTGTGTGGTTGTTTAAGTTCTGGCTGGTCTGCAGAGTTTGGAAAAATCTAGATAAAGGAACCCTTAAACAATACTTGTCCCAATGCTTTGGTCAGTCTGGTGTATTCTTGGTATCTGCAAGCAAGCAGCCAGTTTGGCAAAATCTTGCGAACAGAAAGACGCCAAAGTGTAATGTAAGTGTAAG